>NC_064820.1:6220258-6524482 GCF_024166365.1 Elephas maximus indicus | reverse complement strand
TCAGAGTCTCTTCTGACATTCACTTTGGTATTTTCTTTCCTGCTTTTTAATGACTTAAAGAAGGAACTTAAAGTAGAAAATAGGAAACAGGAAAAGTTATATATGTACGTGATTTCCAAGGATTTGATCATTTTATTTCTTTTTAGCCTACTAGTTGAAATTTAAGGTCCATATTTTTCATTACAAATTTCATTTTCCCTACATATTATAAAAGGAGCTCCAGTGGAACTGTGGTTACGTGTTTAGGTCAGCTGCTAACCAAAAGGTTGGTGGTCCAAATCCACCCAGTGGCTCCGCAGGAGAAAAACCTGGCAATCTTCTCCCATAAAGATTACATCCTAGAAAACCCTATGGGGAAGTTCTACTTTGTCACATGGGGCAGCTATGAGTCAGGATGGACTCAGTGGCACCCAACAGCAACAACAACGTATGACTCTCCAAACAAAACTCCCCTCTCTTTGAAAAAAGTCAGCTTACATACACTTTCTCCCTGTACACTTCCCATGACTGATGAGAATTTTAATTTCAGTATTTTCAAATTGCAATTCACTCTATGGGGGAGACAAACCAAAACCCCAAACACATTGCTGTCAAGTAGACTCTAACTTACGGCATGTTACAGAGTAGTATTGTGCTGCATAGGGTTTTCTTGGTTGTAATCTCTATGAAAGCAGAACCTCAGACCTTTTTTCTTTTGTGCCTCCAGGTAGGTTCAGACTGATAATCTTTTGGTGAGTAGTCGAGAGCAAACTGTTTACACCACCCAAGGACCTTGGGGAAGACAAGGGTTGGGGGTATAGGAACTGGGTGCTGGCATCTGAAGGGTAACACAACAAATGGAATGCTGTTTTCACAGCATTCTGAAGTTAAAAAAAACTTTGTTTTAATATAACTTATTGAGTAGTCGCTCTTTAAAAGTTGTCTATGACTAATATTCCTTTTATCTAGCTTATGTCTTTATTGTGGAACACACAAGACATTATTAAGTTTCTGTAACAATTTTCCCTGTGAGGTCTTCAAATTCTTGATCCATTCCATTTTGCTTAATTAAATTCACTTCAACAAACATGTATTGACTATCCAGTCTGTAATTCTCACTACAGTCAGAACATGACAATGAATAACACACAAAACCCGCCCTGTAGAAGTTTAAAAATGAGGGGATTGAGAAAATTGGGCAGAGAATTAGGATTCAGTGGGAAGAATGAAATTTATTGGACAACTTTGAGCTGCCCCTGGAGCGTGGGAAAAGGAGGTATTGCCTGAACCACGACCTAAGGTAGTGGTCTCAATTGTTAGGAGAATATATTTTTCCCCCACCTGCCCCCTCCTTTCACCCAGTAGATTTGGAAGAGGACTGCTATGATGCTATACCCTGGCAAAATTTTACCCAAAACTCAGTTTCTTTGTGGTCGTCTCAAGTTTTCAATTCTCTGCAGCACTATATAAATATGGCATTGATTTTACCTGCCCAGCCTGGAATGCTATGCCACATACTTTCTAATAGGTTATCTGCCACAACAAACACATTAATGTAATAAAGAAATGACTGGAATAAGAGATGATTACACTGCTTTCTATGGGAATTAAAAATGACACTCTTAATGACACTATGGAACACACTTTAACTAGTTTCCTACTGCTGGTATAACAAATTACCACAAGCTTAATGATATAAAACAACACAAATTTATTATGTTATAGTTCTGGGTTAAAACTGAGGTGTCAACAGGGCAGTTCCTTCTGGTGGCTCTGGGGGAGAATCTATTCCCTTGCTTTTTCCAGCTTCGAAAGGCTACCTGACTTTCTTGGCTTATTTCCACCCTCTTTCTCCATCTTCAGACCCACAATATAGAACTTTCAAATCTCTGTCTGACTCTCATTCCTCTTCTGCTTCCCTCCCTTACCTGCCAGGACCCTTGTGATTACATTGGGTCCACAGGTAATCCAGCAAAATCTTCCTATCATAAAACTGGCAGATTAGCACACTTAGTTCCAATTGGAGCCTTAATGCTCCGTTGCCATCTAACCTGCCATAGTCACCAGTTCTGGAGATTAGGATGTGCACACCTTTGGGGAGGCATTATTCTGCCTACCACTCACTCATGATCCTCCTTCTCTTTGGAGGCCTCATCATCCCATATGCATATCTGGTTTAAATGTCTGTATAGGTTATGTTTTAATAATGGTGTAATAACTTCTTTCAGACCCATCCACCTACTGAAATCTAGAGAAACTAGAAACGATGAGAAAATCTAAAGGAAAACATGTGCTTAAAGATATCAGAGAACTGCTTAGTCAAAAATTACAGGACAGTTTCCCAGATGGACTCACTGACATTAGTTCAACGCTCTGTGATACTTTGCATTAATTAATCTATAAGCATTGCAGGACCTAGATGCTAAGGATCTGAGCAAAAGTCAGCAAATGGAGTCTGGGAACCTGAGCTAAAGTTGGCTGCTGATACAAAACTTGGAGTAAAGATTTACCAAGACATCCCAGACTTGAGGGGCCAAGATCACAGGGAAGAGGGAAATTCATTGAAGTTAGCATGACTTTCTGTGTCCTCCAGGCAGTTGCCGATTTTTAAGCAGCTCTGGTCAAGGAGATACAGAAAAAGAGAGACAAACTTGTGGTTCAGGGCTTAGAAAGAAGGAGGTGCCCAAATAACACCTCCAGATTCTCAGTAAAAAACCCAGAATCAGAAACAGAACTACAGTCTTAAGAAAATGACAACCAAGCTTCAAAAAAAGTAAAACCAGATTGAATTAGAGCGACATGATTGACAGCAAATGCCTTCTAAATAAAGAAAAGAAAACCTTCATTACAGAAAGATGACCACGGCCAAAGACTCAAAATATTTTTAACAGCTTTTAATACTCAACGTCCAGCATTCAAAAAATAATTATCTGGTCTGCCAGGAGGCAGGAATGAATGGCTAAAAACCAAGAGGCAAAATAAACAATAGAAACAGATCCACAGGAAACCCTTACTTTCTTGGTTTGCTCACTCTAGGAAAAGCCAGTCATGAGCACACTCAAGCACCCCATGGAGAGTTCCATGTGGAGAGGAACTGAGGCCTCCAGCGAAAAGCCACACCAACTTGACAGCCATGTGCATCATGACTTCAGATCATTTCCTTCCCAGTAGATATCTTATTGCAACCACATGAGTGACTGTCAACAAGAACTGCCAAATTGAGCCAAACTCCTGACCAATCAAAACTATGAGAGATAACAAATGGTTATTATAATTTAACACACAAAGTTTTAGGGAGACTTGTTATGTAGCATTTGATAAGTAAATGCTATGGGTCAGAATTGACTCAAGGGCAACAAGTTTGGGTTACAATACCCAACAATATGTCTGCATATGAATACCAAAAGACATGTATGTAGTGTACATAGCAATATTATTTGTAATAGTCCAAAACTGGAAAAAAAAAATCAAATACTCATCAACAGTGGAATGAATAAATAAACTGTGCTATTTTTTTTTTATATAGTAATACCACCCCCACGTGTCTGTCAGTTTGTCGTACTGTAGGGGCTTGCATGCATTGCTGTGATGCTGGAAGCTATGCCACCGGTATTCAGATACCAGCAGGGTCACCCATGGAGGACAGGTTTCAGCTGAGCTTCCAGACTAAGACAGACTAGGAGGAAGGACCTGCAGTCTACCTCTGAAAAGCATTAGACAGTGAAAACCTTATGAATAGCAGCAGAACATTGATATAGTGCTGGAAGATGAGCCCCCCAGGTTGGAAGGCACTCAAAAGATGACTGGGGAAGAGCTGCCTCCTCAAAGTAGAGTCAATCTTAATGGTGTGGATGGAGTAAAGCTTTCGGGACCTTCATTTGCTGATGCGGCATGACTCAAAATGAGAAAAAACAGCTGCAAACATCCATTAATAATCAGAAACTAGAATGTACGAGGTATGAATCTAGGAAAACTGGAAATCATCAAAAATGAAATGGAATGCATAAACATTGGTATCCTAGGCATTAGTGAGCTGAAATGGACTGGTATTGGCCATTTTGAATTGGACAATTATATAGTCTACTATTTTTTTATGCTAGGAATGACAACTCGAAAAGGAATGGTGTTGCATTCATTGTCAAAAAGAACGTTTCAAGATCTATCCTGAAGTACAACACTGTCAGTGATAGAATAATATCCATACGGCTACAAGGAAGACCCGTTATTATGACTATAATTCAAGTTTAAGCACCAACCACTAGTGATGAAGAAATAGAAGATTTTTATCAGCTGCTACAGTCCAAAATTGATAGGACATGCAATCAAGATACAATGATAATTACTGGCAATTGGAATGTGAAAGTTGGAAGCAAAGAAGAAGGACCAGTAGTTGGAAACTATGGCCTTGGTGATAGAAACAATGCCATAGATTGAAAGATAGAATTTCGCAAGACCAACGACTTCTTCATTACGAATACCTTCTTTCACCAACATAAATGGTGACTATAAAATTTTTTTTATACACATGGACCTCACCAGATGGAACACACAGAAATCAAATTGACTACAGCTGTGGAAAGAGACGATGGAAAAGCTCAATATCATCTGTCAGAACAAGGCCAGGGGCCAACTGTGGAACAGACCATCAGTTGCTCACATGCAAGTTCAAGCTGAAACTGAAGAAAATCAGAGCAAGTCCATGACAGCCAAAATATGACCTTGAGTATATCCCGCCTAAATTTAGAGACCATCGCAAGAATAGACTTGATGCAGTGAACACTAGTGACCGAAGACCAGATGAGTTGTGGAATGACATCAAGGACATCATCCATGAAGAAAGCAAGAGGTCACTGAAAAGACAGGAAAGAAAGAAAAGACCAAGATGGATGTCAGAGGAGACTCTGAAACTTGCACTTGAACGTCGAGCAACTCAAGCAAAAGGAAGAATTGATGAAGTAAAAGAACTGAACAGAAGATTTCAAAGGGCCTCTCAAGAAGACAAAGTAAAGTATTATAATCATACGTGCAAAGAGCTGGAGATGGAAAACCAAAAGGGAAGAACACGCTCGGCATTTCTCAAGCTGAAAGAACTGAAGAAAAAATTCAAGTCTCAAGTTGCAATAGTGAAGGATTCCATGGGGAAAATATTAAACGACACAGGAAGCATCAAAAGAAGATGGAAGAAATACACAGAGTCATTATACCAAAAAGAATTAGTTGATATTCAACCATTCAAAGAGGTAGCATATGATCAGGGATCGATGGTAGTGAAGGAAGAAGTCCAAGCTGCTCTGAAGGCATTGGTGAAAAACAAGGCTCCAGGAATTGATGGAATATCAATTGAGATGTTTCAACAAACAGATGCAGCGCTGGAGGTGCTCACTCGTCTATGACTAGAAATACGGAAGACAGCTTCCTGGCCAACTGACTGGAAGAGATCCATATTTATGCTTATTCTCAAGAATCTCAAGAAAGGTGATCTGACCAAATGTGGAAATTATAGAACAATATCATTAATATCACACACAAGCAAAATTTTGCTGAAGATCATTCAAAAACGGCTGCAGCAGTATATCAACAGGTAACTGCCAGAAATTCAGGCCGGTTTCAAAAGGGGACGTGAAACCAGGGATATCACTGCTGATGTCAGATGGATCCTGGCTGAAAGCAGAGAATACCAGAAGGATGTTTACTTGTGTTTTATTAACTATGCAAAGGCATTCGACGGTGTGGATCATAACAAACTATGGATAACATTGCGAAGATTGGGAATTCCAGAACACCGAATTGTGCTGGTGAGGAACCTCTACATAGATCAAGAGGCAGTTGTTTGGACAGAACAAGGGGATACTGATTGGTTTAAAGTCAGGAAAGGTGTGCTTCAGGGTTGTATTCTTTCACTATACCTATTTGATTTGTATGCTGAACAAATAATCCGAGAATCTGGACTAGATGAAGAAGAATGGGGCATCAGGATTGGAGGAAGACTCATTAACAAAATGCATTATGCAGATGACACAACCTTGCTTGCTGAAAGTGAAGAGGATTTGAAGTACTTACTAATGAAGATCAAAGACCACAGCCTTCAGTCTGGATTGCACCTCAACATAACGAAAACAAAAATCCTCACAACTGGACCAATGAGCAACATTATGATAAATGGAGAAAAGATTGAATTTGTCAAGGATTTCATTTTACTTGGATCCACAATCAACACCCATGGAAGCAGCAATCAAGAAATCAAAAGACGCATTGCATTGGGTAAATCTGCTGCAAAGGACCTATTTAAAGTGTTGAAGAGCAAAGAGGTCAATGAAGACTAAGGTGTGCCTGATCCAAGCCATGGTATTTTCAATAGCATCATATGGATGTGAAAGCTGGACAATGAATAAGGACGACGGAAGAAGAGCTGACACCTTTGAATTGTGGTGTTGGCGAAGAATATTGAATATGTCATGGACTGCCAAAAGAACGAACAAATCTGTGTTGGAAGGTTTGTGGCCAGAATGCTCCTTAGAGGCAAGGATGGCAGGACTGCTTCTTACATACTTTGGACATGTTGTCAGGAGGGATCAGCCCCTGGAGAAGGACATCATGCTTGGCAGAGTACAGGGTCAGTGGAAAAGAGGAAGATCCTCAACGAGGTGGATTGTCACAGTGGCTGCAACAATGAGCTCAAGCACAACAATGATTGTAAGGATGGCGCAGGACTGGGCATTGTTTCGTTCTGTTGTGCATAGGGTCGCTATGAGTCGGAACCGACTGGAGGGCACCTAACAACAACAACAACATAGTAATACCAAGGAATACTATGTAGCAATGAAAATTAATAAACAACTGTACGTGAAACAATATAGATGAATATAGTATTGAACAAAAGGTCATATTAACCAAAAACTACATATTATAAGATTCCATTTGTATAAAAGTTAAAAAAAAAAAAAAAAAGAAAAACTTACCTATGATAATACAAATCAGGATAAAGGTAACCACTTAGGAGGGTAGGTGCCACTGAGAAGGGGCACCAGGAGAGTTTCTAGAATGTTTGTAAGATTCTGTTTCTTTCTCAGGGTAGTAGTTGCATGGAGTTGTTTACTTTGTGACAATCTTTGAAGGTCTTTAATTATTATTTCTGCTCATTTTTAAGTTAATTATAATCAATCGGTAGTCTCTGAGCCAACTCCAGCTCATGGCAGCCCCATGTGTGTCAGAGTAGAACTGTGTCCACTGGGTTTTCCACGGCTGATTTTTTGGAAGTAGATCACCAGGTCTTTCTTCAAGGCACCTCTAGGTAGACTCGAACCACCAACGTTTTGGTTAGTAGCCAAGCACATTCATCATTTGCACTACTCCAGAACTCCAAAATTAATGAAAGTCTGATAGTATTCCTATAAATTTATGGCGATGGCATTGAAAATGCACATTAGCAAATAAATCTCAAAGTATTTAGAATAAGTAATAACTCTCCTAAAAATTTCTTCTTTTTAAAATAGAATAGTTTATCCTGAAGATACAGACCTGCCATGTGATGTGAGAGCCTGGGTAATGAAAGAAAAATTTTTCTACTACTTGGCAGGCTCATGCACTGGTAGCAGCCCTTGAGAAGGAATTAGAGGGCGAATGATGGCGAGGGGCCTCCTCCATCAAGGTTCTGTGTGATGTATTGTAGAGCTGGACAATGCCCCTGGCCTCTAGAATCTGCAAACTAGACACCAGTCATTCCCTCAAGACATCACATCCCTTCCAGGTCCCAGACTTGCTGGCAATTGCTCTGATCTGCTTCTCCCCGCAGGGTGAGGGAGAACCAGCAGCTGCCTGATGAGCAGCTCTGTGCCCTCTGAGGAGGCGGACGAGGGCAGCTGAATCCTTCACGTGGGAGGAATCTTTGGGCGATTTATGTGAAAGCCACAGAGATAAATGGGTGTCCCTTAAACTTTGTCTTTGAAAAAATGTTTTCACCCTGGCAAAGAGAACCAAGAAACATCCGTCAGCTTTCAGCAGATTCAGTATTGCTCTGCATCAGAACCAAGTTTTCCTTCTGGGCTTCCGGAAGGCATAATCAAATCACAAGCCTTTAACCTTGAAAATCACAAAAGAACAACTCCAACCTTTGGCTGATTGTGAAAATAGCAACCTCAGAATTACTTTATCTGCTTTAGGGATATATTAGGTTGTTGGAGGCTCATTATAGTCTGTTTTCACAAATTAAATGGCTCTGAGAGTCTCTTTTGCTCTTAAAAGTTATGCAACAACAGTTTTTTGTCCTCCATGAGGTTAATGTAATTTCACTCATCAAGAGAGAAACGGTGAAGCTACTCCTGTTGACTGCAAGTAGCCTCTTCAAATGGTGCAATAAACACTGCGGTCCATTAACTAACAGCCATTTCTTTAGCAAAACCTCAAGAATAAAATTAAAAAGAAAAAAAAAAGTCTAGGGGAAATTGATTTTATCACCTCTGACGTAAGTGTTTCTCTTCAGCGCAGCTATATGAAAACATCAGGAAATCGCAATTGAAATTATTATTCGCGTATGTGTGTGTGCAGTTGCCAATATCCGTCATCTTGGAGAGAGGAAAGCTTCTGTTTTGATTTCTTATTTTTAATCTCTTCTCCTTAGAGAAATTGCATCAGAAAATATAATTTGTGTCTAATTTGTTTGTATCTCTCATCCAAGTGCAATAACTGCTTCTCTAGCAAGTTTTTATTTGAAAACCTCTAATGGCAGTGAAGACGAGCAGCCTTCCACTAGTTACATAATTCTAAAAAGTAAATGGTAAAAATGTTGGATGTTTTATTTATGTTTTCTGTTGCAAACTCTGGTTCACTGTGAAAGTGAATTTAGAAAATAGGGATTTACATATTAATCCAATAGAATCATGAAGGAGTTCAGTTCAACATGGTAAACAGCTATTAGGACATGTACTGTCTTGGAGGAAGTACAACCAGAATGCTCCTTAGAAGCAAGGATGGCAAGACCTCAGCTCACATAGTTTGGACATGTTGTCAGGAGGGAACAGTCCCTGGAGAAAGACATCATGCTTGGTAAAGTAGAGGGTCAGCGAAAGAGAGGAAGATCCTCAACGAGATGGATTGACACAGTGGCTGCAACAATGAGCTCAAGCATAGCAATGGTTGTGAGGATGGAGCAGGATTGGGCAATGTTTTGTTCTGTTGTACATAGTGTCACCCTGTGTTGGAACCTACTCGATGGCATCTAACAACAAGAACACTGGTCATGGAGGCGTGAAGATGGATACTGCTGCATAGTTCATTAGGGGAAAGAGACTCTTCAAACACAACTACTGGTCTTTTATAGTATTGAAGACTATTTATCCAAAGGTGTAGTATTTTGTAAGGCTAATCTGAGAAATTTTCTTTGATCGAGGATCCTACATACATATTCATGTGTACACACGTGTGCACATGCTTTCTTTACCATGTGAAGGAAAAGGTAATTTAGCTTTGTTATTTAAGCGCTATATAAAACAATTTGATTTATCTGTTTTTCAAATTAGGAATGGTAAATTATTTCAATTCAAAATGTACTACGTCAATCTATATTTCAGTTACATGTATAGTCCAAGAGACGGCAGATTCCAAGAAGGAGGAATGTGTTGATGGGCAGAGAAACATAAACTAGGGGGATAAAGGGATAGTTTTGAAGGCAACAAAGGTGAAAGTGACCCTTCTCACTCATTCTCTGGGTATGGACTTGGTGCAGAATCCATGGTATGCCAGGTGCCAAGAGGCGTTCAGGTACCGTGGTGGAACAACACACCGTCCTGTGGTGTTCTAGTATTACAAATGCAAACTCTTACAGTTATAGTACCTACATATCCTAAAGGTCAGCTCTATGCCCTCCCCCTCCAAATTAGAAACAAATGACAAGCAAAAGATTTAGAGGAGAGAGATTGTGAATAAAACACACCCAACAGAAGGTGTGACCTTGTGGACCATTGCTTCATGCAGTATCAGCGATTTTGGGCCCAGATGCAGGCACTGTGACTGGTCCTTTGGAATTTGCTGGGATTTTCACCCAACCAAGGAGCTTGGAGTGGGTCCAAGAAGCTTTCCCATGACGTCTGTGCCTGTGTTCCATACCCCAGAGAGTCTTCTATTCAGAGGCAGGGCCTCAGGTCATAAAGACCAGCCAGAGATACCTTTCAAAGCACGGCAAGTCACACTGGTGAGCCACTTGATGGCTTTGAATGTTCCTCTTAAAATTCATCTTTGCTTTTTAAAGATCAAACAGCAGTCTTCTGATATGATCCCTGAAGTAAAGATGTATCTCTGCTAAATAGACATTTTAGAGCACACACACAACACACTCTCTTACACATACACACACTCACACAAAACACTCATATTTACTCATGCTCACACATATACACACTCACACACAGAGCGCATAACACACACACACATACATACATACAACACACACACATACAAACACATATGTTTTAATCATAATGAGGCAGTATTTTCAGGTAACCAATAATAAGGGAATGGCTTCTTATTTGCATAACACTATGCACTGTTCTTTCTTTAGTCTATCCAGGCATAATATGCAGTTGCAATGAGGCTGCGTTCTTACCTATGCTAACTTTTATGTATCAAGTACCATAACTCCAAGGGTCTTTGTCTTTGTATGACATTTCTAAAATGTCATATGCTCTAAATGGTCCTATAAAATGGCGCAGAAACTGCTTTGTAGCCATTACTACCCAAAGTCACTGATGCTACCCCAAAGCTGGCCCTTGCCGTTCTAAGCCGGTTCCCTGATTTGGGACTGGGAAGGCACCAGGGAAGTGCACCATTTTGAAGTTCATGTTAATAGAAGCCTCTGTCTTGTTCCTTCCTGTGTTTTGCTTATTCTTCTCAAGAAGCCTGAGCCAGACATTGATTACGAAGTGGTACCCCAAGAACTAATTTCTTTGCATTGTGGAAAAATAAATTAGAATCCTTTCTACCCAATGAGTTCTTCATGTCGTAGAGATATGCCAACGATCATGATAGATCTTGAATATGAATCTTACATGAGTACCATTGTCTCTAACATATGTCCCCAAACTATGCTTTTAATTATTTCGTTTGCCTCCACTCTCAATAACTTGCCTTTAATAAGTAAACGACTGACATTATCTGACCTAGTGCTTCAAAAGGATTACTTAGACTGCTTGATGGAGATTAGGCAGCAGAGGACAAAGAAGGCAGAAGCAGGGAAGGCAGGTAGGAAGCCCGTGCAATATTGAGACAAGAGATGACAGGGGCTGGGACCAGAGTACTCTCCATGGAGACCCAACTCTTAAAAAAATCAAAATAAAACAGAAAAAAATCATGGATTGTGGAGCACATAGGAGAGGTCAGGGTAAGAATTGTTTTGTGTTGCATAAAAATTTCATTTCTGTCACATATGTGCATGGGAGTGCACAATATTGAAATGCAGAGTGTGTTCTTCTCTTTGCAGCTGTGGTTGTGAAAGTTTAAAGGCTGCTGTGCTAGACAACCCCTCTCTCCTGCATCACAAATCAAGTGGATTTTTGTCTGTCTTCTATGCACGTCTCTCTAGTACAGATACTGTGGAATAGAAAAGAAACGGCAGCCCTTTACCAAAAAGAAATAAATGGTCTAGTTAGTGTTTCCACTGATCCTTTCTACTTGCTCTTTTCTCATTATAGAGTTGTTTTGATTATCCGATTTTTCTCTTTGAAGGATAATTTGACAGTGAAACAAAATTAGAATAGTTTAGATTAAGTTATAGGGGATATTTCTTAGGATAGAAGTAAAAATACGGCTTTAGAGTCAAAGTCTAACAATATGGAGATAACATACGATAAGTGATTGAAGGTGAAACTTGATTTTTTTCAGACTACTCCACAAACGATATTTAGTTTGGTTCAACAAATAATAATTGGGTCCTTTCTCTTGATAACTCACATTAAAGGTTTACTATGTGCTGTGAGGTTTACCTACCTTCACATATTCGTTCAGCACAGAAACCCCTGAGGTAGTAAGTATCATGACCCCTGACTTAAAAACAGGAAACTGAGTCTTAGAAAGTTGTGTCTGTTGCTCCAGATGACAGACCTTGTTGGTGGCCCAAGACAGGATTTCCACCCATGCTCTTGATGACCTAACACACTGTGTAAGTAAAGGATATTGAATGTATCATGGACTTCCAGGAGAAGGAACAAATTTGTCTTAGAAGAATTATCACCAGAATGCTGCTTAGATGCATTCAGCTTTTTTACTTTGGGCACATCAATCAGGAAAGAACAATCTCTAGAAAAGGACATCACAGTCGGTAAAGTAGTTGTTGTTATCGTGTTACATGCCATCAAGTCTGTTCCAACTCATAGCAACCTTATAGGAGAGAGTAGAACTTCTCCATAAGGTTTCCAAGGAACAGATGGTGGATTCTAATTGCTGACTTTTTGGTTAGCAGCTGAACTCTCAACCATTAAGCCACAAGGACTCCTGGTAAAGTAGAGGGTCAGTGAAAATGAGGAAAACCCTCCACGAGATGGATCGACACAACAACAACAATAATGGACTCAAACATAGGAAACAATCTTGAAGATGGCACAGGACAAGGCAACATTTCCTATTGTTACACGTAAGGTAACCATGAGTCAGAGATGACGGCAACTAACAATACCACCACCCTGGACCAGCTACACAATTTGCAGGGTCCATGCAGAATGAAAACAGGGGGCCCTTGTTACAGGTACTATTGAGTTTCAAGATGGTGACTGCAGAACATGGCCCCAAGCCCAGGGCCCTTCATAGCTCAGCTCCTTGAAGCAGGCCCTGCTCTTACCACATGTAGACACAGCTCCAGAATCCTACCATCTGGAAGTTTCTAGAATCCTGGGAGTGGATGCCGAGAGTATTTCTAGGAGGTACTCCCAGGACTGTCCTACATCCCCTGTGTCCTGCCCTATAGGTTCATTCCTTGCTCTCAGACCTTACTATCTACAGACCAGAGAGGCATAGAGACACCAGCCTGAGGATATGTGGCCTCGGCTGGTGTCTCCATCAGGCCCTCAGGCATCTTCCTTCCATCCACTCATGGGGTCAGCATTGGAGTTACGTGCTTGTCTGTTTATTTTTAATTTTATGATTTAACACTGGGAGCAAAAATGCCTATGGAGTGCTTTTATTCTTTGGAGAAAAAGAGAAATGCTACTTTTTTTTTTTTTATATATAACTTTTAAAAAATAGTTTCTTTTTGTTCTTAAAATGAGATGTTTTGCTTTTGTTGTTAAACCTTTGAAAAATGCTCTTGCTATAAAAAGGAAATGCAGGGAAATAGTGGAGGGAACAGGTTGGGATTTTCCTAACGTGGGCACTTGATATTAGGATGCATTATCTTTATGTGACTCTCTTCGTATTGAGGGAGAGTGAATGGAATCTGTTATTCCAGTGAGGGGAGTGCCATGCTTATTTCTGCTTATTTTAGTTTGTTCCAGGTTGGACTGACTTTCAGAGTTTTGATTCTCACCTTGTGCCCTGAGGATCTGAGTCATGTTGCATACATGTAGCAGACAAAAAAATGGAATTAACCACCTAAATGTAGTCACAACAACTTCAGGTTGTCAAGGCACCAGATGACGTGTTACTTACTGAGCCGGAGCTTCAAGGTCCTTGACATAGATGAAGAGAATGACGCTATTTATGCAAATGCTATCAAGCTTCTATGGAGGTGGTCACGTACAAGAATTCTTGGAGACTGTAAAAATGGCATGGTGGTGGCATCTGATCTCCTCTAACTTCATAAGGGGGAAGGGGAATCAAGACCAAAGGCCCAAGGCTGATTACTATGAGGCAGAGATCAGACATGCCTCCTCTCTCACCATCTTTAGCAATTCTGACACCAACCATCCCTCCCATAGCACTCTGCTGAATTCAATAGTTCATTGCAATGGCCACACACAACTCACAGACAGTACTCACGATTATGGGGTTTATTAGGGAAGTAACAGGTTACAATTCAGGTTCAAGAACACTCAGGGATACACTTCTTCCATCAGGACAGCCTCTTCCCAGCTGAGTTCACTGGCATGCCTCTCTCCGGCCTCTAGGCCTCTGCCTTCCTCCGGCAAGTATTACAAAGCTCTTTTAGTTCTGCTGGTAAGCACCCAGAGGCACCCCCACTCAACCAGTAAGCCTTAGCATGAAGGCACACAACTATAACTTCATGGGTTGGCAAACCTAATTCCACCAAGTGTCTGGAGGCACCAGCAAGACTCCTGCCTGAAGGCACTCAGCTTTCTCACTCCAAGGGCTAGGAAGCCACATGTGCCATTTCCTGCTGTTATCCTGCCAATCTCCTGTTTCTGCTCCTATGCTGCTGCCATTTCTCTGCCAATTCTTCTCTCCATCCCACCATCTTTGGTGTTACAACTCTCTCTCTCTCTGTCTCCTGGGTCTAAGAGGGTCTCAGTGAAGGTATCCCAGGTCCGAAGTACACCATCTGCTCCTATCTCTTCTTCCTTGGTGGTGGTGTGATCCTCTCCTCCTTTGTCTGGGATGGCTCATTTTAAACCTAGTGGAATGGCAAAACTGATCAATTCCCTCATTAGGGTTCCATAGACCTTATTAGCATGATCCCACCTAATCATTTGGTGGGAGTTACATAGACTATGGCTAGAGAGGCCATATTAAATAATTCATTGCACCACAGAGACCCTGCCTGGGGAAGGGATGGGAAGAGAGGGGAAGACAGGACAACTATGAATGGGCTTTACTCAATTCAAGCAAAAAGAGATTTTGTCTGGATTCAGCTATTTATCCAATTGAACTCAAGTGGTATATTTAAATTGAAAGTGAGGACTGCAGCAATTTGAATCAAAACTCCTACGCCAATGTTCCAAACTAGTAGGGCTCCTAATATCTCTTTAAGGCTTACTTATATTCGATATTTTTTAATTCAAAGATATGAATCCCAGAGTATACAGTATGAACCCCAGTACCTTAGATTTGAAACCCTGTACCTTAGATTTGAAATCAAAGTACCATACTTGAAGCTCAAAGTCCCAGATTGTAGGAAAGTGCAGAGATGCTTCTGAATCTCGAAGAAAAGAATTCCTTGAGCATCCCCTTGGGAGTGTACCACCTGGACTCCTTCACCCAGGGGCTTGGGGAGCAGTTCACAGGGGCCTGCCCTTAGAGCCACCTTCTGAGATGCTCACAGGTGCCACTGGCTGCCCTCCAGTTTGAGATGCTCCAGAATCCACCGGGCCTGACAGAGGCCCTTTGGTGTCCAGACCAGCAGGGTGGTTGGGCCAGGGCTAGGCAAAGCCCTAGGCCAAATATCTGAGGCCTCAGATCCAGGGGCAGCACATCCATAGGGGTGCGAAGCTGTGTACATGCGAGGTCTGTAGCGAGGCCTTTTTTCAGCTTTCTGACCTCCTCAAGCGCCAGTACACTCCCTGGGGCCAGAAGCCCTACATGCGCCTGCACTGTGGCAAGGCCTTGGGCGACAGCTCCTATCTTCTGCGGCACCAGCGCACCCACAGTGACAAGGGGCCCCGTAGCTTCCCTGAGTGTGGCCAGCACTACAGCTGGAGCTTGTCCTTGTGCAGTACCAGAGAGTACACACTGGACAAAGGGCCTTCCACTGCACCATCAACAGCTTCTACCAGTGCTGGACACTTATCCCCATGCCCACAGCCATGCCCATGAGAAGCCAGCCCTTCAAGTGCCTTGAGAGCCGCAATTGCTTAGGCCAGAGCTCACTGCTAGCCATCTATGCCCTTATCCTCCTGCCGGGCCGCACCTATATCTTCTCTGACTGTGGCAAGACCTTCAACTGCTCCTGCATGCTGACTCAGCACCCAGTGCTCCCACAGGCCAGCAGCCCTACAGGTGCGCTGTGTGTAGCAAGGGCTTCTGCTGCTCTTCAAGACTCGTGCAGCATCACAACGTGCACAGTGGTGAGTGGTCCTACAAGTGTAATGACTATGGAAAGGCCTTCTCATAGAGCTCCAACCTCATCTGCCTGCAGTGAACCCACGGAGCCGGCTGGCACTGACCTGGTGTTACTGGGTGGAAACCCCAAGCTCTTGCTCAGCATGACTTACTGGCCAATAAATGAGAAACCGAGATGGGTGAGCAGGAAAGGCACCTTTATGTCATTGCATAAGGAAAAGGAGTCAGTCGAAGCTGCTGCTGCCAAGACTGCTCCCCAAGGGCGAGCAGAAAAGTGACTTTTAAGGAATTTACAAGTAAGGAGTTCATACAAATTATGTCAACAACATTCTTAACCATACTACACAGGAGCAATGGGGTTATATATAACTCCCAAGCAAAAGCAGGCTTTTAATGCAAAGCGGGAGGAGTGGGGAGGAAGCCCAGCAAAGGAAACAGGATTTTTAATGCAAAGTTGTTTGAGGCTGTTTTACTGGGACCCTGCCAAGGGTGGGAAGGTGGTCAGTAGAAGAGAAGGGGGCAGAGAGCTAGAGATATGTTAAGAGCAGTGGAAAAGCTGGAAAGAATGGAGTTGAGGATTCTCAGATAAGAGGTGTCCAGAGTGGAGGAAGTTACATGCCCTGGAAACTTAGGGGAAAGGGGCTATGAAGTGGGGTTGGAGCCACGGCAAACAGGCAGCAAGAGGCTTTGGGAGGGTCCCAGAAAGAGGTCAGCAGAGAGCTTTGGGAGGGTCCCAGAAAGAGATCGCAGAGAGCTGGCTTCAGCAGCAGCATACCGCTTGGCTAGTGTCTGGCTTGGCAAAGTGTTAGGAGTGTGTGAGGGAAGGGAAGGGTCAGAGTGGGGTAGATTAGATTGGTAGCTGCCGAGACCCTCCCAGAATCAGAAAGTGGGCGAGAAGGTAGGTAGGGTGGGGAGTGAGACCACAGGATGGGGCCTGGGTCCCTGAGTTCAACCCCCAGCCTCCCTTATCTTCCTCAGGCTTAAAAAAAAAAAAAAGTTACTTCTAGTAACCGGACAGCGTAGAACTGTTCCACAGAGTTTCCAAGGAGTGGCGGTGGATTTGAATGGCCAACCCTTTGTTAGCAGCCATAGCTAGCCATAGCTAACTGTAGCTCTTAACCACTGTGCTCCCTGAATTTGAATTCAATTTAAACCTTCATGTGGTTAAATATATATATATAGCCATAATAATAATAATAGATGGAAGAAAAGCCTGGCTAAGTAATTTGCATTGCTGAGAAACCATTGAAAAAGTTGAGCTGATCATGCTTGTTTTCTAGAGATTAGATAAGAATTATTTTTCTGCAGGCCTGCCTGCTGGGTTTTCACGTGAACATCTAAACATGCAGTAAGGGACCAATTTAGATAACTGCTGGAAGCGATAACACTTCTTTTTAGTCTGTGAATCAACTATATCAGATGGCCTTGAATACCTACCATGTGATTGATCTCACAGTGAGTTTGAATTGACATTTCCAATTAATGTGCATGAACTGGGTGCTCCCCAAATGAGAATAATAAGTGTGTTGTACCAGGTGTAAACAGAGATATTTCAGAAGACTCTTGCTTGGTTTTATAGCCTTTATAATAAATGGTACCATTTTCTTTATTAATTAAGTTAAACTTTTTTTGTAACTTATTACCAAATTACTGCCCAAGCTTTCTTAAGGGAAAACGCTCATCTTTTGATTGAAGCATGGTCTTGTCAATGTCATAGACAACCCAGGCAGGGAACACACTCTGGTCATATTCCTGCTCGTGTTGACTGTTGTTTCAATTGTATCCTCTTTCAAACTGTTTAAATTTCCTCCCATGTAAAGTGTTCCTGGGTATGTTCCTCTTCAAGGTGCCTGCTTGATAGAAGTGGGAAACAAACTCAGGTGAATTCAGGATCCCTAATTGGTACAATGGTTAAAGCACTCAGATGCTAATGGAAAGGTCAACAATTTGAAACCACAGGTGGCATCTCAGGAGGAAGATGCAGCAGTCTGCTTTCCTAAAGATTTATAGCCTTGGAAACCCTATGGAGTCACTGTGAGTTGGAGTAGACTTGGTGGCAGGGAGTTTGGTTCTGGTTTTTGATAATTCTTATTCTTAAATATGGTGTGTCCCTTAATAGAGATAGATGGATGGATGGATGGATGGATGGACGGATGGATGGACGGATGGACGGACGGATTGGTGGACAGGTGGATGGGTGGATGGGTGGTTGGGTGGATGGGTGGAAGGATCGGTGCATGGGCTAGTGGGTGGGTAGTAGATAGACAGATAGCTACTGTTGAGCTGACTTTAACTTATGTATGTACAACAGAACAAAATGTCGCTCAATCCTGCAGCATTGTCACATGTACTGACATGTTCAAGACCATAATTGTGGCTATTGTGCCAATCCATCTCACCAAGGGTCTCTAATGCCCTCATTGGCTCCAGACTTCATCAAACACAATGTCCTGTAGAGATTTCTCCCTCATGATGACGTGTCAAAAGCAAGCGAGTCAGCAAATATTCCATTGTGATCCACAAGGTTTTCATTGGCAAATTTTCAGAAGTAGATTGCCAGACCTTTCTTTCTAACTGGTCTTCATCTGAAAGCTCTGCTGAAACCTGTCTTGATCATGGGTGCCCTGCTGGTATTTGAACTACCAGTGACAAAGCTCCCTGAAAGCCACCAGAGTGCAATGAACTGACAGATGAATGGTGGATGCTCCCGTATACTCTTTTACAAAACAAAACATAGAAAATTGCAAGCTAGAATAGTATGATAAATACACATAAAAGAATGAGGATACATCTAATTATCACAAAGCCTGGGAGAACTTCTCCCTGGATCATGTCAGAGATACCTCCTTCTCTGTAACTTTTGGTCCTCTTGACCCCTGCAGGCCAGCCACTGCCCACCTGTCCTTAACAAACCCACTGACGACGAGTTGATTCCGACTCATAGTGACCCTACATAGTGTCATAGTGACAGAGTAGAACTGCCCGATAGAGTTTCCAAGAAGTGCCTGGTGGATTCGAACTGCCGACCTCTTGGTTAGCAGCCATAGCATTTAACCACTACGCCACCAGGGTTTCCATACCCAGTGCACCCAGTGCCGTGAAGTCGATTCCGACTCATAGCAACACTTCCATAGCGACTAGTTAATTCCAAGTCTGGCCAATCGTCCCTCCCCTAACTTGTCTTCCTCATCACTCCTTCCTCCCTGATGGTCATGACTATGCCACCTTTGGTGGGCTTCCGAGCTAAGCCATTGCCAGTGTCCAAACAGGCTTCCCTGACTAACTGCCCCTAAAGTCACCCTGCAGACCACAGCACACATTCATCTGTGCTTAAGCTGGCTATCCCTTGTGCCAGCTGCCAACTTAAAATACTGTCAGCTGCTCCCATTTCTCGTTGCAGAGAGTGTGACTTAGAGGCTTGTCCTGTGACATCCTCTGGCATTTTCCTCCACTAAGGCTCAGGCTGTTCTTGCCTAAACATCTAGACTCCTTATCCCTCATGGTAGTGTTAAGGCGATACGGAGCATCTGCTTTATGCAAAATGCTTCACATCCGTCAACTCTTACTCTCCCACTATGACTTGTGACAGGCTGAATAATCCCCACCAAGGTGCCCATGTCCTAGTCCCTACAGCCTGTAAGCACGTTACCTTAACAGGTAGAAGGGATGTTGCTCATGTGATTAAGTTGAAGATCTTGAGATGGGGGATTATGCTTAATTGTCTGGATGGATCTTTACAATAGGGGGGCCAGGGAGTCAGAGAAGTCAATGCTAAGGACAGGTGGCTGAGGGCTGGCCCACAGGGATCAGAAAGACAGGAGGCTGCGGAGAAGGAGGTTTCTCTGATGTGGTCCAGGGCAATGTGCTCCCAGGCTTCGTGGGAATTAGATATATTTTCATTTTCTTATGATTTATCAAACTATTCTAGCTTATAATTTTCCATGTTTTAAATTTTGAAAGAGCGTAAAGGGACATCTGCCACCTGTCTGTCCGTCTGTCCTGCTGTGGTGGCTTGTGTGTTGCTGTGATGCTGGAAGCTATGCCACCAGTATTTCAAGTACCAGCAGGTTCACCTGTGATGGACAGGTTTCAGGGAGCTTCCAGACTAAGACAGACTAGGACGAAAGGCCAGGCAGTCTACTTCTGAAAATTTGCCAATGAAAACCTTATAGATTACATCAGAACATTGTCCAAGTCATTTGCTTTCTTTTTCTTTTTCACATTTTTAATGTTTTTATTGAAATATTTATAACCCATTATCTTTTAAATCTAGGTTATGCCTCTCCCCGGTCCAGTGGTTTTCCATCCCCATTCAGAAGTCAATATTCTGAATGTTATGTTTTTCATTTTCTTTTTTATAATTTTAACACAGTTTGTATCACTGATGGAATCATGCTGTATATATTCCTCTACAACTTTCTTTTTTCGTTTGACTTTATTATGTGCTTGACATTGATTCTTGTTGTTGTTCATGTTTTGTTCTTCTTCATTCATTCCAGATCCTCCTCCTTCTCCTCCTCATCCTCCTTTTGCCAGTTATGTGTTTTGTGATTTGTCTTTTTTCTCTATGATGTCCTCTAGTAAATAGAAATCCTTAATTTTTTTGAGGTCAAATTTAGCTATCCTCTTTTTTTTTTTTTATATTTTGTGCTCCTATGTCTTGTTCAAGGAATCTTCACCCACTCCAAGGTCACAAAGATACTCTCCTTTATTTGTCTTCAAAAGAATTTTATAATTTGACTTTCAAATTTAGGGGTTTAACATACTTGGAATTGAGTTTTATGAAGATGATATGACATAAAGTTCCACTTCTATTTTTTTCCACATGGATAATTAATTATGCCAGTACTATTAATCAAATAGTTTGCAATTATTTATCTGATCTGTAATGCTGATTGTTGTTGTTGTTGTTAGGTGCCATTGAGTCAGTTCTGGCTCATAGTGAGCCTATGTACAACAAAACAAAATACTGCCCAGTCCTGCACCATCCTCACAATCATTATTTTGCTTGAGCCCATTGTTGTAGTCACTGTGTCAATCCATCTCATTGAGGGTCTTCTTTTTTGCTGACCCTTTACTTTACCAAGCCTACTCAGTCTTAAATCCTGTTTCCATACATGTGTTTGTTTCTGGGCTTTTTATTTTTTTTATTGCTTCAGATGTGTCTCCTAGGTACAATACCACACTGTCTTAATTGCCAAGTAGATATATAACAATTCTTAATCGCTAGTAAGGCAAGTCCCCTTACCTTGTTCTTCAGGAGTGAATTGACTAATCTTGTCCTTTTATTCTTCAATATAAATTTTAGAATTGGCTTGTCAACTTCCACAAAGAAATTCTATTGATCATTTTGGGGAAAATTGGTATCTTTAGGATCCATTTTCTTTCCAATCCATGAATATAGTTTATCTCTCCACTTATTCTTTAATGCATTTCAATAAAGTTTTATAATCTTCTATATATAGGTTTGTACACTTTTATTAAATTACAAAATCCTCACAACTGGACCAATAAGCAACATCATGATAAACGGAAAAAATATTGAAATTGTCAAGGATTTCATTTTACTTGAATTCACAGTCAACACCCATAGAAGCAGCAGTCATAAAATCAAATGACACATTGTATTGGGCAAATCTGCTGCAAAAGACTTCAAAGTGTTCAAAAGCAAAAAATGTCACATTGACAACTAAGTTCCCCTGACCTAAGATGTGGTTTTTTTCAATTACCTTATATGCATGCGAAAGCTGGACAATGAATAAGAAAGACTGAAGAAGAATTGATGTCCTTGAATTATGGCATTGGCAAAGAACAAATAAATCTGTCTTGGAAAAAGCGGAGCCAGAAAGCTCCTTAGAAGCCAGGATGGTGAGAATTCATCTGACATAGTTTGGACATGTTATCAGGAGGGACCAGTCCCTGGAGAAGGACATCATGATTGGTAAAGTAGAGGGTCAGCCAAAAAGAGTAAGACCTTCAATGAGATGGATTGACACAGAGGCTGCAACAACGGGCTCAAGCATAACAAGGATTGTGAGGATGGTGCAGGACCTCACAGTGTAAAACAGTTAAACAGTGTATCTAATCATTTATCTAATCATTTAAGCTTTGCCAAAGATTCAGTGTATGTCTGTTATACACATAGGGTCTCTATTAGTTGGAACTGACTCGAGGACACCTTACAAAACAACAACAATTTTCTCTACATAGATGTGTACATTTTTTATTAGATTTAGTCATACATACTTTGCATATTTAGATGCCATTACAAATGCTATTGCTCATTTTCTTTCTGTCATTGGTCAATCCGATATTCTTACTTCACATTTCTCACTACTCCATTCTGCACATCATAGATGAGTCTACTTAAAGCATTATTTCAACATACCTCTGCCCTATTCAACACAGAGAGTGGCTCCGTGATGCCTGGTGAACCAAGTCCGAACAGCTCAAAGGACCACTCCAGGCCTTGTTATTGGATGCCCATCAATACATGGCCTTTCTTACCCCACCTGAGCACTTGCACTTGACTTTAGCCAGGCTCACCCTCTCACTTATTCTGCCTTTTGTGCTTTTTTTTTTTTCATTAACTTTTATTGAGCTTCAAGTGAACGTTTACAAATCAAGTCAGTCTGTCACGTATAAGTTTATATACATCTTACTCCATACTCCCACTTGCTCTCCCCCTAATGAGTCAGCCCTTCCAGTCTCTCCTTTCATGACAATTTTGCCAGTTTCCAACTCTCTCTATCCTCCCATCACCCCTCCAGACAGGAGATGCCAACACAGTCTCAAGTGTCCACCTGATATAATTAGCTCACTCTTCATCAGCATCTCTCTCCTACCCACTGTCCGGTCCCTTTCATGTCTGATGAGTTGTCTTCGGGGATGGTTCCTGTCCTGTGCCAACAGAAGGTTTGGGGACCATGAGCGCCGGATTCCTCTAGTCTCAGTCAGACCATTAAGTTTGGTCTTTTTATGAGAATTTGGGGTCTGCATCCCACTGATCTCCTGCTCCCTCAGGGGTTCTCTGTTGTGCTCCCTGTCAGGGCAGTCATCGATTGTGGCCGGGCACCAACTAGTTCTTCTGGTCTCAGGATGATGTAGGTCTCTGGTTCATGTGGCCCTTTCTGTCTCTTGGGCTCTTAGTTGTCGTGTGACCTTGGTGTTCTTCATTTTCCTTTGCTCCAGATGGGTTGAGACCAATTGATGCATCTTAGATGGCCGCTTATTAGCATTTAAGACCCCAGATGCCACATTTCAAAGTGGGATGCAGAATGTTTTCATAATAGAATTATTTTGCCAATTGACTTAAAAGTCCCCTTAAACCACAGTCCCCAAACCCCTGCCCTTGCTCCGCTGACCTTTGAAGCATTCATTTTATCGCGCAAACTTCTTTGCTTTTGGTCCAGTCCAATTGAGCTGACCTTCCATGTATTGAGTGTTGTCCTTCCCTTCACCTAAAGCAGTTCTTATCTACTAATTAATCAGTAAAAAAACCCTCCCTCCCTTCCTCCCTCCCCCCCTCGTAACCACAAAAGTATGTGTTCTTCTCAGTTTATACTATTTCTCAAGATCTTATAATAGTGGTCTTATACAATATTTGTCCTTTTGCCTCTGACTGATTTCGCTCAGCATAATGCCTTCCAGGTTCCTCCATGTTATGAAGTGTTTCACAGATTCGTCACTGTTCTTTATCGATGCGTAGTATTCCATTGTGTGAATATACCACAATTTATTTACCCATTCATCCGTTGATGGACACCTTGGTTGCTTCCAGCTTTTTGCTATTGTAAACAGAGCTGCAATAAACATGGGTGTGCATATATCTGTTTGTGTGAAGGCTCTTATTTCTCTAGGGTATATTCCGAGGAGTGGGATTTCTGGGTTGTATGGTAGTTCTATTTCTAACTGTTTAAGATATCGCCAGATAGATTTCCAAAGTGGTTGTACCATTTTACATTCCCCCCAGCAGTGTATAAGAGTTCCAATCTCTCTGCAGCCTCTTCAACATTTATTATTTTGTGTTTTTTGGATTAATGCCAGCCTTGTTGAGTGAGATGGAATCTCATCGTGGTTTTAATTTGCATTTCTCTAATGGCTAGTGATCGAGAGCATTTTCTCATGTATCTGTTAGCTGCCTGAATATCTTCTTTAGTGAAGTGTGTGTTCATATCCTTTGCCCACTTCTTGATTGGGTTGTTTGTCTTTTTGTGGTTGAGTTTTGACAGAATCATATAGATTTTAGAGATCAGGTGCTGGTCGGAGATGTCATAGCTGAAAATTCTTTCCCAGTCTATAGGTGGTCTTTTTACTCTTTTGGTGAAGTCTTTAGATGAGCACAGGTGTTTGATTTTTAGGAGCTCCCAGTTATCTGGTTTCTCTTCATCATTTTTGGTAATGTTTTGTATTCTGTTTATGCCTTCTATTAGGGCTCCTAAGGTTGTACCTATTTTTTCTTCCATTGTCTTTATCGTTTTAGTCTTTATGTTTAGGTCTTTGATGCACTTGGAGTTAGTTTTTGTGCATGGTGTGAGGTATGGGTCCTGTTTCATTTTTTTTGCAAATGGATATCCAGTTATGCCAGCACCATTTGTTAAAAAGACTATCTTTTCCCCAATTAACTGACACTGGGCCTTTGTCAAATATCAGCTGCTCATACGTGGATGGATTTATATCTGGGTTCTCAATTCTGTTCCACTGGTCTGTGTGCCTGTTGTTGTACCAATACCAGGCTGTTTTGACTACTGTGGCTGTATAATAGGTTCTGAAATCAGATAGAGTGAGGCCTCCCACTTTCTTCTTCTTTTTCAGTAATGCTTTGCTTATCCGTGGCTTCTTTCCCTTCCATATGAAGTTGGTGATTTGTTTCTCTATCACCTTAAAAAATGACATTGGAATTTGGATCGGAAGTGCATTGTATGTATAGATGGCTTTTGGTAGAATAGACATTTTTACTATGTTAAGTCTTCCTATCCATGAGCAAGGTATGTTTTTCCACTTAAGTAGGTCCTTTTGAATTTTTTGTAGTAGAGCTTTGTAGTTTTCTTTGTATAGGTCTTTTACATCCTTGATAAGATTTATTCCTAAGTATTTTATCTTCTTGGGGGCTACTGTGAATGGTATTGATTTGGTTATTTCCTGTTCGATGTTCTTTTTGTTCATGTAGAGGAATCCAAGTGATTTTTGTACGTTTATATTACAACCTGAGACTCTGCCAAACTCTTCTATTAGTTTCAGTAGTTTTCTGGAGGATTCCTTAGGGTTTTCTGTGTATAAGATCATGTCATCTGCAAATAGAGATAATTTTACTTCCTCCTTGCCAATCCGGATGCCCTTTATTTCTTTGTCTAGCCTAATTGTTCTGGCTAGGACTTCTAGCACAATGTTGAATAAGAGCAGTGATAAAGGGCATCCTTGTCTGGTACCCGTTCTCAAGGGAAATGCTTTCAGGCTCTCTCCATTTAGAGTGATGTTGGCTGTTGGCTTTGCATAGATGCCCTTTATTATGTTGAGGAATTTTTCTTCAATTCCTATTTTGGTGAGAGTTTTTATCATAAATGGGTGTTGGACTTTGTCAAATGCCTTTTCTGCATCAATTGATAAGATCATGTCGTTTTTGTCTTTTGTTTTATTTATGTGGTGGATTACATTAATGGTTTTTCTAATATTAAACCAGCCTTGCATACCTCGTATAAATCCCACTTGGTCGTGGTGAATTATTTTTTTGATATCTTGTTGAATTCTATTGGCTAGAATTTTGTTGAGGATTTTTGCATCAATGTTCATGAGGGATATGGGTCTGTAATTTTCTTTTTTTATAATGTCTTTACCTGGTTTTGGTATCCGGGAGATGGTGGCTTCATAGAATGAGTTGGGTAGTATTACGTCATTTTCTATGCTTTGAAATACCTTCAGAAGTAGTGCTGTTAACTCTTCTCTGAAAGGTTGGTAGAATCTGCAGTGAAGCCGTCCGGGCCAGGGCTTTTTTTTGTTGGGAGTTTTTTGATTACCGTTTCAATCTCTTTTTTTGTTATGGGTCTATTTAGTTGTTCTACTTCTGAATGTGTTAGTTTAGGTAGGGAGTGTTTTTCCAGGAATTCTTCCATTTCTTCTAGGTTTGCAAATTTGTTAGAGTACAATTTTTTGTAATAATCTGATATGATTCTTTTAATTTCAGTTGGGTCTGTTGTGATGTGGCCCTTCTCGTTTCTTATTCGGGTTATTTGTTTCCTTTCCTGTATTTCTTTAGTCAGTCTAGCCAATGGTTTATCAATTTTGTTAATTTTTTCAAAGAACCAGCTTTTGGCTTTGTTAATTCTTTCAATTAGTTCAGCTCTAATTTTTATTATTTGTTTTCTTCTGGTGCCTGATGGATTCTTTTGTTGCCTACTTTCTATTTGTTCAAGTTGTTGGGACAGTTCTCTGATTTTGGCTCTTTTTTCTTTTTGTATGTGTGCATTTATCGATATAAATTGGACTCTGAGCACTGCTTTTGCTGTGTCCCAGAGGTTTTGATAGGAAGTATTTTCATTCTCGTTGCATTCTATGAATTTCCTTATTCCCTCCTTGATGTCTTCTATAACCCAGTCTTTTTTCAGGAGGGTATTGTTCAGTTTCCAAGTATTTGATTTCTTTTCCCTAGTTTTTCTGTTATTGATTTCTAGTTTCCTTGCCTTGTGGTCTGAGAAGATGCTTTGTAATATTTCGATGTTTTGGACTCTGCAAAGGTTTGTTTTATGACCTAATATGTGGTCTATTCTAGAGAATGTTCCATGTGCGCTAGAAAAAAAAGTATACTTTGCAGCAGTTGGGTGGAGAGTTCTGTATAAGTCAATGAGGTCAAGTTGGTCGATTGTTGTAATTAGGTCTTCTGTGTCTCTATTGAGCTTCTTACTGGATGTCCTGTCTTTCTCCGAAAGTGTTATGTTGAAGTCTCCTACTATAATTGTGGAGGTGTCTATCTCACTTTTCAGTTCTATTAAAATTTGATTTATGTATCTTGCAGCCCTGTCATTGGGTGCATAAATATTTAATATGGTTATGTCTTCCTGATCAATTGTCCCTTTTATCATTATGTAGTGTCCTTCTTTATCCTTTGTGGTGGATTTAAGTCTAAAGTCTATTTTGTCGGAAATTAATATTGCTACTCCTCTTCTTTTTTGCTTATTGTTTGCTTGATATATTTTTTTCCATCCTTTGAGTTTTACTTTGTTTGTGTCTCTAAGTCTAAGGTGTGTCTCTTGTAGGCAGCATATAGACGGATCGTGTTTCTTTATCCAGTCCGAGACTCTCTGTCTCTTTATTGGTGCATTTAGTCCATTTACATTCAGCGTAATTATAGATAAATAAGTGTTTAGTGTTGTCATTTTGATGTCTTTTTATGTGTGTTGTTGACTATTTCATTTTTCCACTTACTATTTTGTGCTGAGCCGTTTGTCTTAGTAAATTGTGAGATCCTCATTTTCGTAGTGAATGACTTTATGTTTGTTGAGTTGTTACGTTTTTCTTGGCTTTTATCTTGAGTTATGGAGTTGTTATACCTCTTTGTGGTTACCTTAATATTTACCCCTATTTTTCTAAGTAAAAACCTAACTTGTATTGTTCTATATCGCCTTGTATCACTCTCCATATGGCAGTTCTGTGCCACCTGTATTTAGTCCCTCATTTTGATTATTGTGATCTTTTACATATTGACTTCAGTGATTCCCTGTTATGAGCATTTTTTTTTAATTAATCTTAATTTGTTTTTGTGATTTCCCTGTTGGAGTTGATATCAGGATGTTCTGTTTTGTGACCTTGTGTTGTGCTGGTATCTGATATTATTGGTTTTCTGACCAAACAATATCCTTTAGTATTTCTTGTAGCTTTGGTTTGGTTTTTGTAAATTCTCTAAACTTGTATTTATCTGTAAATATCTTAATTTCGCCTTCATATTTCAGAGAGAGTTTTGCTGGATATATGATCCTTGGCTGGCAGTTTTTCTCCTTCAGTGCTCTGTATATGTCATCCCATTCCCTTCTTGCCTGCATGGTTCTGCTGAGTAGTCTGAACTTATTCTTACTGATTCTCCCTTGAAGGAGACCTTTCTTTTCTCCCTGTCTGCTTTTAAAATTTTCTGTTTATCTTTGGTTTTGGCAAGTTTGATGATAATATGTCTTGGTGTTTTTCTTTTTGGATCAATTTTAAATGGGGTTCTATGAGCATCTTGGATAGATATCCTTTCATCTTTCATGATGTCAGGGAAGTTTTCTGTCAGCAGATCTTCAACTATTTTCTCTGTGTTTTCTGTCCTCCCTCCCTGTTCTGGGACTCCAATCACTCGCAAGTTATCCTTCTTGATAGAGTCCCACATGATTCTTAGGGTTTCTTCATTTTTTTTAATTCTTTTATCTGATTTTTTTTCAGCTATGTTGGTGTTAATTCCCTGGTCCTCCAGATTTCCCAGTCTGCATTCTAATTGCTCGAGTCTGCTTCTCTGACTTCCTATTGTGTTGTCTAATTCTGTAATTTTATTGTTAATCTCTTGGATTTCTACATGCTGTCTCTCTATGGATTCTTGCAACTTATTAGTTTTTCCACTGTGTTCTTGAATAATCTTTTTGAGTTCTTCAACTGTTTTATCAGTGTGTTCCTTGGCTTTTTCTGCAGTTTGCCTTATTTCATTTCTGATGTCTTGAAGGATTCTGTAAATTAGTTTTTTATATTCTGTATCTGATAATTCCAGGATTGTATCTTCATTTGGGAAAGATTTTGATTCTTTTGTTTGGGGGGTTGTAGAAGCTGTCATGGTCTGCTTCTTTATGTGGTTTGATATCGACTGCTGTCTCCGAGCCATCACTGAGATATAAAAAAAAAAAAAAAAAGGTATAGTAGTGGTTTATTCTGTAATTGCTCACTGAGTCTTTTCTTGTTTTGTTTTATTTCAGTATATGTGGATGGGCTACTAGATTGTGCTGTCTTGTTTGTTGTGGCCCTTGACTTACTTATGACCTATTATCAGCTGGTTTGGGCTGTTGCCAGATATATATGGCTGAGTCTATTCACTATTCTTGAGTAGAATCTGATTTTGGGTCATCAGGTGTGTGCTGCACCCTAACACCTATCCACCTCGGGAAGTAGTGGTGATAGTTGTGTGCACCAGATTCTATTAGCAGCTGAGGTTCACGCTCCAGGGGGGGCAGGATGTTGACAGGCTTCCCCCAAGTGTCAGTGAGGTAGGTGTGTCTCTATTCCTATAGCACCTTGGTGGGAGGTCACTGCATCTGTACCTTAGGCCCCCAATGCAAGTACCTCTACTGACCCCTAAGGCAAGAGGCTAGGTGGTCTGGGGGGAGCTTCAGCCCTCAGTTCCCTGTTGTGGGTCTGTTAGGGCTCTGTTGAATAAGCAGAGATATCAGACCTGGGAAACTTATTTTTCCAGAAAATCCACTAAAAAAAAATGCAGTCAGATCCCTATCAGAACTGCCTTTGGATTATAACCGCCACCTTGTTCCCTGTAAGGATGAAAGTCCGAGATTTGGATCATATATGCTTGGCTGTATTTGGTTCTGTGTTTTTAGTCCAATTAGGGATGGATTTTTGGTCCCTGGGTTTTTTGTGGTTCCTTCTCTCAGGCCAGAAGAATGGGTTAGGAAAAGACCAAAAAAAAAAGAGGGGGGGAAGCAAAGCCGCCGCAGAGCCGGAGCCATTCTCCCTCTGGGTCAGGAAATTCCAATGTTAATGAAGCCGCCTGGGAAGGGAGGGGGAGGGTTCAGAGAAATAGGAGGGTAGCACCTCGGAATATAGCCAAAGTTGCTTGTCTTGCTTGGAATGACTATTTTATCTGAGATTCTGGAGGGGCGTGCCGCCTATGTGTGCTGGCTGTGTGGAGATTGCCCCCGGGGGTCTGGCCCGCTGAAGCCGCGGTCAGATCCTCCACTGCCAATCCAAAGCCCAGCGTCAAGGTTCCCCTGCTAGGACGCTGCACTCCTAGCTCCAAAATCAGTCGCTGCCTCCCGGGGACTTCTCGTCCCGCCAGCCGCGTCACCACGCCCCCCCCCGCGGACCGGCTGGGCCCCCTCCCAGGGTTAGTTCAGGGGGGTAGGGCTGCACCCCTTGTTTGTGCCGTCACAAGATTTTTGAGTTGAGCTCCCCTGGGCCCAGACCTAAGCCCAGCGCCAAGGTTACCTGACTGGGACGCTGGCTCCAGGCTCTGAAAACAGTCGCTGCCTCCCCGTATTTGTTCATTCTCTAAATCTGTGTTTGTTGTTCATGGTTCATAGATTGTTATGTATGTGATCGATTCACTTGTTTTTAGGAGTCTTTGTTGCAAGAGGGATCGGCGGTAGCATCTACTTAGTCCGCCATCTTGGCCCCGCCTCCCCTTTTGTGCTTTTATTTATTTTTTGTGCATTAGATGAAAGTTTACAGAGCAAATTAGTTTCCCATTTGATAGTCTGTACATAAAGTGTTCCATGACATTACATTGATTCATTCCCCACAATATGTCAACACACTTCCCATTTCCACCTTAGTTTCCCTTCACCCTGATTTTCTACCCCTTCTGCCTTCTCATCCTTGCTTTTGGGCAAATGTTGCCCTCTTGATCTAATAAAATTGATTGTTCTAAGGAGCACGTTCCTCTCGGGTGTTATTGTTTATTTTATGGGGCTGTGAAGCCGTGGTGGCATAGTGGTTAAGAGCTTGGCTGCTAACTAAAAGGTTGGCAGTTCAAATCCACCAGCTGCTTCTTGGAAACCATATGGGGCATTTCTACTCTGTCCTATAGGATCACTATGAGTCAGAATCGGCTCGACGGCACCAGGTTAGGTTTGGTTTTTGCTATGGTATGGCAGAAAGGTGCTCTCTGGGAATGGCTTCACTTCCAATTCAGATGGGCATCTTAGGGTCATTGCCTCAGGGATTGTTCTAGTCTCTGTCAGACCAGTAAGTCTGATCTTTTTTTATGAATTTGACTTTTCTACAATTTTCATTCCCCGCTCTATATGGGACCCTCTGTTGTGATTCCAGTCACAGAGGTGTCCAACACACTTGCTTTGGACACTTCACTAAGAGGGATGAACCTCTAGAAGGTGACATTACATGTGGTGACGTAGAGGGCCAGCGAGGGCAACAGAGTCCATTGGTGAGCTGGATTGGAACAACAGCTGCAATAATGGACTTGAATGTGCTGATGATATGAGGACAATGCAAGACCAGGCAACATTTCGTTCTGTTGTTCGTAGGGTAGCCATGGGTCAGAGTGAACCCAACAGCAGCTATCTATCTACCTCTAATGCTTTCTTATGGTGAAATTAAGGTTCTGCATTTTGGGAAGAATAGCATAGGATTGATGGTGTATCCCTGTTGCCCAGGTGGTGTGGCCACTGGATGCTCTTCACTTCTAGAACACTCAGGTGCAATCTGACGCCAGGTTCTACTTGTAGCCTTAACCCAAGGCAGCAGGAACTTAGGAAGCAGGGGTCAGCATCCTGGGACCACGCATCATTACCTCTTTTCCTAGTTCAGCCTTGACCTGGTGCTCCAGTTATCTGCATTTTCAGGGCCTAAGTAATGTCTGGAGCCCTGGTGGCACAGTGGTTAAGAGGTACAGGGTGGCCTTGAGCCAGAATTGACTCAGTGGCAATGTGGTTAGTGTAATGTTTTTGTGATATTGTCCATATCAACTCTCTGCTACACTGGATATTAAATATTCACCTTGTCTCACCGATAGGGGAGGGGCTGCCACAGCCTTACAGATGTCTCCAATGCCACCAGCCTGCCTGTCCGGTTGTTTGATTTCTTACTGACTAGTCCCACTCACCTGTCAAGAAAGCATTTTTGCTCTCTGAGACATTAGCTGCTCTGCTTGGGTCTGTTGGGTTTGACCCTATCTTGGTCCCTTCAGGTGCTGGTCTGCCAGCTCACCTGAATTCCTCCCAGCACCCAGGTTACCTAACTCTTTGGTCTGCCCAAACCTGGGCATTTCCCAGGACAGGGTACATTCAGTGCTAAAATGAGGACTGTCCCTGGCAAACAAGAATGAGTGGCCTTACACCTGTTATACCGTGATGGGCTTTTAGTTTCCAGGTTCCAGAGACACCCCCATCCCCCCACCCACCCCCCGCCTGCCGCAATAGATTGCTGTATTTGTGTACTAAAGTCTCCTGACATTCGCTGAGGGTAGCGCTGCCTGAAAGGGCATGAGTGTGACCTATACTTAAGACACACTCCTTACCTATTCCGACGCCTGTCGTTGTTAACATGATGGAGCTATTTTTTTCCTGTGTCTTAATCGAGAGGAAAAGTTAACTGCTCATGAGGAAGAACATAGTTTAGCATTGCCCACCTGACCTGCTAGAATGGGAGCTGCTTAAAGAAAGCTTTGCGTACCTATTCTTATTTGATAAACAGGATGCTAACAGACTTTTATCTTCTAATTATTTAAGCTTTGCCACAGAGTCTGCTACCAGATCTTTGCCTAAAAAGCTTATGTCCCTGATTTGCATAAAAAGACCTGGCGATCTACTAGTGAAAATAAATAAAACAGCCCTTGAAAACCCAATGGATCACAGTTCTACTTTGATACACATGGGGTCACCATGAGTCACGGTTAACTCGACAGCACCTGGTGACACAAGGCACCACGCACACAGCTCAGGTGGGCACAGGTAGAACATTGTGTATACAGCAACTGCACTCAGAGATGTTCAATAAAGTAAAGGACCTTGTGTTTTATACAAATTTCTCCAATCTGAGGGTAGCTCTAAAAGCTTGAGGCTGTGGGCTTTGTCAGAGCTATTAGCCAACATTAACAGCATCGTGCAAAACGATGAGGTTGTTGGAATTCAAATCTTTGGGTAAACAGGGTGTTGCTACAGCTAACAGACCAGACTGTAAGCAATAATAATCCACCTGCAAGAGGAGTTAATAGCTTGTCTGTTGTATTGTCTTCTTTTATTATTTCCCGGTTAAACTTTTTTTTTTTTTTTTTTGGTAAACATGCTGCTTTAGAATAACAGTGTAACATTTGCTAGTACCCTGTCTTGTATTTTATGGCAGTAGCTGGAAATCTGGAAAGAAAAAAAAAAACATTTTTCTCTCTATTTTTTTGTGACTGGTCTCTGAATCGCTAAATTGCTACCATTTGTCAGCCCCAGTAGGACTTACAGATCTTATTGAGCCTCTGCCATGAACTCTTGATTTGCTACCTATTCTTTCCCTCTAGTGCCTGTGTTTCTTTATATTTGCCTGTTGTCTGGCACATGGCAGGCTAACTTATTCCAGGGAGACATGGCAAATTTTCCTGGCCCCAGAAGCAGTTATGTTCAGAAATAACCAAGGACAGCTCCAGAAAGTATTCTAAAGAGGCATGCCAGGAGAGGTCTTGATCCTATGAGACCAGAGCTGGTCCAAATACTGAACTCGATGGGACTTGTAGTTAATGCTCTTATTCTGGGGTTCCTTCCTCCTTTGGGCACCCTTCCTCTCTCTCCCTCTTTGACATCTAGCTCCCTAACATTGCCATGATCTTGCCCCTCTGCCCCTGGATATGTCCTGGCACTTTCCAACCTGAACCCCAACATGCAATCACTGTGGATGTATGTGGCATTTGAAAACTATTGGCTTACTCAAGGATGACCAAAGTCCCCCTGATGGCAATAACATGGGGGCTGGGGGGATCAATGGCATTGTTGTGACCTTACTGATTTGGATTTCACTGATGGTTGAGCCTCCTATGCCACGCAAAAAATCCTCCCCAAGTATTTCTGGACATGCTTTGGGTCACCTCATATAGTTGGTGCAAACGGTCAAGAAGCTCAGCTGTTAGCCAAAAGGTTGGAGATGAATTCCACACAGAGGCACCTCAGAAGAAAGGCCTGGAAACCTATTTCTGAAAAATCAGCCATTTCGATGCGCCTTATGGAGCACAGTGCTACTCTGACACACAGGGGGTTGCCAGGAGTCAGAATTAACTCCACGACTATTGGTTTTACTGGTTCATACATTTCGTGACAGTCTCTGCTGTTGCATCCACTTGCTTTTGCCAGATTCTGGCCATGGTGTGCTCCCCTCAAACACCGTGGTCTCCTCCTAGAGGCACAGGTGCTCTGCCTAGCACTGCATGGTGGGCCCATGAGATACACAAAGTGACACTGCATCTCTCCTGGATAATGTCCCATTAGCTGGAGACCATTTTGAGTCATGCATGACTCAAAATGAGAAGAAACAGCTCCAAACATCCATTAATAATCAGAACCTGGAATGTATGAAGTATGAATCCAGGAAAATTGGAAAGCATCAAAAATGAAATGGAACACATAAACATCGATATCCTAGGCATTAGTGAGCTGAAATGGGCTGGTATTGGCCATTTTGAATTGAACAATCATATAGTCTACTATGCTGGGAATGACAACTGAAAGAGGAATGGTGTTGCATTCATCATCAAAAAGAACGTTTCAAGATCTATCCTGAAGTACAATGCTGTCAGTGATAAGATAATATCCATACGCTGACAAGGAAGACCAGTTAATACGACTATTATTCAAATTTATGCACCAACTACTAGTGCCAAAGATGAAGAAATAGAAGATGTTTATCAGCTGCTACAGTCTGAAATTGATCGAACATGCAACCAAGATGCATTGGTAATTACTGGCAATTGGAATGCGAAAGTTGGAAACAAAGAAGAAGGATCAGTAGTTGGAAAACATGGCCTTGGTGATACAAACAATGCTGGAGATCAAATGATAGAATTTTGCAAGACCAACAAATTCACTGCAAATACCTTCTTTCACCAACATGAAGAGTGACTATAGAAAATGTACCTTGCCAGATGGAACACACAGAAATCAAATTGACTATATCTGTGGAAAGAGACGATGGAAAAGCTCAATATCATCCGTCAAAACAAGGCCAGGGGCCGACTGTAGAACAGACCATCAATTGCTCATATGCAAGTTCAAGCCGAAATGGAAGAAAATCAGCAAATCCAAGAGAGCAAAAATATGACCTTGAGTATATCCCACCTGAATTTAGAGACCATCTGAAGAATAGATTTGATGCATTGAACACTAGTGACCGAAGACCAGATGAGTTGTGGCATGACATCAAGGACATCATGCATGAAGAAAGCAAAAGGTCATTGAAAAGACACGAAAGAAAGAAAAGACCAAGATGGATGTCAGAGGAGACTTTGAAACTTGCTGTTGAGCGTCGAGCAGCTAAAGCCAAAGTAAGAATTGATGAAGTAAAAGAACTGAACAGAAGATTTCAAAGGGCCTCTCAAGAAGACAAAGTATTATAACGACATGTGCAAAGAGCTGGAGATGGAAAACCAAAATGGAAGAACACACTTGGCATTTCTCAAGCTGAAAGAATGAAGAAAAAATTCAAGCCTTGAGTTGCAATAGTGAAGGATTCCATGGGTAAAATATTAAATGATGCAGGAAGCATCAAAAGAAGATGGAAGGAATACACAGAGTCATTATACCAAAAAGAATTAGTCGATATTCAACCATTTCAAGAGGTGGCATATGATCAGGAACTGACGGTACTGAAGGAAGAAGTCCAAGCTGCTCTGAAACCATTGGCGAAAAACAAGGCTCCAGGTATTGATGGAATATCAATTTAGATGTTTCAACAAACACAGGCAGCACTGGAGGTGCTCACTTGTCTATGCCAAGAAATATGGAAGACAGCTTCCTGGCCAACTGACTGGAAGAGATCCATATTTATGCCTATCCCCAAGAAAGGTGATCCAACTGAATGTGGAAATTATAGAACAATATAATTAATATCACAGGCAAGCAAAATTTTGCTGAAGATCATTCCAAAATGGCTACAGCAGTGTATCGACAGGCAACTGCCAGAAATTCAGGCTGGTTTCAGAAGAGGACATGGAACCAGGGATATCTTTGCTGATGTTAGATGGATCCTGGCTGAAAGCAGAGTTTTATTGGCTATGCAAAGGCATTCGACTGTGTGGATCATAACAAACTATGGATAACATTGCGAAGAATGGGAATTCCAGAACACTTAATTGTGCTCATGAGGAACCTTTACATAGATCAAGAGGCAGTTGTTTGGACAGAACAAGGGGATACTGATTGGTTTAAAGTCAGGAAAGGTGTGCTTCAGGGTTGTATTCTTTCACCATACCTATTTAATCTGTATGCTGAACAAATAATCTGAGAAGTTAGACTATATGAAGAAGAACGGGACATCAGAATTGGAGGAAGGCTCATTAACAACCTGCATTATGCGCATGACACAACCTGGCTTGCTGAAAGTGAAGAGGACTTGAAGCACTTACTAATGAAGATCAAAGACCACAGCCTTCAGTCTGGATTACACCTAAACATAAAGAAAACAAAAATCCTCACAACTGGACCAGTGAGCAACATCATGATAAACGGAGAAAAGATTGAAGTTGTCAAGGATTTCATTTTACTTGGATCCACAATCAACACCCATGGAAGCAGCAGTCAAGAAATCAAAAGACGCATTGCATTGGGCAAATCTGCTGCAGAGGACCTCTTTAAAGTGTTGAAGAGCAAAGAGGTCATTGAAGACTAAGGTGTGCCTGATCCAAGCCATGGTATTTTCAATCACATCATATGCATGTGAAAGCTGGACAATGAATAAGGAAGACCAAAGAAGAGCTGATGCCTTTGAATTGTGGTGTTGGCAAAGAATATTGAATACACCATGGACTGCCAAAAGAATGAACAAATCTGTCTTGGAAGAAGTGCCGCCAGAATGCTCCTTAGAGGCAAGGATAGTGAGACTGCGTCTTACATACTTTGGAAATGTTGTCAGGAGGGATCAGTCTCTGGAGAAGGACATCATGCTTGGCAGAGTACAGGGTCAGCGGAAAAGAGGAAGATCCTCAACGAGGTGGATTGAACAATGAACTCACGCATAACAACGATTGTAAGGATGGTGCAGAAGGTGGAGTGTTTTGTTCTGTTGCGCATAGGGTAGCTTTGAGTCAGAACTGACTCGACGGCACCTAACAACAACAACAACAAGCTGGAGACCCTGGAAGTGCAGCTGTCATTCTATCCTCTTGCAGTTTGCAAAACAGATATCAGTTTTCTGTTGCAACTTCTACCCTTCATAGAGCACAGACCCACATCTAACAAAATCTGAGGGAATTTGTTAGAATTCTCCATGTCTTTCTTTTTTTCTGATAATGAAGGCTTTTTTTTTTTTTTGGTTCGATTTCATTTTGGTGGCTCCTTCCCTATGATGTCTTCATCCCAAAGAGATCTCTGCCTGGTCAGAGCAGGCTTAGAGATGTCTATGCACCTGCTTCAGGATCCCTGCCGTACACATACACTTCAAACTTTAATTCCACTTGATTCAACAGTTAATTCATGAGAAGCAGCGGTCAAGAACTCAAACGGCATATTGCATTGGGCAAATCTGCTGCAAAAGACCTTTTTAAAGTTTTAAAAAAACAAGTACTTTGATGACTAAAGCGATCCTGGCCCCAGCCATGGTATTTTCAATCACCTCAAGTGAGTGTAAAAGCTGGACATTGAAAAAGGAAGGTGGAAGAATTGATACATTTGAATTATGATGTTGGTGAAGAATATTGAATATACCATGGGCTGCCAAAAGAACAAACATATTAGTCTTAGAAGAAATACAGCCAGACTGCGCCTTAGAAGCGAGGATGGCAAGACTTCAACTTGCTTACTTTGAACACATCATCATGAGGGATAAATCACTGGAAAATACATCATCATGGGTGGTAAAGTAAAGGGTCTGTGAAAACAAGAGAAATCCTCAATGAGATGATCGATACAATAGCCACAAGAGTGGACTCAAGCATACCAGTGATTGCCAAGATGGCGCAGGGCTGGGCAACACTGTGTTATGTCATAAATAAGGTTGACATGAGTCAACAGCTAACAACAACAATCCATAAAATCATTCATACTCACAACAGTGGGAAGCACCCAGTCACCATCTTTGTCATCTCAGAACAGAAAATGGAGATCACGTGAGCTGATCCTCGTGTCTGCTTCTCACCCATGACATCAGAACCCTTTGCAGACTCCCCTTTTGTAACATTTAGTGCGTTGGTTAGCATTCCGTGGGCATATCCTCAAGGGCAGAAGGACTGTGTGCTGCCGTCTGTTATATTAAGCCTATATGAGCAGGTGTTTAGTGGAGTCTTGGACGGTGCAAATGCTGAATGCACTCAGTTCCTAACCAAAAAGCTGGAGGTTCAAATCCACCCCGAGGTGCCTCAGAAGAAAGGCCTGGAAATCTACTTCTGAAAAATCAGCCATTTAAACCCGGAGGAGCACAGCTCTACTCTGACACATGGGGTCGTTATGAGTTGGTATTGACTCCACGGCAATTGGTTTAGATGCTTAGAAAACATTTTCAAACAAATTTCTCATGAACTATTAGGCCAAATTAATTGACTACAGAGAAAGCCATGGGATGTTGGTACTCATCCTGTGGGTATTGATTGATTTCACTTCTTGCCTCGGTTCCATTATATGTTGCTAACATTGAGGAGTTTATCCTCAGGCTTTGTACCTCAACTCTTAAACCTCCAATTTTATAAGTTTTTTTTTTTTAATGGCACATGTGAAAGAGAAGGAAAACAAATACAGAGTCAATCCGAGAGAAGTCACAGTTCTTTGTTAACACGTGAGATCTTCTATATCTTTATTTGAGATGTATTTTAATGATTATCTTTATTTTCAGTAATATAAAAATGTCCTAAATTTACACCACCGTTTGCTTGAAATTTCCTTAGAACTTGTTCTATAGCTTATAAAGTTACACAGTAAGCTTTCAAAAGTCAATTTTGTTTTTCTTTCTTTTTAACTTTAAAATTAGAGAAGCTTATGTGTATAAGAATTTTGATAGAGGTATCATGGGCCTGAGCAGGCAGTTTTATATGTCATATTCTGTTCCTGGGGATCTACATTACTAACTGTAATATTAGTAATTTGAGAGGGGAAAGGAATAACTCTGAGTTATTTTAGGTAAAGAAATTGGTCAAATGCATATTGCACTTACTTCTCATATGGTTTGCTATCAATCAACCAGAGATTTCACAAATTGCCAATTTTGTTCCTCCTACAGTCCCCCACCCCGATCTATCCATACCCATTGCTGAAGAGTCAATCCTGACTCATAGAGATCCTATATTACAGAGTAGAACTGCCTCCCAGCGCTTCCAAGGCTGTAATCTTTATGGAAGCAGACTTTCACACCTTTTTCCCGGATGAGTGGCTGGTGGGTTCTGAACTGCCCCACTCCAATCTGGTATATTATTGAGACAAGTTGTGTATAACAGCCTTACCCCCTTCTGCAGTTGCCATGTCTATGCGAATATCATCGATGCAAAGGCCACTGAAGCCTTAAGCACAGAGTTATCAGGAAATATGACGCATTTTAGAAAAAACAACTCTTAGAGACACAGGGGCATTTTCAAAAGAGACCAGGAAATAAACTGATCACAATCGAGAAGCATCAAAAAGAAGAAACTGGCTTAGAATATTTTCTTCTAGAACTTTTAGCTATAAGAAGCTAGGGTTAACTCAGGGCATAATTGTACAATGGATAAAAATATATCTTCAATTTTTTTTTTTTTTGGGTCAGTGTTAGAAAGTGATTCTTTACTACACAATTGCCCTTGAGATAAGTCCATAGCAAGTGGGTACTTTTTAAAAATGTTAAGGATGGGTAACTCAGTCCACCTTTCATGAGGTCAATAGCAAAGCTATAGGCCAGTCATTTAGGGCCTGAATCCTCCCCCAGCGCCTTCGACATGCCTTGGGCTTCTAGATTTTTTAAAACTGCTGCTCTAGAGAAGAAATCCATTTGGGAGACCAAACGACTATGGAGGAGACATGGAATGATCCAATCAGCAAATTAATATTAGATCTCTATGTATTTCATAAAATTTCATAAAATTAAACATGTTATTTTATGACTTCATTTATGTATTTTTTAGAAACAAGGACTTCAGAGTAATCTTTAGACGTCAGTGACTGGGGGAGGATTGTTTTATTTGGGACGTGTGTATGAAAGTTATCCTACGAGTGTTCTTCACTTGAAGATATCTGAACTGACAAAGTGCTGGAAAATTAGGAGACACACAGTCACCCAGCTTGATGGCCTTTGTAGGATACGGTTGCACCATTGTCTGGTTTGGAGTAATGGGGTCCTCGCGCTAAGTGTCTCCAATGGCTGTAAATATTACCTTGTGAATTCTACCAAACAGTGGAAAATTGAGTGCAATTTACATGTAATCAAGTATGCAGAAAATAAAGATGACCGTGAGCCATGAAGATGACATGTTGGCATATCCTCCAGGCATGATGGCCTTAAGGTTATGAGATATTGCTTGAGGAAGTCACGTGGTAGCCAACATTGAAAGTCTATCCTCTTCATTTACTTCACAAGTTTAATAATATACAGAAAAAGAATGTGTGTGTCATCAGAGCCGCCCCAGGTTGCCAATACTCCAAATCACAACTTGCCAAAGGAAGTGGCTCAGATCAGCCCTAACGCATACTTGCACTGAGGGTGAGCCATCTTGCATAAGCATTCTGGTGTGACTGTTGTGAGTCGTAGGCTACGAGAAATCCTCACCCACAACTCTCAATGTTCCATTTTCAAGACCTCAAGAACTGCTGATATCAATTATGGTCCAATAAGTGTTGCATTTTTCCAGATTGAAGCAGTGCCTGGTTTTGCTGACAGAGCCACCCATCAGTTTCAAGACAGATCCCCAAATTGCACTTGACATCCAGAGGTTGATGCTACGATTTACCTGTATAATTATGTCATCAACTATAATTTTATTTTCTGTTCCCTCCTTGGGGATGAGGTTGTCACATGCTATTCTACCTTCAGTGAAGTTTCCCCCAATGAAAGGAGAAAGGGACTAATTATATTTGGGTGAATCTACTTAAAAAACAGTCCTTGTTCCTAAAGATACTTGTAAGAGGGTGTTCTTACTTGCATTTCCTTAGAAGGTATGTCACCTGGTACTAAAGCCTCGGCCCACAAAGCCCTGGTTAGCTTATAAATTCATGGGCATAATTGAAGACCGACCCAGGCATTCAGTTCTTGGGGACCCCTAAAAGGTTGTTCCCACTTGCATTACTAAAAGTATAAGACTATTTAACAACATTAGGACCCTTTTTTTTTTTATCTAGGAATTATTTTATTTAGAAATTAAGAGTTCAAGATAGAGGATTAAAGATCATCTTTAACGCTTCCCCCTTTCTAGGTAGTTCTCTGGAAATCCAGGCAAATTCATCTGTACAGCCAACTCTAGCCCTCTTTTTCCTTCTGCAGACCACCCCTGCACAGTCCAGATGTTGGAGCCTATTCTGTAGTTTTCTGTCAAACTCTGATCCATCACAGCCCACTATTTTTATTTCATGGCCTCTTTCATTTAAAATTAGCAGTGGGCTTTGAGTGGCCAACCCTCTTCTGCACATGGTTTCTCGAATTGGTCACAGGCACGAGACCAGGCTGAACTGGCTTCAGTTTTCAGACTTACAATGTATAAGCTGCAGCTACAACCAGCACGAGAATTCTTAGAAGTCCACACACTGAAGGTGTGAATCTCCCTTCATGAACTGAATCAGTTAGGGTCCAGTTGGGAAAATAGAAATCATTCTAGGCATTTCAGAGTGGAATACAGGGATTTGTTTACACAGATGTCAAAATGCTACAAAACCAAAAGGAGCAACTCAGTGTCTTAGTTACATTGTTATTGTTACTTATCATCAAGTCAACTCCAGCTCACAGAGACCTTATGCATAATAGAATGAAACGTTGTCCAGTCCATAGTTATCCTCACAATCATTGATATGTTTGAGCCCATTATTGTAGCCATTGTGTCAATCCATCCCATTGAAGGTCTCCTTCTTTTTTGATGACCCCCTACCTTACCAACTGATGTCCATCTCCAGCAGTTGATCCCTCCTGATGATGAGTCCAAACAAAAAGAGTGCTGCTGTAACACAAATACTACGAAAAAAAAAAAAAGGGTTGGCTTAAATAACAGAAACTTACCATCTCATAGTTCAGGGGGCTAGAAGTCCAAAATCAGGTTGTGTCTCTAGGGTGTATCTATTTTAACTTCTAGTAGCTACCAGCAATCCTTGGAGTTCATGGGTTTATAGATTTACCTGTGTCCCTTATCATCGTCAGATAGCATTTATCTTCCCCCTTGTGTGTCTCTGTGTCTAATTTGTTGTTTTAATAACTCAAAACTGATTAGGTTTTGAACACACCCTACACTGACATGGCCTCATTAACATAACAAAGAAAACTCCACTTTCAAGCAGGATGGTGTCCACAGGCATAAGAGTTAGTATATCAACACATATTTGGGGGAACACAACTCTAAAAATAACACGGAGATAACAGTAACTCTTGTGTCCACCTAACATCCCTAAGGTTGCAATATCCCATTTATTAGTAACTTTGGGAAGAATCTTCAATCTCTAGGGTTGGGGGAACAGAAAGGAGGAAGTGGGGTTATAAATTTTGAAGCTCAGAAGAGGGCCCCCACAAGGTTGGTGCCCAGACTGCAGAATTGGACAAAAAGAGAGAATTAGTGATTAAATCCAAGAGTGAGTTATCTTTATGGTAGGTCCTTGGAACACCAAGAACACTGGGCCATAGCTGCTCTCTGCTGTGGGGGATGCTTAAAGGAACTGGACCCAGGAAGAAAGAAAAGCCAGTCTGAATGTCAGATTCTGTTCCTGGGGATCTACATTACTAACTGTAATATTAGTAATTTGAGAGGGGAAAGGAATAACTCTGAATTATTTTAGATAAAAAAATTGGTCAAATGCATATTGCACTTACTTCTCATATGATTTGCTATCAATCAACCAGAGATTTCACACATCGCCAATTTTGTGCCTCCTGCAGTCCGCCACCCCAATCTACCCAGACTCATGGCTGAAGACTGAATTCGGACTCACATAGACCCTATAGGACAGAGTAGAACTGCCTCCTGGGGTTTCCAAGGCTGTAATCTTTAGGGAAGCAGGCTGTCACATCCTTCTCCTGTGGAGTGGCTGGTGGGTTCTGAACTGCCCCACCCCAGTCTGGTATAGGATTAAGAGACAAGTCGTGTATAACAACCTTAAGCTCTTCCCCTGCAGTTGCCATCTCTATGCCGATATCATTGTTGCAGAGGCCACTGAAGACTTAACCACGGAGTTATCAGGAATTATGGCACATTTTTTTCTATATTAGTTGAAAAATTATTGAAATATTTAAAGTAGGTGTACTGTAATTCATAAAAGTTTACATATTTTGTATATGTCAAAAATAGATTTTATTATAATATTACTTTAAAGGAAACAAACTCGTCAACATTTTCAAAATTTACTTCTTTGCTTATCTCATTTTCAACTGAGAGGACTGTTGTGTTTGACAATTTGTCTTGACCAAGTGACAATTTTAAATAGTTTAATGAATAGCAAATTTCAGTACATTAAACTTTATTTAACAGATTCTGAGTCAAATGGTCATGTAGCTTACATGTGCTTACAAGATCCAATCGAGTCCTATATCTAATATGGTGTTTCTACTTGATAATGGGTTTGCTGCAGCTCCAATTCAATCCCGTGGCTTGGTGAACATAAACGTTCATTAGCAAGCTGGAATATGTGTCTAAAAATGAATGCACATAAGTGAGAATTTTTTTTTCAGAAACTCAAGGTTCGGTGCTGTGATTCTATTGTTGGATCATGTCAGCATCCTTATTTGACAGATGCTTTGAATGCCATGGGCTCTGCTGGTTCACAGGACTCAAGTAGAAGAGCAGTTTAGGCATAAATGTGTAAAAGCAGAGTGCCACTGTGTACCCAGAAACTACCACCATTTTACGCCAACACACTTCCACACGTTTTTTAATCATCCCTCACTGATTTACGCACAATATAGATAAAATGCCAGCCACCTAGTTATCTAGCACTTAATGAACTCCTTAGGGTGTATATTTGTTTGCAGTTTGCAATGGTGCTGCGCAGACTCAGACGCAAATTATATTTTCTTTTTACATGGAAGTGAACCTGTGATATAATATAAATAAACAACGAAGTGATATGTTAAACATATGTAATTAATGCAGAATGAGTTTGCAACATAAAATATATAAACAAGGCAATATTAAAACGGTGACGTCTTACTGAATAGAAAATTTATTCAGGTGGAGGTTAGTAATGACAGGAGTAAGATAGAGGCTCCAGGTCCTGTTGCTGGTTAGTGGCAGGTGAAAGTGAATGAAAGCAAGCAGGTTAAGGCGTGAGTGAAAAGTATATGTCTGAGGCTAGTTCCTGTCTAAATTCATGGAACAGGTAGGTCTCTCTTCCTCAAGCAGGAGACCCTGGAAGTGAATGATTGTGAAGCATTGTACAAAATAGTAGGCAAAGCAATGCTTTTAAAAAAATAAGGGTTCATGTTTGCATTCTCTTTGCTTATGATTGTACATCCCCTGAGAATACAAGGCTGTGTTTGAAATGGTATTTTTCATGTCATGCGTTTGCTCAAATAACAATCAGGCATATTTGCCAGAGCAATAATTTCTCTGAATTCTTTCACATTTCTTGCAAGGATTTGTGCTGAATTATTTGTAACTTTTCTTCATCTCCCTTCTCTGGAGAAATGAGTGTCATAACTGAATGAATTCTTTGATAGTAAGTTATCTGCTGGGTAATGCTAACAACGCTTGAGCATTTTCACCACTCACTTCACTGAATCCAGCTTTCTTCACAAAATCCAACAGCATTGGCTTTCATTCTATCACTTTACTATAATCTTGGATATTGTTGTTGTTTTGGGGTGTTGTTGAGTCTATTCCAACTTATAGTTACCCCATATGACAGAGTAGTTCTTCCCCATAGTGTTTTGTAGGCTGTAATCTTTACATAAGCAGGCAGAAATGTTCTTTCTCCCCTGTAGCCTCTGGGTTCAAACCGACGGTCTTGCGGTTAGCAGCAGCCCAGCACTCACTTAACCGTTGCACCAGCAGGCTCACATTCTTGGTTGTTCATTATCATCAAGTTGGCTTAGGCTCATGGCAACCCCATGTACAACACAATGAAACTTCATAGTGTCTTCAGATTGTTGGTGTGCTGTAGTCCATTGTGTATTTTGAGCAACTTCCAACCTAGAGAGCTCATCTTTCAGCACTATATCGGAAAATATTCTGTTGTGATCCATGGGTTTTCATTGGCTAATTTTCAGGAGTAGCTCAACAGGCCTTTCTTCCTAGACCGTCTTAGTCTAGAAGCTGCACTGACACCTGTCCACCATGGGTGACCCTGGTGGTATTTGAAATACTGGTGGCATAGCTTCCAGCATCACAGACACACATAGGCCACTACAGTGCAACATACAGACAGATGGGTGGTGGATAACCTTGGAAGTGACAATGGAATGAGAGGCATTTTGTGAATACTCTATTATGTGCTAATAAATATTTTTGTTTTAGAACAAAATTAGATTTATAGGAAACCTGAGCAGATGGTACAGAGAGTTCCCATATACTCCCATAACACAGTTTCCCTTATTATTAACATCTTACATTAGTATGGTACCTTTATTACATTTAATACCAATATTGGTATATTGGTATATTATAATCAATTAAAGTCCATTCTTTATTCAGATTTCCTTAGAGTTTACCAAATGTCCTTTTTCTATACAAGGATCCCTTCCAGGACTCTGCATTACATTTAGTTGTCATGTCTCTCTACGATCTCCTTGATTGTGGCAGTTTGTCAGGCTTTCCTTGTTTTTGACAACCTTGAGAGTTTTAAGGAGTAGTGTCAGGTGTTCTGTAGAATGTTCCTCCGATGGGACTTGGCTGATGTTTCTGTCATGATTAGATGGGGGTTACAGGTTTGTGAGGAGGAAGACCACAGAGGTAAAGTGCCATTTTCATTATGTCGTATCAAGGGTACTTACTATCGATATGACTTATCACAGTAGCTGTTGATCTTGATCACCTGGATGAGGCAAAACCTGAAAAACCAAACCCATTGCCCTTGAGTCGATTCTGACTTGTAATGACTGTATAGGACAGAGTAGAACTTCCCCATAGAGTTTCCAAGGAGTGGCTGATGGATTCCAACTCCCAACTTTTGGTTAACAGCAGTAGTACTTAACCACTGTGCCACCAGAGTTTCCCTGGATGAGGTAGTTCTTACTATAGTTCTCCACTGTAAAGTTATCCTCCCTACTGCCACCATGCTGTACTTTTACTTTTGGAAGACAATCACTATGCATAGTCAGTATTTAAGGGGTGGTGAGTTAGTCTCCACCACCCTGAAGGCAGAAGGTCTATGTGAATTATTTGGAATTTTTCTGCACAGGAGCTTTATCTCTTCTACCTATTTATTATTATTTTAATTCCCCCACGTGTCTGTCAGTTTGTCATACTGTGGGGGCTTGCATATTGTTGTGATGCTGGAAGCTATGTCACTGGTATTCAAATACCAACAGGGTCACCCATGGTAGACAGGTTTCAGCTGAGCTTCCAGGTTAAGGCAGACTAAGAAGAAGGACCCGGCAGTTTATTTCTGAAAAGATTTAGCCGGTGAAAATCTTATGAATAGCAGTGGAACATTGTTTGATATAGTGCGCCAGAAGATGAGACCCTCAGGATGAAATGCACTCAAAAGAGGACTGGGGAAGAGCTTCCTCTTCAAAGTAGAGTTGACCTTAATGATGTGGATGGAGTCAAACTTTCAGGACCTTCATTGGCTGATGTGGCATGACTCAAAATGAGAAGAAACAGCTGCAAACATACATTAATAATTGGAATGTGGAATGTATGAAGTACAGACTTAGGAAAATTGGAAGCCGTGAAAAAGGAAATGAAACACATAAACATTGATATCCTAAGCATTAGTGAGCTGAAATGGACTGGTGTTGGCCATTTTGAATTAGACAATCATATGGTCTACTATGTTTGGGCTGGGACTATGCTGGGAATGAAAACTTGAGAAGGAATGGTGCTGCATTCATCGTCAAAAAGAAGGTTTCAAGATCTATCCTGAAGTACAACACTGTCAGTGATAGAATAAAATCCATACTCCTATAAGGAAGAGAAGTTAATAAGACTATTATTCAAATTTACACATCAACCACAAAGACCAAAGATGAAGAAATTGAAGATTTTTACAAACTTCTGCAGTCTGAAATTGATCAAACATGCAACCAGGATGTATTGATAATTACTGGAGATTAGAATGCAAAAGTTGGAAACAAAGAAGAAGGATCAGTAGTTGGAAAATATGGCCTTGGTGATAGAAACGATGATGGAGATCACATGATAGAATTTTGCCAGGCCAACAACTTCTTCATTGCAAATACCTTTGTTCACCAACATAAATGGTGACTATACACATGGACCTCACCTGATAGAATACACAGGAATCAAACCTACATCTCTGGAAAGAGATGACGGAAAAGCAGGAAGCATCAAAAGAAGATGGAAGAAATACACAAAGTCACTATACCAAAATTAACTGGTGGACTTCCAACCATTTTAGGAGGTAACACGATCAGGAACCAATAGTACTGGAGGAAGAAGTCCAAGCTGCACTGAAGGCATTGGTGAAAAACAGGGCTCCAGGAGTTGACGGAATACCAATTGAGATGTTTCAAGAAATGGATGCAGGGCTAGAAGTGCTAACTTGTCTGTGCCAAGAAATTTGGAAGACGGCTACCTGGTCAACCAAAAGGAGATCCATATTTATGCCTATTCCCAAGAAAGGTGATCCAACTAAATGCGGAAATTGTAGCACAATACCATTAATACCACATGCAAGCAAAATTTTGCTGAGGGTCATTCAAAAGGGGCTGCAGCAGTATATCGACAGGGAACTGCCAGAAATTCAGGCTGGTTTCAGAAGAGGACATGGAACCAGAGATATCAATGCTGATGTCAGACGAATCCTGGCTGAAAGCAAAGAATACCAGAAAGATATTTACCTGTGTTTTATTGATTGTGCAAAGGCTTTTGACTGTGTGGAGCATAAGGAATTATGGATAGCACTGCAAAGAATGGGAATTCCAGAAAAATAACTGTGCTCATGAGGAACCCGTACATAGTTAAAGAGACAGTCGTTCCAACAGAACAAGCAGATACTGCGTGGTTTAAAGTCAGGAAAGGTGTGCATCAGAGTTGTATTCTTTCACCATACCTATTTAATCTCTATGCTGAGCAAATAATCTTAGAAAATAGACTATATGAACAAGAATGGGACATATGGATTGGAGGAAAACTCAGCAACAGCCTGCGTTATGCAGATGACACAACCTTGCTTGCTGAAATTGAAGAGGCCTTGAAGCAGTTACTGATGAAGATCAAAGACAACAGCCTTCAGTATGGATTGCACTTTGACATAAAGAAAACAAAAATCCTCAGAACTGGACCAATAAGCAATAGCATGATAAATGAGGAAAAGACTGAAGTTGTCAAGGATTTCATTTTACTTGGATCCACAATCAATACTCATGGAAGCAGCAATCAAGAAATCAAAAGACCTGTTGCACTGGGCAAATCTGCCGCAAAAGCTCTCTTTAAAGTGTTGAAAAGTAAAGATGTCACCTTGAAGACTAGGGTGTGCTTAACCCAAGCCATGGTGTTTTCACTCACCACCTATGCATGTGAAAGCTGAATGATGAATAAGGAAAACCGAAGAATTCATACCTTTGAACTGTGGTGTTGGATATACCATGGACTGTCAAAGAAATGAGCAAATGTGTCTTGGAAGAAGTACAACCAGAATGCTCCTTAGAATCAAGGATGGTGAAACTATGTCTCACATACTTTATACATGTTGTCAGGAGGGATCAATCCCTGAGAACAACATCATGGTTGGTAAAGTTGAGGGTCAGCAAAAAAGAGGAAGACCATCATTGATATGTATTGACACAGTGGTTGCAACAATGGACTTAAGCATAACAATGATTGTGAGGATGGCGCAGGACTGGGCAGTGGTTCATTCTGTGGTACATAGGGTCGCTATGAGTCAGAACTGTCTCTATGGCACTTAACAACAGCAACAACAACAACCTATTTATTTATTTATCCAATATTTATTTATATCAGCATGGAGTCATTGATATTTGTTTTATAAACCAATACTACTATTTTTTTCCACCTTTGTTTCTTAAATGGTTCCCGCTTTGGCCATTGGGAGCTGACTCATGGTGACCTCATGTGTGTCAGAGCAGAACTCTGCTCTATAGGGTTTTCAATGGCTGATTTTTTGGAAGTAGATTACCAGGCCTTTCTTCTGTGGTGCCTCAGGGTGGACTCAAGCCACCAACTTTTCAGTGAGCATTTAGTTTGTCAACCATTTGCACCACGCAGGGATAGTGGTATCAGAGTATTTAAGTCATAAGCCATAGGAAACAAATATATTAAGTAGAGTACAGTGCTTCTGTGCAATTAATTTTCCTTAGCCTTACAGATTCTGCTCTTCTCCAAAGTAACTTAGGGCAATGCCTTTTTCCTCCAGTCCCTTCAGTGAGGTTGTTTTATGCATGAATAATAAGGTTATATTGTCTCGTCACAGTCGGCATTTCTCCCTGGAATCCAAATCCTCCTAAAGGATCTTTAAAATCCACATACATGAAGGAAGAACTTTTACACTGTAAAGTTCTATCAGTTCTGATAACTGGTAGTGTCATGCACCCACCATTGCAGTATCATAAAGAATTGTTTCACCACCCTAAAAAAAATTCCCAGTGTTGTGCCTATTCAATCGTCCCTTCCTTCAAGCCTCTGGCAGCCACCGATTTTTTACTGTTACTATAGTTTTGCCCTTGCCAAAATGTCACGCCGTTGAAATGATACAGCTTGTAGTCTTTTTGGATTGTCTTCTTTCACTTACCAATATGCACTTAAGATTCATTGGTGTCTTTTCTTGGCCTGATAGCTCATTTCTTTTTAATCACAGCATAATATTCCATTGGATGGGTGTATCACACTTTGTTTATCCATTCATCTATTGAAGAACATCTGGGTGACTTGCAGCTTTTGGTGACTATGAATAAAGCTTCTATAAACATTTGTGTGCAGATTTTTGTGTGGGTATGTGTTTTCAAATCACTTGGGCAAATACCTAGGTACATGATTGCTGGATTGTATGGTAAGACTAAGTTTGTCTTCCTAGGAAACCTTCAGACTTTCAAAGTGGCCACACTGATTGACATTCCCATTAGCAATGAGTGAGAGTTTCTGTTGCTCCACACTGTATCCATCAATTCCTATTTCAGGTTTCTTTTTAGACTTTAGCCATTCAAATAGGTGTGTAGTAGGTCCACTGATTTTTAAATGTGGTGCATACCTGAAAGATAGATCAATTAATTAGAGTTCCTTCTTGATATCAATAATACTTCAAACACTATTATCTGTATCAGTGACCCATACCAGATACTTTATCCCCAACCACATATAACATACTATGATGGTTAAGATTGTGTGTCAACTTGGCTGGGCCATGAGTCTCAGTGTTTTGGCAGTCATATAATGTTGTGATTACTTCCATGTTGAGATCTGATATGTGCTCACTCCCACGATGGGATCTACTGTGAGTAGCCCATCAGTTGAAGAGGAATTTCCTTTGGCTTGTAAAAGCCTTGCCAGAACCTCCATTTATATTCGATGCAGGTTATATGCCCAAGGCCAGGGGCCAACTGTGGAACAGACCATCAATTGCACATATGCAAGTTCAAGTTGAAACTGAAGAAAATCAAAGCAAGTCCATGACAGCCAAAATACGACCTTGAGTGTATCCCACCTGAATTTAGAGACCACTTCAAGAATAGACTTGATGTGTTGAGCACTAATGGCCGAAGAACAGATGAGCTGTGGAATGACATTATGGACATAATACATGAAGAAAGCAAGAGGTCATTGAAAAGACAGAAGAGAAAGAGGCTGAAACTTTCTCTCGAAAGTCGAGCAGAAAGCAAAAGAAAGAAATGATGAAATAAAAGAACTGAACAGAAGATTTCAAAGGGCAGGTCGAGAAGACAAAAAAAAGTATAAAAATGACATGTGAAAGAGCTGGAGATAGAAAACCAAAAGGGGAGAACGCTTTCAGCATTTCTCAAGCTGAAAGAACTGAAGAAAAAGTTCAAGCCTCTCATAAGACCAGACTTAATGGTCTGACTGAGACTAGAAGGACCCCTGTGGTCATGGCCCCCAGACCTTCTGTTGGCCCAGGAGAGGAATCATTCCCGAAGCCAACTCTTCGGACATGGATTGGACTGGACATTGGGTTGGAGAGGGATGCTGGTGAGGAGTGAGCTTCTTGGATCAGGTGGACACTTGAGACTATGTTGGTATCTCCTGCCTGGAGGGGAGATGGGAGGTAGAGGGGCTTAGAAGCTGGCAAAACGGTCACGGAAAGAGAATGAAAGGAGGTAGTGAGCTGTCTCATGGTGGGGGAGAGTAATTGGGAATATGAGCAAGGTGTATATGGGTTTTTGTGTGAGAGACTGACTTGATTTGTAAACTTTCACTTAAAGCACAATAAAAATTATATAAAAAAAATAAAAGTTCAAGCCTCGAGTTGCAATACTGAAAGATTCTATGGCAAAAAATTAAACGATGCAGGAAGCATCAAAAGAAAATAGAAGGAATACACAGAGTCATTATACCAAAAAGAATTAGTTGACTTTCAACCATTTCAAGAGGTAGCATATGACCAGGAACCGATGGTACTGAAGGAAGAAGTCCAAGCTGCACTGAAGGCATTGACAGAATATTAACTGAGATCTTTCAACAAATGGATGCAATCCTGGAAGTGCTCACATGTCTATGCCAAGAAGTATGTAAGACAGATTCCTGGACAACTGACTGGAAGAGATCCATATTTATGCCTACTCCCAAGAATGGTGATTTAACCGAATGTGGAAATTATCAAACAATATCATTAATATCACACACAAGAAAATTTTGCTGAAGATCATTCAAAAGTGGTGGCAGTATAAGAACAGGGTACTGGCAGGAATTCAGGCTGGTTTCAGAAGACGGTGTGGAACCAGGGATATCATTGCTGATGTCAGATGGATCCTGGCTGAAACCAGAGAATACCAGAAGGATGTTTACCTGTGTTTTATTGACTATGCAAAGGCATTCGACGGTGTGGATCATAACAAACTATGGATAACAGTGTGAAGAATGGGAAATCCAGAACACTTAATTGTGCTCATGAGGAACTTTTACATAGATCAAGAGGCAGTTGTTTGGACAGAACAAGGGGATACTGATTGGTTTAAAGTTAGGAAAGGTGTGCATCAGGGTAGTATTCTTTCACCATACCTATTCAAACTTATGCTAAGCAAATAATATGAGAAGAAGGACTATATGAAGAAGAACAGGACATCAGGATTGGAGGAAGACTCATTAACAACCTGTGTTATGCAGATGACACAACCTTGCTTGCTGAAAGTGAAAAGGACTTGAAGCACTTACTGATGAAGATCATAGGCCACAGCCCTCAGTATAGATTACACTTCAACTTAAAGAAAAGAAAAATCCTCACAACCGGACCAATGACAAACATCATGATAAACGGGGAAAAGATTGAAGTTGTCAAGGATTTCATTTTACCTGGATCCACAATCAACACCCTTGGAAGCTGCAGTCAAGAAATCAAAAGACGTATTGCATTGGGTAAATCTGCTGCAAAGGACCTCTTTAAAGTGTTGAAAAGCTAAGACATCACCCTGAAGACTAAGGTGAGCCTGACCCAAGCCATGGTACTCTCAATCACATCACATGCATGTGAAAGCTGGACAACGAATAAGGAAGACAGAAGAAGAATTGACGCCTTTGAATTGAGGTATTGGCGAAGAATGTTGTATATACCATGGACTTCCAAAAGAACAAACAAATCTGTCTTGGAAGAAGTACAACCAGAATGCTCCTTAGAAGTAAGAATGGTGAGACTGCAACTTACATACTTTGGACATGTTGCCAGGAGGGATCAGTCCCTGGAGAAGGACATCATGCTCGGCAAAGTACAGGGTCAGCAGGAAGAGGAAGACCCTTAGCAAGGTGGATTGACACAGTAGCTGAAACAATAAGCTCAAGCATAACAACAATTTTAAGGATGGCGCAGGACCGGGCAGTGTTCCATTCTGTTGTGCATAGGGTCACTATGAGTCAGAACTGACTTGAAGGCATGTAACAACTATGGAACTAGGGCCTAAGTTACAAAGATTTGGATGCAGGTATAAAGCAAACACGTACCTGGATGTAGGCAAGGAGACTTTTCCAGAAGGATGATTGCAATAAAGAGAAGGGGGCAACTGCATTTGGGAAAACATGCTGACCTTAAGATCTCCAAGCATCTGAAAGGTTAGGTGGAAAGAACTTTTCTTTTGCAGGGAGGAGTGAACAAGGCTAGAAAGAACCAGAAGTGGGGGTATAGGCTGCATGATTGGACAGTTGATCAGGGGAAGACTTTCTGTGAGGTCAGCTGATTCTTGGGAGGGCCTGTTAAGGAGGGACCATATACTGGTTCAGGACGAAGGAGGGTCAAAGTGCTGGTGTATGGGAGAAGGACAGAGAAAGACCAAGTCGAGTATTTTGTCCAGGTTGGTCAGTGTGTACAAACAGTTCAACTAATCATTTAGGAAGAAAGAATGGTAATTTGGAGGGTCTGTGTCTGGCCTGGAGCCCTGGTGGCATAGTGGTTAAGAGCTCAGCCGCTAACTAAAAGGTCAGCAGTTCAAATCTACCAGCTGGTTCTTGGAAACCCTATGGAGCAGTTCTACTCTGTCCTATATGGTCACTATAAGTCAGAATCAACTTGATGGCAATTTTTTTTTTTTTTTTTTTTTATGTCTATCCCTGTCTTAGGCAAACCAGGGGGCATAGTGAGAGTCATCTAAGTCTTATGGGAAAGAGTGGTTCCTTGCAGTATGCCATTTGCCAGAACAAAAAAATGGGGATTCCTTTAACCATTGCTGTTTTCCAGGATCACAGGACTTAGGTAAAGTTCAACACCATTAAAGGGAAAGGGACCAAAAACCCTGGTATCAGTATAGCTGCAATTATAATTCCATACTGAGTGCTGGTCTGCAGGACCTGAGGCCTTCATACTTCCAGACCTGATGGATCTTGGAAACTAGAGTTGGATGAACTGGTTTTAGCCGCGGGGAGGGGAATGACGCACAGATGAAGAACCAAGCACTGAATCTCCCTTACAAGGCTGGGTTCATTGTAGACTTTTCTGTAGATGAGTTTCTTTTACAGTTGCATAGCAAAATCTTAAGTCAGAAAGTGAGAATTCTATGGTGACTGGAAGAATGATGGAATTAGCAGCGTAAGTACCACAGTGCGGGATTGAATGGTGTCCCCCAAAAGGTTCACCCAGAACCTGAGAATGTACTCTTATTTGGAAACAGGCTCTTCACAGATACAGTTAGTGAAGATGAGGTCATACTGGATTAAAAAACCAAACCCATTGCAGTCAGTGGATTCCAATTCATAGGGACACTGTAGGACAGAGCAAAACTGCCCCATAAGGAGTGGCTGGTGGATTCAAAAACTGCCAACCTTTTGGTTGGCAGCTGAGCTGTTAACCACTGTACCACCTTGGCTCCTACTGGATTAGGGTGGGTCCTAATCTAATCACTGTGATGGAGGACATGGACTAGAGTGATGCAGTTACAAGTCACGGAACACCAAGAATTGACAGGAAACTACCAGAAGCTGGAAGAGGCAAGGAAAGATTTTTCCCTAGAGCCTTCAGAGGAAACTTGACCCTGGTGACACCTTGATTTTGGACCTCTGGCCTCCAGAACTGTGAGAGAATAAATCCCTATTGTTTTAAGTCACTAAAAAAAAAAAAAAACTTGTGGTAATTCCTTATGGTAGCATTAGGAAGCTGATATTCTCATTGCTGTTGTTCGGTGCCGTCAAGTCGATTCTGACTCATAGTGACCCTACAACAGAACAAAACGCTGCCCAGTCCTGCACCATCCTCATGATCATTAACATTCTCATTACCCAGATCTAAACCTCTCTGGAATTTTTAGAAAGCAGAAGCCTATATTCTATTATTTTTCATTGGAAAAGTAGCAATGTATTCCCACCTCATCCAAAAATGTCCACTAATTTCCCCAAATATCACTAAAACATACTTAAACCTAAAAGTTAAAAATCCACCCAGACTTCTGCATCTTATAAAATAATTTTTAAAACCATTTATATAAATATTTAACATTTGATGAATGGGTTTGCTTGCAAAGTACAATATCAGATACAAACCATGTTGTTCATCTATGCTGAAAAAACTTGCTGCCCTGACATGTAAATAAGTCATAAAATAGTGTGTAAATAATGTACAGTAAATGCAAATGGTGCTCGAAAAAGACAGAGAGAAAAAAACAAGGCAGCTGACACAATGTTCCCCTACCCTACTGGTTGAAGAGTTTCTTTAGTGGGGCTCAGGGGTAAGGAGGAGGGAGAAAAAGGCTCTGGGGTCATGGGGGTTTGGTGGTGGGTAAACGGGCACAAAAGAGAAATAGTAAATCTGAGATTTGTTCATGTGCAAATGCAAAGATATTTGGATTTTTCCAAAAGTATACGCAAGCAATCAGGTGAACAGAGCTCAAAGCCATTGTTATGGATTGAATTAGGTCCCCCCAAACTGTATGTTGAAATCCAAACCCCTGTATTTGTTTGGAAAGAGTTTCTATTTTGTTAGGTTAATGAGGTCATACTGGATGGGGTGGGTCCTAAACCTAATCCCATCTAAGTTATAAAAAATGCAGAATAGACACAGAGGCATACACATGGTGAAGACAGACAGCATATGAGGGCCTGACTACAAGCAAAGGAACACCAAGGATCGCTGGAGACCCCAGACCCTAGGAGAGAGGCCCACAGAAGGAATCAATATGACCCTGATTTGAACTTTCAGGCTCCATAGCTGTGAGAAAATTAATTTCCATCCTTTAAAGTCATACACTTGTGCTATTTCTGTTACAGCAGCACTTGGAAGCTAAGACAGACAAATTCTTGTGATAGACAACAGTAAGACCAGTCTGCCTTGGAATGCATTGGAATTCAATTTTTGAAGGTGCTGCTTCTACTCATATCACTAGCAGTCATTCCATCTGCATACAATAAATCCTCTGATTGGTGTAATTAAGCCTTTAATTTGGACATGTTATCATGAGGGATCAGTCCCTGGAGAAGGACATCATGCTTGGTAGAGAGTCACCCAAAAAAGGAAGACCCTCAGTGAGATGGGTTGACACAATGGCTACCACAATGAGCTCAAGCGTAACAATTGTGAGGATGGTGCAGGACCGGGCAGTGTTTCATTCTGTTGTGCACAGGGTCGCTATGAGTGGGAACTGGCTCAAGGGCACCTAGCAACAGGCAGTGTTTCATTCTGTTGTGCACAGGGTCGCTATGAGTGGGAACTGGCTCGAGGGCACCTAGCAACAGGCAGTGTTTCATTCTGTTGTGCACAGGGTCGCTATGAGTGGGAACTGGCTCGAGGGCACCTAGCAACAGGCAGTGTTTCATTCTGTTGTGCACAGGGTCGCTATGAGTGGGAACTGGCTCGAGGGCACCTAGCAACAACAATTCTTTAACTGATTTTTCTGGGTGGTGGTTGATTTTAACATTCAGTCCAGAGGTTATCAGTCCTTTGTGGGTCGATGACTTTTTTCTTCCTGGAAAAGCTTTTATGATTTTATTCATACTCCTGATGATGTAGCTAGATGCAGGTTTATAATTTATTTATTTACCTCATAGAGCATTGTATATGCACGTTTGACCTGCGCTCAGAATATACATGTAAACTTGCATTTTTCTTATTTCTGGAAAATTCTAAGCCATTATCACATCAAATATTGTCTGCTCACCTTTCTATCTAACTGCTGCTTCAGGTCAACGTTAGAGCTTCTCAATTTATCTTTATCCCCTGCCAGGCTCATTTTCATATCTTCTATCTCTTCATTTCTCAGTGTTCAGGTTCAGTACCTTGGTATTGCCCTTCAGTTCTCTACTTACCTTTTCTACTCTCTAGAACTATCTCTCTCAGTCTAAATACATCCTGTTAACATTTTAGTTTTTATAATTTCTGATTGACCCTGTTTGTCTCCTGCTTGCTTTGTACCAGCCTTTTCTGTTTCGTCGTTCTCACTGCTCGCGGTTGGATGCCGCTGCCTCTTCGGAAGACCATTCTACGGCTTGTATTTTCTTTAGAATAACTGCTCCTTTCAGAAGAGCTTATGGAGCACAAACCTCCATAGTAATGGTTTGGCTTAGTGTGCTCTGGAATTTTAGTTTTCAAACTCATCTCAAGCACTTTCCTATGTGTGAGTGTGTGTGTGAATGTGTGTGTAAGTGTGTGAGTACATGTGTGATGTGTTTAATTTTCCTCTCCCTGTCTTCACATGGACATTGCCATTGCTTTTGTGGCTCACCAGGTGCCTAGTTTAGAACTAAGTCCTATCAGGGCTCCGTTCCTGGTACTACAGGGACACACCTTGGTAAGTGAGCTTCACTCTGGCCCCTGCTCACAGAGAGCTCTTCAGCCCACACTGCCCAGCAGGACAAGGTCTCCGCTCTGATTCTGAGTCTCAGCCCCTGCTCAGTGCTGTAGGTCTTGGTTCCATCTCTGCTCCACAACTCGTTTGGGTGGTGTTATCTCTTTGAATGTATATTTGAAATTCACTATGTCTCTGCAGTTGGAGCAGGAGCAGGGCAATGGAGCAGTGGAAGGCACCTGAGGACTCTCAGTGTCTTCTAGGCCAGCACCTTCTCATTCGGTGCTTGAAAGATGTGCTGAAACCAGGAAGCCCCAGCTGGCCTTCAAGGTGGCAGTCCTGACACCAAATAGGTAGAGCTAGACCACATGCTTCAGAAATTGCACCCAACAGGGGCAGTCCTGTGGGCTCCTGCCTGGCCTAGGTTAGGCCATATTACACTTGAAGTTCAGTGATAATCAGATTGTTAATTTGGCTGCTTGCTTTACCTATGTGTTATCAGGAGCAAAGATGATTCTAGGTTTGCAGAATGTAGACTGGGTAAGTATGCCTGATTGGCTGTGGGCCTCACTGAAACAGGACAGCCTTTAAAATTGAAGAGTGTCTCCCTTTTCCCTCCTGGACCTCCACCCACGGCCGATTCAACTAAATAAGATCTGGTTAGGAGTACAATGAATATTTTCTTCTTGAAGTGAGCACTGTGAAGTCTTGCTGTCTGTATATTAGGATTGTTTACATTGCAGAAAGGTAAATGTTAGAAAATTGAAAGGACTTTGAGATATTTATGGAAACTAGCATTCATCTGAGATGTTAAAATGAGCATGAAATAGATGCGTTTTCTGCTTAGTTCATAAATAGAGCATTTCTCTGTTGAGATTTCCCCCTGCTGTTATAATGCTTATCTCTGTTACTCACATGATGACAGGCTACCATTGTCAAGAGAGGTGATATGGGCTGTGCATAGATCCTGACTTTTCCTTCCGTGGATGATGTGCTTTGTCACCAAGTTTGTTGTTGGCTGCCATTGCCCCTGATTCATGGTGATCCCATGCATAATGAGACTAAATGCTGCCAGGTCTTGTTCTATCCCCACGATTGATTACAGGTTGGACCACTGTGATCCATTGGCTGATTTTTGGCAGTAGATCGCCAGGCCTTTCTTCCTAGTTCATCTTAGTCTGGAAGTGCCACTGAAACCTGTTCAGCATCATAGCAACACACAAGCCCCCACTGACATATGGGTGTTTGCTGCAGATGAGCTGTATTGGCCAGGAATTGAACCCAGGTTTCCCACATGGAAGGTGAGAATGCTACCAATGACCCCCCACTTGCTTTTTTACTTTCTGGTTCCCCATTCTTTGCACCAGCCCTCCTTTCTCTCTCATTTTCACATCTTCTGTGAACATAGGATTTGACATATTTCTTAATCTTATGAAAGTCTGTGCTTCCCATGGTGATACAGTGTGCAAAACTCATAACCACCTCAACTCCACACCAGCTGCCAGTTTACCTCACACGTTTAGGAAGAGGAGTGGTGGGAAGATTTGTGTTAGGACCGGAAATATGCTTTAAGGTAAATGTCCGCTGACTGTTAAGATAACATTGATTACATGTGTTGCTAACAGTTCCTAAGGATAGCAGTATGCTCTGACCTAAAATAAAGCAAAAATGTATTCATTCACTGTAGTCCCTTTTGGCAGAGACTCAGAGGCTGAGGGTTCTCAGTGTTTCTGACCCACACGGTGGAGGGTTTCAGGCACCAGTGGCAGATTGGGGTGTGAGGTTTGGAAGGAAGGAATGCTTCTCTGGGGTTGCTCGGATGCCTCAGCTCAGCAGACCTCAGCTCCCAACCACCTTCTTCAGACATTTGCTGTTGTTAGCTGCCATCCAGTCAATTCCAACTCATGGCAACCCCAGGTGTTACAAAGTAGAACTGCTCCATAGGGTTTTCCAGGCTGTAATCACAGCAGAACCAGATCAACAGGCCGTTTTTTCTGTAGTACCACTGGGTAGGTTTGAACCACCAACCTTTAGGTTAGCAGGTGAGAGCACGCCATGTGTGCCACCCAGGGATTTCCTGCAGACACTTTTAAGCTGCTGTTTTCCAGGATACACAGATCATTTGTGTCCCTCCTTCAGAATCAAAGCTTAAGCACTGTTTCTTTCCTGCTCGTTCTCCTGGTCCTGCTCCTACCTTTGGGATCTCTCCACTGTCCTCACGGTTGAAGACAGCATGTGTTGGTATAAACCTTGGCTTGCTCTACTGGTTGCTGCATTTTACATCTTTTTAGGTCACTTCCTAGTCCTGTAACTCCTTTGTTATTATCACTATTTTTTTTGATTCGTTTTTAATCAGTTGATCAGTGAGATTGGCTGGCTTCTGTAATTATCAGTCATTACAAAGAATCCCACCACCCTGTGAGGACGGGTTCTCCTGTGTTTTCCAAATTAAGTTCCTCAGTCACACACACAAGCTCTGCATTGACTTTTGGGGTCTGGATGCTGAGCCTGGTCCCACAAACCAAATTTGTCTTTGCCTATTCCAGGAAGAGTGAAACCCCTGAGTGGCACAAACGGTTAAGCACATGACTACTAGGCAAAAGGTTGGTGCTTTGAACCCACTCAGAGGTGCCTTGGAAGACAGGCCTGGAGATCAGCTTCTGAAGGTCATAGCCTTGGAAACTCTATGGAGCAGTTCCACTCTGCACACATGAGGGTGCCATGAGTCAGAATCGAATCAACAGTAAATGACACCAACAGCAACTCAAGGTAGGATCAGCCAGGTGCCCCTCAACTTTAAAATAAACTCAGGAGACCTCCCCACCCCCAAAAGAGTTTCTAAGTACTCTGGCATTTGGGGTTTGGATTTTGTCTTATTATTTGTAGGTCACCAGAATGTTGCATAAGGAGCCCTGGTGACGAAGTGCTTAAAGTACTTGGCTGCTAATTGAAAGGTCAGTGGTTCGAACCCACAAGCCACTCCATGGGAGGAAGATGTGGCAGTATGCTTCCATGATTACTGCCTTGAAAACCCTATAGGGAAATGCTACTCTGTCCGATAAGGTAGATATGAGTCGGAATTTGACACCATGGCAATGGGTTAGGGTGTTGCATTCAGTGTATCTATGAGAAGTAAAATCAAGTGTTAGCAATATGGGGCTGTTTTCACCCTCACACATGGTACTAACCATGGCGTGAGCTAGAATTAGTGCTTCAGAAAAACCTTTCCAAGTGCAGCAAGAAGGGTTGTTTCTGTACTGTGTTTCATGTCCTTCCAACACAGGAGCTAACTAGCTCTTCAGATGGAAGTGTCTTATGATGACACATGACATGCATCCCCCTGGGCCCAGTGACATTTTCAGTTACATCTGACTCCCAGGGCTGCTCTGAGGTTGTGTTTTTCTCCTTACTGTAGAACCCCATGCAGAAACTGCGACCGACACCCATTTTGTAACTGACCCTGCTGTCGAGATGTGTACCACGCCCCAAAGAAGCAGGCTGTGGCCATGGCAATACTGAATTGCTAAATTTTGCCCAGATATTTCTTAAATTATGCAAACATTTGTACTTCTAGTAACCCCAATACCTAATTCACTAACATGTGCCTCTCATGTGTGCAAGAGCGAGCTTTCCTCAATTCAAGTGGGAGAAAACAAAGTATGCAGGATGTAAATCAACCAAGTCATTAACTTCGGCCTTTTATAGGTTGTTTTTTAATTTAATTCTGGAATAGTGTTTAGTGAAACAATCTTCATTTCACATACTTTGGATGTGTTATCAGGAGGGTTCAGTCCCTAGAGAAGGACATCATACTTGGTAAAGCAGAGGAAAAAAAAAAAAAGCAGAGGGTAAGCAAAAAAAAGGATAACCCTCAATGAGACGGATTGACACAGTGGCTGCAACAATGGGCTCGAGCATAACAATAATTGTGAGGATAATGCAGGACTGGGTAGTGTTTCGTTCTGTTGTACATAGGGTCACTATGAGTCAGAACCAACTTGATGGCGCCTAACAACAACAACAATCTTATAGATTGAGTTTGGCCTCATTATCATAATTGCCTCTAATTCTGCCTCATTAACATCCTAGGATAGGATTTACAACACACAGGAAAATCACTTAGGTGACAAAATGGTGGACAATCAAACAACACTGGGAATCATGGCCTGGCCAAGTTGACACACATTTTTAGGGGACACAATTCAATCCATAACGTGATTAACATCCTTACATCCAACTTCTACCCTGCAATGTACTTTCTCCTGTCATCTTATATTGCTGTTACTTGACGTTGAGTTGGCTCAGGCTCATGGCCACCCTGTGAGCAGAGTAGAACTGTGCTCCATATTGTTTTTTTAATGGCTAATTTTCAGAAGGCTGTGACTTTTTGAAAGCTGATCACCAGACCCATCTTCCGAGGTGCCTCTGGGTGGGTTTGAACTGCCAATCTTTTGGCTAGTAGTTGAGAGCTTAACCATTTGTACCACCCAGGGTCTCCTTTATCTTATATAACTGTAAATAAATTGAATTAAAAGTGGAGGGAAAACTCCTAATCTTTTGGACAATACAACTTAGGGCAAGTCACTTGGTCCCTTTAAACCTTAAGTGTTTCACCTTTAAAATGAGGATGATAGCAGTACCTACTGCATATAGTTATTGTGAGGGTTAAATGAGATAGCACACAGTGGCTGGTCCAAGCAAAACACTCAGATATTTCAGAGAAAATATAACATTCAGATGCTGACTTTTTAGCTAAAATAATTTCATTTGTAAATGACTAATATTTGCCTTTGGAGTTGTGCTTTTGTACATAATTTTTATCATCATTCATTTAGATGGGGAAAATTTATGGTGTGTTCTACCTATGAGACAGCTGTCCTTAGAATTATGATTTAGAAATATTTCTGGTAACTTTCTTCCATTTCTCTTGCTTTTTGCCTAAAATCTTAAATAGTCAGCATATATATAAATACACACAAACACACATATAAGAGTATATATATATGAAATGGTTAATGCCCTTGGCTGCTAACTAAAAGGTTAGAGGTTCAAGCCTACCAGGCATGCCTTGGAAAAAAGGCCAGTGATCTATTTTAGAAAAACTAGCCATTGAAAGCTCTATTGTGAAAGTGGTGTGGGAACAGCGTCTGAACTCCTCTAGCTTCACAAGGAGGAAGGAGACTCAAGATCAACAGCCCAAGGGTGATTTCTGTGAGGCAGAGGTCAAGCATGTCCCCTCTGTCTGCCATCTGTACCAATTTTGACACCAACCGTCCCTTGCATAGCACTCTGTACTTCTCTGCTGATACTGATAATTCATTGCAATGGCCACACAGATCTCACAGACCATACTCACAGTTATGGAGTGTGTTAGGGAAGTAACAAGTTACTATTCAGGTTCAGGAACACTTAGGATACCACTCTTCCATCAGGGCAGCCTTTTCTCAGCTGTGCCTACTGGTATACCTCTCTCTGGCCCTTTGGCCTCTGCTCTGCTTGGGCAAGTATTACAAAGCTCTTTTAGCTCTGCCAATAAGTGCCCACAATCACCCCACTCCACCAGTAAGCCTCAGCCTGAAGGCGCTCAACTCTAGTTCCATAGTTTCGTAAATCTAGCTTCACCAAGTGCACAGAAGCAATGTACTCCTCCAGTAAGCCTCTTTCCTGAAGACACTCAGCTTTCTCACTCGATGAGCTGGGCAGTATTTTGCCTCTGCCTGCTATTGTTTCCTTGTCACCACTTCTCATCGTCCTCAGTATTACAACTCTCCTGGTCTCAGGGATCCAGGAGCTTCTCAGCACAGGGATCCTGGGTCCAAAGAATGCACTCCACTCTTGGCTCTTCTTCCTTGGTGATGGCTCTGAGATGGCTTATTTTAAGCCTAGCAGGATGGCAAAATTGACAAATGCTTTGGTTAGGATTCCATAGACCTTATTTTCATGGTTCTACCCGATCGCTAGTGCGGGAGTTACAAGACCATGGTGAGAAAGGCAATATAAAATCTATCCATCACAGCACAACTACAGAGCACAGTTCTACTCTGACATGACATACATGGGGTCACCATGGGTTGGCATCAACTATATATACATATATAGTCAGTATAACCTGATCAGATACAGCTATTTTGTGTATATATATACATATGCACACACAAAGAGATAAGTTCTTCCTTGGTGTTTTGAATCACCTCATGTGCATGTGAAATCTGGGCAATGAATAAGGAAGATGGAAGAATTGACACCTTTGCATTGTGGTGTTGCTGAAGAATATTAAGTATACCATGGACTGCCAGAAGAATGAACAAATCTATCTTGGAAGAAGTACAGCCAGAACGCTCATTAGAAGTGAGGATGGTGAGACTTCATCTCACATACTTTGGATATGTTATAGGAGGGCCCAGTCCCTGGAGAAGGACATCATGCTTGATAGGTAGAATTTCAGTGAAAAAAGGAAGACCTCAACGAGATGGATTGACACAGTGGCTGCAACAACAATGGGCTCAAGCAGTATTTTGTTCTGTTGAACATAGGGTTGCTATGAGTCAGAACCAACTCAAGGCACCTAATAGCAACAACACAAAGAGGTAGAGAGAAAGATAATACCATATCTGTAATAAACTTGTGAGATATGTATTAGTATCCTAAGATTTAAAGAATAAAATGAAACACAATTACACACCAATGAGGTTAGATTCACCAGCTTTTGCTCCCAGTGGAACTCTTAACTTGTTTTTCAGTGAAATGATCTTGTAAACTCGAAGCTTAAATAAAAAACTTTTTTCATCTGAGCATTCTCCTGCTCTGCATTACGGGAAGTTTAAAATAAACTGAAAATATGTTTCAAATTTTACAAATCAAAGATTTTATCTAGTAAAGGCCTTGAGCATTAAAGTATGTTTTAAATATTTTAGAGGAATGTCCAAAGTAAAAGTATAATTTGTGGAAGCAAACGACCCCTTCAGTGTGGACCAGAGTGTGGGCGTTGTGTTCTGGCTCTATCCTTACCTGGTGGCCATGGAGAAAAATCACTCAGACTTCCTTCAAGAGAACCTGCTACAGGGAGCAGAGCTGACTGGCTGCCACAGCTTCCACCCCTCTGGGTTCACCCTGGGCTGCTCTCAGCCAGTGACTGTGTATGGTGGGGACTTGAGCTGGCCCATTCCTGCCCTACATGGGACTCCACCCACAGGCCATCTTTGCTCTGGGACTCTGTATCAGCCTGACCAAGGCTTTCCTTCCTCCCCTCTTCTCTTCCACAGGTGTCTGAGTTGTATCAGGTTCCAAAGACTCTTCAGACCTGTTTACCCTGCTGCCTCCCCTCCATCCTATACCTGCCTTTTCCTCAAGCCTCTTTCACATGCAATCCCATCTTGATGTCTGTTTCTCAGAGGACCTGATCAGACACACCTATCATGCATTATATCTGTGCCTTATCCTCATAAGAGGTTTCTAATCTATGAAATAGGACATATATTGTTTTAACAGGATCAAAATTATAAAGAAATAAAGCCAAAAATTTGCCTCCATGATATAGGGAGATTTAGGAAATGGCTTATATTAAATTTTCTCTGTTGAAATATCTAGAACCATTTCTATTTTTTGTGATTGGACACTACATATTCAAACTGGATCTTCCTTCCGAGCTCACTATACACTGGATATGTCCACTTTGATGTCACTTGGGCAACTCATTATTTCTAAAACCGAATTTATTATCCTCCTTCTCAACCACCCCTTTTGCTTTGTGGATTTCTATCAAAAAGCGTGGAAACACTGCCCGCCTCCCCAGTGAACAGGGCATCACTCTGTGGCCTCTCTCCTCGTGAGTCCCCACATCCAATCTGTTATAGGCCTGGTGGAGTCTGTCTACTGCACCTTTTCTCATTCATTCTACCCCCTTCATTGTCACCATCATCACCATGTACTGGCTCATTGTCACCTCCTGCCTTGTTACTGCAAAGCCCTTGCTCAATTTCAACCTTCACAGTAAAACCAGAATGATTGTTCTCCCCAAATCTGCTCATGTTATTCCCCTGCTTAAAAAAATGCTAGGAAGTGGATTTTGATTCCTCCTAGGATAGCACACAGATTCCTTCCCTAACGTGGTTCCTAAGACCATCATGAACTTCCTCTCCAGCCATTCCTCTCTCTGCTCCACCACCTCACTCAGTCTCTGCTGAACCATACTGAATGCATGGTTCCTCCAATGTGTCACATTTTGCTTTAATATCAGGCTTTGCACATGCCACTGGATATGCTCTACCTAGACCCAGCTCTATTCTTTGCCTTGCTAACTCCCAATTCATCCTTTAGGTCTTAGCTTGGATGTAGCTTCCTCCAGGAAGCCGCCCCTACACCATCCTGCTGCCATCCTGGTTGAGGGACTCCAGCTGGATCCTTCTAGTGGTCTATGCTTCCTCTGCCATCATGTCTATCACATGTGAATGACTGCTTTTGGTTAGCCTTCCCAGATGGGTGATGAGGAGTATGTTCAGTTGTTGTCTACGGGGCTTGGACATAGCAGGTGCTCAGTGACTGCATATTGAATTAAGGATGCTAGTAAGGGGGATTCCAGAATGAACTGTGCAGCGTTGAGCTCTATCAGCGTCAACTGAGGTAACTCGTTTTATCAAGGCCCTTTCCAGTTCTGAGATCTGGAATCCATTAATTCAGTTGCACTTCCAGAAATGTGTGCTAATGTGATGTTAAGTGATATACACCTATTAAGGAAGGTCAGCCCAGGAGAACATTTCTTTTGAAACATTTTCTTTTCAGCTTGATTGACTATATATACTTGAAATTTTCTTTCTGTAATTCAAGAGCTTTGCTAAGTATGACCAGTCTGAGTATAATTAGTGTGTCAGTGAGATTTTATTGTGGGTTAATTCTCATATTTCAACTATGTTAACTGCATGATTTTCCCCTTGTCTTTTATAAGGTGGTCATATATTTTGCTGAACACTTTGCTAAGTCTATAGTTTCTGAGCATTTTTCAAAAACCTTGAAACAAGTTTCCAGGGTGGAACCTTTGGTAGATCTTAATTTGTTGCCTTTTTTTATTATAAGCTTGTGTATGTGGGTGTATGGGTGTGTGTATGTGTTAGTGTTGGGGAGATTTAGTCTCAGTTAACAGAGAACAAAATCCCATCACTGACACACAAACACACATGCTTATAACAACAACAACCAAAAAAGGCAATGAATTAAAATCTTCTGAAGCTTCTACCCTGGAAACTTGTTTCTAAGGTTTGAAAAAATGCATTGGTCAAATCTTCTGCAAAAGAACTCTTTAAAGTGTCAAAAAGGAAGATGTCACCTTGAGGACTAGGGTGCACCTGACCCAAGTCATGGTGCTTTCAATTACCTCGTATGCATGCAAAAGCTGGACAATGAGTAAGAAAGACCAAAGAAGAATTGATGCCTCTGAATTGTGTGTTGGCAAAGAATGTAGACTATACCATGGACTGCCAAAAGAACAAACAAATCTGTCATGGATGAAGTACAGGCCAGAGCGCTTTTTAGAAGTAAGGATGGGGAGACTTTGTCTCATGTACTTTGGACATGTTATCAGGAGGGACAAATCTCTGGAGAAGGACATCATGCTTGGTAAAGTAGAGGGCCAGCAAAAAAGACCCTCAATGAGATGGACTGGCACAGTGGCTGCAACAATGGGCTCCAACACAGCAACAATTATGAGGATGGCTCAGGACTGGGCAGTGTTTTGTTCTGTTGTGCATGGGGTCACTATGGGTCAGAATAGACTTGACGGGACCTAACAATGTAACAACAATAATAGGGAACTAATGTAAATTTGGGGTCTGTTTTAATAACTGACATGAAAAAATTTAAAAAAGGTGTATTATTTTGGATCAGCTTAAATCAAAGCCTAATTTTTGTTCTAATATTATGACTACATATGGTATTTGTGGCAACTTGTCATAATATGCTGTAAAGGTGTGTGTGTAAAATATTGGCCTTTCTCACAAGATTCATTTTTAATTAACATGTTTTCATTCTAAAAGTCTTCTGGTACAGGTATTCCTTACTCTCAGAAAAACATGTGACAATGAATTATACAAAGCCGGAGAGTGGTGATTATGCTCATGAAGAGGGTTTTTACTGCAGGGGTTTTAGAAGCCAAGCTTTTAAGGTGGCTCTTACTCCCCACTGACTGGTAGATATACCCTTGAGTGTGGGCAGGACCTGTGACTCGCTCCTGGTCAATAGAATATGGCAAAGAAGATAGAGTGTCACCTCCGTGGTTACATCACATTATAAGATATGATACCAGCCCAAGACCCTACATGTTTGGGGATTCCCTATGCCCTGCCCACATCTTTGTAAACAGCCCCTTTATGAAACACTCCTCAAAATACCCTATTGGAAGGCACCATCTGATAGCTAGGGCACCCTGACCAACACGTACCCTAATGCCATTATCTCATGAGAAACATACAAAAACCCACGAGGGAGGAGGAGGTCATACATGCTTTTCTCTGATGGACATATTACGGGATTGAAGTCCAGAGGGTTGAACCAGCTCACCCAAGACCCCAAAGCTAGTAACTAGCTGAGACTGGGTTTTTATGGGGTCTCTAAACTTCCATCTCCAGCACGCTTCCTTCTTTAGCACAGCTTTCTCTAGTGCAACTCAGCATTCACACTCAAACCAGAGCTGCAAGCTGGCTTCATCTCTCATTCATTAAAAGAAAAAAGATAAAAAAAAAAATCCTTGGGTGCCAAGACTGTTCTTACATTATGTACTTATGTTTATTCTCTTATTATAAAGCACCCCGAGCTCATTGACAAAGGGCAAGGCATTAATTTAAAATTAATAGATAGCACCATGGAAATTGGAAGTCTGGGTTATAGCTTCTGTGATTAATTGTTCTGCTCATGACTAGAATGAGAATGCATGCTAATAAGGCACACAGCGCATTGCTAGCTGTGCACACCTCAGTCCTGTTGGTATTAGACATGCATGACTAATAATGCAGCTACTAACAGCCTCAGAGAGTCCTTATCTACTGCAGGTTCACCCTTCATGTTGTGGTGTTGGCGTTGTTAGGTACCATTGAGTCAGTTCCAACTCATAGTGACCCTGTGTACAACAGGAAGCAACACTGCCAGGTCCTGTACCATTCTCACAACAGACTCTAGGTTTGAGCCCATTGTTGCAGCCACTGTTTCAATCCATCTCGATGAGGGCTTTCTTCTTTTTTGCTGACCCTGTGCTTTACCAAGCATGATGTCCTTCTCCAGGGAGTGATCCTTCCTGATAACATGTCCAAAATACTTGAACTGATGCCTCACGATCCTTGCTTCTAAGAAGCATTCTGGCTGTACTTCTTCCAAGACAAATTTATTCATTCTTCATAAGTTTTGGAATTCAAGGACAGCCCCGGGCCAGGCGAAGTGTTGAGCACTGTATCTGGGTGGCCCCTTTGTTCGACTCCTCTTATATACAAGTTGCTCTGAGGGCCACAAATGTTGCTGCATTTAAAGTTTACTTTTAAAGAGTGTACTTTGAAGTAAACTAATAGTACAAAATATAATGAGAAACTTGCTGAAACTACTAGATAAAAATCATAAAGATACAATACAGCACAGGAACCCATTGAACACTTTTTAAACGGTACTATGTGCCACACCCTGTGTTGTAAAAATAAAAAGGAATAAGACCACCATCTCTGAAGTTATGAGTCCCTGGGTGGCACAAACAGTTAAGCACGTGGCTACTAACCAAAAGGTTGGTGGTTCAAAACCACCCAGAGATGCCTCAGGAAAAAAGCTTGCTGATCTACTTCCAAAAAATCAGCCTTCGATAACCCTATGGGGTTTCTCATGGGGTCGCCATGAGTTGGAGTTGAGGGCCACTGGTTGGTTGGTTCCCCCAAGTAGAGCCTGATGAGAGAGACAAGCACACGAACAGATGACACCTACTGGGTAATGACTGGAGTAATCAGTTACAAAACTATAAAGTCTCTATGCCAGGTTGGCAACTGTTTTCACTAAGCCTCAGCTGATGCACAACCCCTTCACTATACACTGACATTGCTGGACACGATTTCCCTTCTCTTACCTGCTATAGGCCCTCAGTTGTCTGGTTCTTCCTCTGGAGTGATCCAACCCTCCCAACTGTCTATTTCAGCCTGGCCATTACAGACATCCTATGGCCCTATGTGTTCTTATTGCCTTCGTGATTCTAACACTGCACTGCTGGAAATTCTACTAGGAATTGGGAATACAAGGGTGAACAAAATAGAAAACTAGGTGCATATTCCCCAAGGCAGGAATGTTTTTGGATGAGTTGTGATAAGCAGGGGAGAGAAGGTGCTTGAGAAGTGGCAGGTCAGGCCAGGATCCGAATCAGTAATCCTTATATGTAGGGAAGAGTGACTTGATAAGACTTGCATTTTTAAACACTGGACAGACTACTGAAGGACAATGTATGGGAGACAGCAAGAGAGGTTGCTGGGAGAGTGTATAATTGTCATGTAGAGGCCCAGGTGGAAGGTGATAGGGCTGAGACACTGCAAGAAGGAGAAGGGGACAGCGTCCGCACTAGGACTGACTGGCTACCTCCAGCCAGTACTTGACGGCCAGGTCCATTTTCTCCAGTTAGGATAGAGGTGCTATCCCTGCAGTTTCATTCCATGGCAACTCTGTCTTTTATCTTCCAGATCAGAAATAGGTACACCAAGAAGGAACCTGGGCCAGGTGCCTCTTTGTCCAGAAAAAGCTTCTGGATCAGTTGAATGAAGACCTGTACAATTAATCTACCCTCCTCCCCCTTCCTGCTGTGTGTAGGAGAAACTTGGAGCCAGGAGCTCTGAGCTCACATCTTAGCTCTATCTTCTCTTGAGTCTAGGGGGTGCAAGCCGTCAAATAAGGGATGTTCTATACTCCATATTTTTTGTTGAACATTTAATTTATTCCTCCTTCCACATGGTAGGCATTGGATATATACTGTTGTTCTTAACTACCATTGAGTGGACTCTTCAGATTTAGTGATCAATTCTTTGGGATCTTGGAGGGGCTGTTTCCATAGCAATGCATTGGTGGAAGCAGGATGGTAGTGTGTGGGTGCCATAGAGATTTGGTTATTTTTCAAGAATCTTAGTTGTAAAGAGTCAAAGAGCCTAATACCCTCCCCAGCCCTAATATTCTACATAAAGAGAGTTCCTTCACCATGAATTTATAGTGGAAGCATTTTATGAATTGTGACAGTTGCTTTTAACAATGATTTTCTTAAGGAGCAGTTGAGTTTTTTTTTTTAACTGTTAAAAATCACCGTTTTTACCTAACATAAACAAGCAAAAGAATTATCAGTGTTTTCTCAGAGTGTTTCACTATGTATTTGGCCTAACGGGACCAATTTGGGCAATATCCCCAGTGACCACTAAGCTCTCATGCACACATTGCATCCTAACAAGAACTGAAGACCTAAAATAGCTACCATGCACTGTATTAATCACTTCTTGTCATCGGTATGAAACAAGATGTCCAAAAGCACATGGAAAAATTAAAAAATGGGGTGGCTGTAAACTCAGGCTTACTGTACAACCCAGCAATCGCACTTCTAGAAATTTACCCAAATGAATTAAAAACATATGTCCACATAAGAACATGCAAATAAATGTTTATAGCACCTTTATTTATAATTTCCAAAAAAGTGCAAGCAACTGAGATGTTCTTCAATAGGTAAATGGATAAAGAAACTGGTGCAGTCGTATAAACTCATTGACATTGAATCAATTCCAACTGAGAGTGACCCTATAGAACAGAGTAGAACTGCTCTATAGGGTTTCCTAGGCTGTAAATATTTATGGAAACACACCGCCACATCTTTCTCCCACAGAGCAGCTGGTGTGTTCAAACCCTTGACCTTTCGGTTGGCAGCCAAGTGCTTAACCAATGTGCCACCATATAATGGAGTGTCATTCCACGATAAAGGGAAATGATCTACCAAGATACAAAAAGACATGGAGGAACCTTGAATACAACCTGCTAAGTGAAAGAAGGCTACATACTGTATGATTATAAATATACTGGAAAAATATTCTAAATATACTGGAATAGTACAAATATTCTGAAAAAAGGCAAAAGTATAGAGTCAGTAAAAAGACTAGTGATTGTCAGAGGATCAGATGGAGGGGAAAGGATGGACAAGTGGAGCAGAGGGCATTTTTAGGGCAATGAAACTATTCTGTTTGATACTGTAATGGTGAACATGTGACATTACATATTTGTCAAAATCCACAGGGCTATACAGCATAAATAGTGTAAACTATGTGTGGATTTTATTTCATAATAATATACCAATATTGATTCATCAATTGCAACAAATATACCACATGACTACAAGATGTTCATAACAGGAGGAACTGTCTTAGTCATCTAGTGCTGCCGTAACAGAAATATCACAAGTGGGTGACTTTAACAAACAGAAATTTATTTTTCACTGTCAGGAGGTTAGAAATCCAAATTCAGGATGCCATCTTTGGAAAAAGGTTTTCTTTCTCTGTTGGCTCTGGAGGAAAGTCCTTGTCTTTTTGCAGCTTCTATTCCTTCGTGATCACATGTACAGCATTTTTCTTCCCTATCTCTTGTCTCTCAATCTGCTCCTTTTATATCTCAAAAGAGATCCACTCAAAACATACTCGATGCTAATACTGCCTCATTAATATAACAAACAAAACCCATTCTCAGACAGGATTATAACCACAGGTATAAAACCAAACCCAAACCCGTTGCTGTCGATTCCCATTCATAACAACCCTATAGGGACAGAGGTTAGGATTTATAACAAATATTTGGGGGGACACAATTCAATCCATACACTGGGGGAAGAAGGTATATATGTACTTTTTACACAATTTTTCTATAAATCTAAAACAGTCTATGCTAAAAGATGGAGGGAGTTAGCTTTAACTTAGCAGGCACCCTCCAATTATCTGGTATCTATAACGTCAGGGGCAAGGTGGCCTGTGGAAATGGCCCTTCTTGGTCATTTTCACACTTTCTTAACGTTCACTGATATAATGACTCCTAGTCTTGTGTGGTGTTCGTTCTCATGACTAAAAATAATTTCATTGCCAGCACTTCTAGCCTGCCGACATTACAAATATTCATTGCATTCTTTCCCAAGGTGACTTTGTAGTGAGTAGACAAAATATTGACTCGTATAAATTGTAATTTGTTTCTGCCAAAAGAAATAACTGGCTTTTATTAATAAAGTAATTGGAAGTGCAGGAATAAAGCTTTTTTTTCTCAGAAAGCAATAAGTGTCAAAAGATGAGGATTTATTTCATACGTCCAAGTGTTAGCACCAATGTATACTCTGCCTGCTGTGATAGAGTCCCCTGGGCTCTCAGACCTGGCAGGCAGCTGAGGGCTGGGTGGACAATCCTGCCCTTCTCTGACCATGGGCTTGCAGGGAGACAGAAGGGCCTTTGTGTCTCTCGAAGACACTCTTCAAATTCTCCTGCATACACATAATAAGGGAGACAGTGAAAATTTTAACCGACCGTGCTTTTATAAATGTTTTTAAAGTTCTTACCATTTTTCCCTTAAATTCTCAGACTTTGTTTATCTAATATTTGATTACATTTGAATTAAAATAAGCAGAAAGAAGAATTTAAAGAGTACTTCCTGTCTTAGTCATCTAGTGCTGCTATAACAGAAATACCACAAGTGAATGGCCTTGACAGAAGTTTAGTCTCTCACAGTCTAGTAGGCCAGAAGTCCAAATTCACGGCATCAGCTCCAGGGGAAGGCTTTCTCCCTCTGTCTGCTCTGTGGGAAGGCCCTTGTTATCAATCTTCTCTGGTCAAGAAGCTTCTCTGCACATGGACCCCAGGTCCGAAGGATATGCTATTCTCCTGGTTCTTCTATCTTGGTGGTATGAGGTCCCTCATCTTTCTGCTCCTTTCCTTCTTTTATATCTCAAAAGAGATTTGCTTAACACAAAATCCATTCTTGTAGATTGAGTCCTGCCTTATTAATATCACTGCCTCACTGACATTATAAAAAATAGAGATAGGATTTACAACACATAGGAAAATCACGTCAGATGACAAAATGGTGGACAATCACACAGTACTGGGAATCATGGCATGGCCTTGTTGACAGATATTTTGGGGGGACACAGTTCAATTCATGACACCTCCACTTCTGCATCTCATGTTTTATTTTCAGTGAAAAAAAAGTATATATTTATATACATAAGCTAGCAATCTAAGAGGAAGGATCACAGATGATGACACAAAAGGAAGCTGTGGGCTGAGGTCCAGGGACTCCAATGCTTCCATTGATTTCTTAGGATTTGGATATTTTTACCTTCTCCTCAACTCTTCCTTTCTCTCTCTCTGTCTCTCACTTTTTCCAGAGATAGAAGCTGAAAGTAAGGTTCTTTTAGGTCTTTTTCTATAAATGAATAACGAGGAAAATAGTTTGAAGTGGTATCACTTTTTTTAAAAGAGCAAAAACTAGAGTGAGCTGCCAAGAGGCTTGGTTGATTATTCCCTGAACACAGAAAGTCTGACATATATCCAGCCTTATGTGCCTTGCCTAGCCAGCTTTTTAATTAGTGGCAAGAATTCAGAAAGAATGAAAATATTGCTATAGATTTTTCCCACATTGCACCCTGGAGTTGGCTACGTGATTGCTGTGTACACCCACTGCGGGGACATCCCAGCAGAGTGAGCTGGACTTTATCTACCTTAATGATGAGAGTCCTCTGATTCCTGAGCCAAGGGGAGGGAGCAAGACAGCTCAACTCCCCACTACACAGATGAGCAGGGACACCTTGGACGGAAGAGTCAGAGAAGTCTCCACAATTTACAGTTAGAAGACAGAAGAGCAAAAATATTGAGGACATAGAAAACAATATGGAGAAGAATTTTTTTTTTCTCCAACTGGTATTAACCAGTACTAGTTGCCGTATTGGATGAAGTACAACCTGAATGCTCCTTAGAAGCAAGGATGACAAGACTACATGTAACATACTTTAGATATAGTATCAGGAGGGATCAGTCCCTGGAGAAGGACATTATGCTTGGTAAAGTTGAGGGTCGGTGAGAAAGAGGAAGACCTTCAATGAGATGGGCTGACACAGTGGCTGCAACAATGGGCTTAAGCATAGCAGCAATTGTGAGGATGGCACACGACTGGGCAATGTTCCATTCTGTTGCACATAGGGTCTTTATGAGTTGGAATAAACTCGATGGCACCTAACAACAACAATAGATCCTGTTGAGTAGATTCCAATTCATGAGCACTCCATGTGCGTCACAGTAGAACTGCTCCACAGGGTTTTCAACAGCTGATTTTTTGAAAGTAGATAGCCAGGGCTTTCTTCCAAGGCACTTCTAGGTGGACTAGAACCTCCAAACTTTCCATTAGCAGCCAAGCGTGTTAACTGTTTATACCACCCAGGGGCTCCAAAACTGTGATATATAATCCTCCAGTAATAAATCCTCCAGGAATGAGGTTCTTTTTCAAGAGTTAGCCTGGGCATGGACATGATTGGAAAATCTAGAAGCTTCTGAACTCGAGAGAGGGCAGCAGTTGTAGAGGGGAGGCACTAATTGTGCTGTAGAGGCCAGTATCCTTGTGAGATTTGTTTTTTTAAGGTTTGAGATCATTCCTATAGAGAACTTAGCATGGGGGTAGTTCACATTGTTAGGTGCTGTCCAGTCGGTTCTGACTCATAGCAACACTATACACAGCAGAATAAAACACTGCCAGGTTCTGCACCATCCTCACAATCTTTGTTTTGCTTGAGTCCATTGTTGCAGTCACTGTGTCAGTCCATCTCATTGACAGTCTTCCTCTTTTTTGATGACCCTCAACTTTACCAAGCACGATATCCTTCTCTATGGACTGATCCCTCCTGATAACATGTCCAAAGTATGTGAGACATAGTCTTGCCATCCTTGCTTCTAAGGAGCATTCTGGTTGTACTTCTTCTAAGACAGATTCGTTCATTCGACAGTCCATGGTCTATTCAATATTCTTCGCCAATACCACAATTCAAAGGCATTAATTCTTCTTCAGTCTTTCTTATACTTAGTCCATGCTTGTGATGTGATTGAAAACATCATGGCTTGGGTCAGGCGCACCTTAGTCTTTAAGGTGACATCTTTGCTTTTTAACACTTTAAAGAGATCTTTTGCCCTAGATTTGCCCAATACAATGCAGCTTTTGATTTCTTTACTGCTGCTTCCATGGCTGTTGATTTTGGATCCAAGTGAAATGAAATCCTTGGGCACTTCCATCTTTTTTTCCATTTGTCATGATAAAAAAAAAAAAAAAATTTTTTTTTTTTTTTTGCTTATTGGTCTAGTTGTGAGGATTTTGGCTAGCTTAAAATCCATAGCTATTTTCAAAGTATAAGCCCTTCAGTAAATATCTCATTCCTTGGCCATAATTATGATTCAGGAAGAAGACATGGTCAGCCAATGGGGCAAAAAAAAAAAAAAAAAAAAATGGTGATACATTAGTTTCTCACTGCTGCTGTAATAAATTCCCACAACTTAATGGCTTAAAACTACACAAATTTATCATCTTACAAATCTGGAGGCCAGAAGTCCAAAACCAGTTTCACTGGGCTAAAGGCAAGGTGTCAGCAGGGATGGTTCCTTCTTGAGGCTCTAGGGGAGAATCGTTTCCTCACATTTTTTTTAAGCTTCTAGTGGTTGTATGATTTCATTTTACTTGGATCCACAATCAACACCCTTGGAAGCAGCAGTCAAGAAATCAAAAGATGCATTGCATTGGATAAATCTGCTGCAAAGGACCTCTTTAAGGTGTTGAAGAACAAAGATGTCACCTTGAAGACTAAGGTGCACCTGACCCAAGCCATGGTATTTTCAATCACGTCATATGCATGTGAAAGCTGGACAATGAATAAGGAAGACTGAAGAGGAATTGATGCCTTTGAATTGTGGTGTTGGCGAAAAATATTGAATATACCATGGACTGCCAAAAGAATGAACAAATCTGTCTTAGAAGTACAACCAGAATGATCCTTAGAAGCAAGGATGGCAAGACTGCATCTTGCATACTTTGGACATGTTGTCAGAAGGGATCAGTCTCTGGAGAAGGATATCATATTCGGCAAAGTACAGGGTCAGCGGAAAAGAGGAAGACCCTCAACAAGGTGGATTGACACAGTGGCTGCAACAATGAGCTCAAGCATAACAACGATTGTAAGGATGGCTCAGGACTGGGCAGTGTTTCGTTCTGTTGTGCATAGGGTTGCTATGAGTTGGAACAAACTTGATGGCACCTAACAACAAGCGGTTGTATGCATTTATTGATTTTTGGCCTGTTCCTCCATCTGCAAAGCTAGCAACGCAACATCTTCACATCTCCTTCACTGACTCTAACTCTGCGTCTTACCTTTTATAAGAGGCCTTGTGGTTACAAGGGCCTACCCAGATAATCCAGGATTATCTCCCCATCTCTTTGTCACATTCACAAAGCCCCTTTTGGCATATAAGGCAACTTTCACAGGTTCTGGGGATTAGGACGTGGACATCTTTGGGGACCCATTATTCAGCCAACAACAGGTAGTGTGAGGATGCAAGGCTCGGCACTCCTTCAGCCATATTGATCTCCTGGGAAAAGTCTATGTGAGAAGTCTACCCACAGGGGAAGCTACTGGGGAATTGGACTTCAGTGAGGCAGAGAGATCAAGCCTGGTGCCTTCACGTGAGCTTTTGGATCAAGTCCTGCCAGAAGCCAGCTCTACCTCATAAACTTCCAGTGATGTGGACTGATAAAGTCTCCATTTTATTTATGTCAGTTTGAATTGGCTTATCTGGAAATTTGAACACTATTAACTGGGACAATGAAGCCAAGAATAAAAAGGTTGAAAACTCATCCTCTTCCTTTGAGAGATGAGAAAATAAGAGATTAGTGTAGGGAGATGGGGACTCATGACGACCCTGTGCGTGTTGGTGTAGAACTGTGCTCCTTACGGTTTTCAACAGTTGATTTTTTAGAGGCAGATTGCAGGATTTTCTTCCAAGGCATCTCTAGGTGGTTTCAAAATGCCAACGTTTCATTTATTTGTCTAGTGCTTTACTATTTGCACCACATGGGGTTGCCATGAGTGGAACTGACTCAATGGCCATGGGTTTGGTTTGGTTTTTATAGAAAGGTAGTGTTTCCAGTTGGATAAGACAAAATCAAAGGGCTGTAGCGAATGGCCTTGGTCTCCTTCATGGGAGATACATGGCCTGCTATGGAATGTGTGGTTCAAGTTTCCAGTAGATGAAGAGGAAAGTAAAGGAAGTGTCATTGTGGGGTGCATCAGTTAATCAACAAGAAATAAAGCAAGAATGTTCTTTTCCAGGTGGGACTTTCCCTGACTGCAGTGAGAAAAGGCTCTCCCATCCAATCCCTGCCATGGCACCTGCTTAGAGCACTTCATGACCCTCCAGCCTTGCAGGGGGCTCTACTCTTCATGCTCCACTCAGCAATATGCCAGGTAGGGTCGGCACTCATCTCAGGCATGTGCTGAATGAATGTGGTATTGCTAAGCCACCATGGTATGAAGACATGTCCTTGTGAAATCACATTTAGGCAGATTATATGCATCCTCAGTAGCTCAGTAGTTTTAGAGGAAGAAAGAAGAGAGCATTGGGCCAGGGTGGTTCAGGTTGGGGTTCAGCATGGCAGGTGTGGCCAATAGACGGTAGTGGGCAAGAATCCATGGCAAAAAAGAGAACTCTGACAACAGGCTGCCCATGGAGTCCTGGAGCATGGCAAACCTGCAGAAACAAGAGTAACATGGTTTGATCTGTGCACTCCAGCTTTGCCCTGTGATTTATTTTTTTAATAACTTCAGAAACTCAAAAAACCAAGAACGCAGAGAAATGAAGCCTAGGAACAGACAAATGCATTAACTTGCTGGTAAAGCTGATGTTGGAAAAAACAAGAATCTTTACATCTTGAGATTCACTGCTGTATGGGAAATTAAGTCTTATTATTATCATGGTGAAGGCCCTGCCTGGTGCACCTATATTCCAGAGTTGAGCCCTGGGATCTGGGGGCACAGTATGAAAGTGCTGTGACAGCTGCCTGCTGTATAGGAGGCAATAGTTCATATCCCCACTCATAATCCTGGAGAATTGCATTTTCCTGAGAAAACCCAGGAGATCAAACATCAAAAAGATGAGGGCTAGAGCCACACATGGTGGCTACGGAGCGTTTCCTGAAGACCACGAGGTGACTGCCTCAGATCCTGCCTTCCTCATTTTGCAAAAGGCCATCGAGATAATTAACTAACACCATGCCCATAAATCTCTGCTCTCTCTGCATCTCCTTGGCATCATCACAGCAGGGGTGGGGGCATGTGCCTTCTCAGCTGGTGCAATAATGAATGTGATCATGGAGCTAAACTCAATTGCACCACCTCTGGAAAAAAGCAACTGAGTAGAAAATCGATAAAGAAAAACTAAGCACAGAGAAGTGAGAAAGAGCAATGCAGCTTCCCAACAGCACAGGAGTTAATCTGACAAAAAGGGAACCTAAACATTACTCAGTTTGCCCAATCTCAGTCATTTGTTTTACTACTTGTGTGTGTGTGTACATGTGTGATCACATGCATGCATGTGTGAGTGCATATCACATATGTGAATTCTGTATGTGTTGATGTGTGTATATGTATATTTATATATGCACGTGTGTCTTTGTTGCATGTATGTACATGTGTGTATGCTTGCACATGCCTATGTGCATGCATGAACACATATGTGCATCGTGTATGTGTGCGTGTGTTTGTACGTGCATATGTGTCTGTGTGTGTGTGCATGCATGTGTGAGTGTTTACACAAAGTTTTCTCCAAAATCTTTTGAGCCCTGGTGGCACAACAGTTAAGCTGCTAGCAAAAAGGCTAGTGGCTGGATCCTACCCAGTGGCTCCAAGGGAGAAAAGAACAGGTGATCTGCTCCTGTAAAGATTACGGCCTAGAAAACCCCATGGAGCAGCTCTACTTTGTTACATGGGCTCTCTATGAGTCAAATTGACTTGACATCTTTTGTTGTGTTGTTGTTTGCTGTTGTTGAGTCAATTCTGACCCATAGCAACCCAATAAAGCACCCAGCAACAATTTGCTATGACTTGTAGGTTTATATAAAATACTACCCTGCCACACCTAAATGGAAGACAAGGTGAAATATGTTCTGCATTGTGTGGGACTTAAGGGTAGGACTTTTGTGTCAAGCTAACACAGAGGATAAAATCTGGTGGGAGGCCAAGTGCCTTGTGTGTGGAAAGCAGACATGGAGCAGGCGGGCTGAAGACTCACCACTTGCTCTGTTTGTTCCTTGTGGCTACAAGGATTTGAGCCATGTTCTTCTCTTGAGCACTTTTGGTTGCTCATGCAACACTATTGAAGTTGCTCCCTGAGTATATTTGTTTTACCAGGCTCTGTTTTGAGAACTGAATGAAGCAGTGAACACCTAGAGACCCTCAGCACACCGAGAGGCCTCCAAAGGCAGAGAGAGTGGCCTGTCTTATAGACCAGAGTGCTGAGTGCAGAGTGCAGAGTGTTAGGGGAGACAGCATGATATGGGGCCCAGAGAGGAGCTCTAGGCAGCATGGTGGCAAAGAGGTGGAGGAGGAGGCTGAAGGGAAGGCACTGTGCTTGGAGAGTAGAATGCAGGGAGTGGAGGCAGGTTAGGAGGCTGGTGAAGGAAGATCATGTAAGATATTGAGAGCCTTGTGCAGACTGCAGAAGGCAAGCTAAGAGAAATAGGGGATTGTCTCAGTTTCTTATAGCTGTCGTAGCAAAATACCATAAAGTGGGTGATTCTAAAAAACAGAAATTTATGATCACACAGTTCTGGGGGCTAGAAGTGTGAAGCCAGGGTGTCCACAGGGCTGTGCTATCTCTGTCCACCCCAGGGGAAGATGTGTCCTTGTCTCTCCCAGCTTCTAGTCTCTCTGGGGCTTTCTTGGCCTTCCTCGACTTGGTTTTTAGAAGCATCTTCATGAAGTGTCTTTTCCCGGTATGGCTTGGTCTCCATGTCTGTTCTTCTTTTATAAGACACTACTCAGAAGGAATCAGGACTCATCCTACTCCTATATGACCTTGTTAACTTAAATGATGACATCTGCAAAGAAAAAAACTCTGTTTCCAAACAAGATCACATTCATAGGTCCAGTGGTTAGGACTTCAACATATATGCTTGGGGGATACAATTCAATCCATGACAAGAGCCATGGAGGCTGATGTGCTGGTGGAAACACTGAGGTCAAGGTGGGCTGTCCAGTGGGGTCCATTCCAGATAACTCACCTGCCCTGATGAAAGAAAGAAGCTGTGCCCAGGAGGGAGAGGACAGGTGCTAAGGCGGCGTGGGTTCCTCCAACCCAAAGACCGTGGGTAGCTAGTAGCAAAATGTGTCCCAGGTCCACAGCTTAACAGGGACCTGGTCCCCTCACCCAGAGAAAGGAGGGTTAGAAGAGAAAAGAGCTGCCCTTGACCAAGAGGGGGTGCCATCTCACCTACCTCCCCCTCCAGCTGAGGCAGAAGCACTGTGCTTAGAGCAGTGCCTGGGAGAGGCTTTTTGAGTGGGACAAGTAGCACTGCACTCCATCCCTGCTGGCCAATCCCCTCTCTGCCCTTTTCCAGAGCCCAGAGCTCTGTCCTCACTCCTGACCACAGCTCCAACCCTTTGCAGCCCTCAAGGTGGTACTGTGTCCATAGGGGCAGCACACGGGCTCTTTCCTTAGATACTTCATATGCAATGGTTTCCCTGCCATTTGAGGGAATATTAAAGTCTAAAGTGACTATTAAAGCAAAGACTTTAACCCTATGACTTACACACGGGTAGGTCATGAGCTTTGGGGCCAGGCAAAACTGCATTCATCCCAACTCTGCCTCTTAATAGCTGCCATTGTGGGCAATCTAATTAGCTTCTCTGAGCATCAGTGTGGTGATTTGTAAAAGGAGGTACAACAATACTTACCTCCCATGGTTATTAAAGGATTGGGCAGTCTATTCAAGCATTTAATTACATTAGCATGTAGAATAGAAATTTATAAATAAAAAAAAATTCAGATAACCATTCACATATGATTATCTCAAACACCAAACTTGCAGGTAATAAAATTCACCACCGTTACTTCAAAAATACTTGGCAAAGTAGACACAGAAGGAAAGCTCCTTGCATTGACACAGGCTGTCTACAGAAACCTGCACCTGGTGTCACACTTGTGTAACATCAGATGCATTTCCACTAGAGTTGGGCGCATGCCAGGAATTTCTGCCCCTCCTGCTAATGGTCACCACTGACCTGGACTTCCCAGGCACCACAACGAAAGAAGAAAATACATAAGTCAGAGCAAACTGGCATTTACCAATGGTGTAATTATATGCCTGGAAAAACCAGAAGGATCAACTGAAAAACCCTTTGCAAACTGAGTAAGGCAACCAGTTATAGGAATAAAAAACAATGACTTTTCTCTGTACTGGAAATAAGCAATTAGATGGTTTTATAATAAAACCTTCACAATGCCACCACAATTAAAGAGGAAATACCCAAAACATATACAAAATACACGTGTGCCTATATACATGTGTGATGTGTGTTTATATACACATGAATTGAAGTTTTCAACGATCTGATGTTATCCATAATTATGATTTACACTCCACATATATAACATTAATTTTGATTGTAATTTTGACCAGATGGTTTGGGCCAAGAAGTTGGCTATGGATGCAGGAAGCACACGACATCATCTAACCCCTAAAGTGCAGAAGGGAGGCTCGCTTACTCACACTGCCCAATGTGGTAGCATGGAGTGTTACCCTCTGACGCTTCTCAGCATTGGTGATAAGACTCTTGGCTAAGTGCCTGCTTGAGGTGGCCCATTGGTCACAGTCCCTGAGGGGAGGCAACATATGCTCTGACTCTAATTTGCCTTGGGGAGATATCAGGGAGGGAATATGGCTGAGTTTATGTTGTTGCTGTGTGTTGTCAAGTCAATTGTAACCTATAGCCATTCATGTGACAGAGTAGAACTGCTTCATAGAGTTTTCTTGGCTGTAATTTTGCAGAAGCAGATGACCAAGTCTTTCTTCTGCATTGTTGCTGTTTTGGGTTCAAACTGCTAACATTTTGGTTGGCAGCTGAGTGCTTAACCATTTGTATCATGAGGGCTCCTTGGAGAAAATATGGGCTGTTCTATACATCTTTTAGAAAAACTGGCTGTCACTTCGGGAACAATTAAGTTTGATATCTTCCTACTTTGTATCTTCAATAAAATGCATACAAGATGGCCTAACATAATGTAAAAATGGTACATTTAGGCCATTAGAATAAAATATAGAAAAAAATATTTTTATGAATCTATGTAAGACTGAAAACACAGAAGACCTAAGCAATTAACAGATTAAATTGTTAAAAGTTAAAATCTTCTGTTCAAAAATCCCAGTGAACAAGGTTAAAACAAGCAACACTCTAGAAGACAAGTTTTACAACATATACAACTGACAAGTGATGAATATTGCTAACATGTAAAGTGCTCCTAAAAAGAAAAAAAAAAAAAAAACAACACACCCGTTGCTGTCAAAAAGCAACCTCACAGATGAAAGAACAAAGTATAGGGACAAAAATAGCAGAAGAAGAGATCCACGTGGTCACTGAACATTTGGAAAGCTGGCCAGTCCATTGATTATGAAGAAAATGAAATTAAGGCAACAAATGACATATTTTTGATCCAACAAACTGATAAAAATTTCAAAAGACTGATTATACCCAGTGTGGCTAGGGTATAGGAATGAACGTTGGTGGGAGGGTAAGTAGCTAAGTTTTTGGAGGATACGGCTGGTAGTGGCCGCCCTCACCTTCACCTGTGCAGAGGTCATGCATTCTATGTTCACGGGACCCCATGTGCTGGACATATGGGAAATTCTCTCCACGGAGGAGACCCCATGATCTGCACTACACCCAGGGGAACATGGATCGGGCAGCTGGAAAGCTGGGTAGAAGAAGTATGCAAGATTTTCTGAGGTTCAGGTGAAGATATCTTCCTGCTTTTTCTTCACTGAATTTCAATCCTTACCTTTTAGGAAAGTAAAAAAGTTATGTGTTGCTGTCTCATTAGTAGGAGTGATATTGCTGTATTTTTTGAAGAATCTTGTATCCCCTCAGAATTTTTTTTCACTACTTAAAAAAAAAAAAACTAATCAACAGCTCTGGTTCATTGCTGTTTTCTATCAGTTTTCAGCTACCAATTCTAGAAGTCCCCCACGCATCTGTCAGTTTGTCGCACTGTAGGGGCTTGACTGTTGCTGTGATGCTGGAAGTTATGCCACTGGTATTCAAATATTAGCAGGGCCACTCATGAAGGACAGATTTCAGCTGAGCTTCCAGACTAAGACAGACTAGGAAGAAGGACCCAGTGATCTAATTCTGAAAAGAATTAGCCAGTGAATACCTTATGAATAGCAACGGAACATTGTCTGATATAGTGCCAGAAGATGAGCCCCTCAGGTTGGAAGGCGTTCAAAATAACACAGGGGAAGAGCAGCCTCCTCAAAGTAGAGTCGACTTTAATGATGTGGATGGAGTCAAGCTTTTACGACCTTCATTTGCTGATGTGGCATGACTCAAAATGAGAAGAAACAGCTATAAACGTCCATTAATAATCTGAACCTGGAATGTACAGAGTACGAACCTAGGAAAATTGGAAATTGTCATAAAGCAAATAGAAGGCATAAACATCAATATCCTAGGCATTAGTGAGCTGAAATGGACTCATTCTGGCCATTTTGAATTGCACAATCATATGGTCTATTACTCTGAGAATGACAACTTGAAGAGGAATGGCATTGCATTTGTTCTCAAAAAAAAAAAAAAAAACATTTCAAGATCTATCCTGAGGTACAACACTGTCAGTGATAGGATAATATCTATATGCCTACAAGAAAGATAAGTTAATATGACTATTATTCACATTTATGTATCAACCACTGAGGCCAAAGATGAAGAAGTTGAAATTTTTTTTTACCAGCTTGAGTCTGAAGTCACTTGGTCATGAAATCAGGATGCATTGATAATTACTGGTGATTGGAATTCGAAAGTAGGAAACAAAAAAGGGTTGGTAGTTGGAAAATATGGCCTTGGAGATTACATGATAAAATTTTGCAGGACCAACACCGTCTCCATTGCAAATACCTTTTCTTAAACAACGTAATTGGTGACTATACATGTGAACCTTGCTAGATGGAATACATAGGAACCAAATCAACTACATCTGTTGGAAGAGATGATTGAAAGGCTCAGTATCATCAGGAATCAAAGTGACTACATCAGTCAGAACAAGGCCAGGGGTCGACTGTGGAACAGACCATCAACTACTCACACGTAAGTTCAGGTTGAAGCTGGAAAAAATTAGAACAAGTCCAAGACAGCCAAAGTACGACTCAGTATTTCTCAACCTAAAGGAACTGAATAAAAAATTCAAACCTCAAGTTGCAATATTGAAGGATTCTAGGGGGAAAATGTTTATTTATTTATTTTTCTTCTAAGTTTCCTATAATAAACTTATGTTAACTTTATAATAATAATAATAAATAAATAAGTTTCTCCTATAATGTTCTCAACAAAGACAACATTCTGATGCTTGCAGAATGGAAGGAGCCCTTCATCTTTTCAGTCCTGCAGTCTGGGAAGGTGGTGCCCTGATGGCATACCTACATGGTCCATTCTTTGATGACTGCATCTGTCTCTCCGAACATCAGCCTAATGGCATCCAATGTGGTAGTCATGGTGCCCGTCTTAATAATCCATTTTCCTCAGAAATTCTATCTAAGGAATAAATAGATGGTCATAACAATAGTTTGGTAGCAAAAGTGGCATTTTAGATTTTTAAACAGAAGTCTGGATTGTTTTCCTTAATTCAAACTCGGTTTAAAATGAAATTTGGTTAGTGATTCAGTTAAATTTCAGCATTTCTCTTCCAGACTATTCAAAAGTTATAATCTGACCCACTTAAAGTTTTTTTTTGATCAATAGATCTTCTATTCAGTGATGTCAATGTAGCAGTTCAAATTCAATTAACTTCAAGGAGTAAATGTTTAAAATGTATAAAATAAACCATATAAAATAATTGTACAAGGTAGTCAAACACTATAAAATTATTCAAGAGTTACCCTTCTCTTTTTTACATATAATTTGGATCAGATATTCTCCTTAATAGTTTTCTAGAATAAAAGATAAAATTAGAAGGAACTTGAAGATCACCTAATTTGGCTCTCAGATTCTTTTATATTGGGTTTACTTAAATTAAGGTACAAATGTAATGGTAACTATTCATGTTAGCTAGATAGTTAGTGTCTTAGGCTGGGTTCTCTAAAAAAGCAAAATCAGTAAATTGTATAAATATACATACGTATATGCATATATAGAGAGAGAGATTTAAATCAAGGGAACGGCTCATGCAGTTGTACAGGCTGGTATGTCTCAGGATAGAGGCTTCTCCTGATTTGCATAACCACAGGGGCTGGTGAACCCAAGATTAGCAGGTCGGCAAGCAGGGCTCTTGGTCACAGGCTGTGAATATTGACGAGTCCCAAGATCAGCAGGCAAGACCACAAGGCTTCTCCTGATTCACTTAGCTGCAGGGGTGGGAGAACCCAAGATTGTCAGGTCAGAGAACAGGAGCCAGTTGCAGGACCCAAGGCAGCAAAAGCCAGAATGTCCACTTATATACGGATGCAGGCCACATACCCAAGGAAACTCCCTTTTAACTGATTGGCTACTCACAGCAGATCCCATCATGGGGGTAATCACATATAAACCCTGAGAATTATGGCCCAGCCAAGTTGACATACAATCTTAACCATCACAGCTAGTAACTCCAATGTCATATATACTTTATTTCTTCATAACTATATTCTCCGGTAAGCATAACTAAGGAACTTAAAATGGAGGACACGGAAATCACAAAGTACGTTTCTGCAAAGAGCTTTACTCGGTAACTCCTCGTGCTTGCTCTTTCTACGCGCCTTATTGAAAGGGAGCATGGATTCAGCAGATGAAGATATGGCTTCGTGTCTAATAGAGCAGAAGGGTAAGCAGGCCACTGCCTTCCACCCTGCAAGAGGCAATTGATGATTCACAGCACACCATCCTAATAAATCAAGCCTCCCCCAAAACAGAGGAAGGGGCAGCAGGGAGAGATTGTGTCTTGTTTCTTATTTTTTGGAGCACAGATTTATCTAAAACAAAGCTTTCTTTCAATCACTTTGTAGCATTCTTCCCTCTGGTGCCCAATCTGACATTCTATTATGTAATCTTATGCCAATTTTTTTTTTTTCTTCTCTACTACATTTTTCAGTTTCATCATATTAGAAGGGAATAATAATAATAATGCAAAGAGAAACCATAGAAAATTCCAAAGCATGCAGGAAGCCTTCTGGGAGTGTTTTGCAAAGGATGAGAGGCTTCCAGGGGCATAGTTCTCCAAGCCTCAGGCTGAAAGATGCAGGTACCGTATTTATTATTCTGGTTACATGAAGGAGAGACAGGAGCTTGAAAACAAATGCTCAAATCCAATGTGGGTGATAAAAAAATAAAACTTTTTTTAAGAGAAGGTTTATTAAAATTCAGAGACATCAGATGCCTCTAGCAAATTTCACCAGGGGAATTCTGGGAAGAGGGCTTTCATTTTCAGAGTTTTAAACAACTGGAATTTCCATTTTCAATTTCAGTAGAAAAACAAAAAATTCCTACTTCTTAGTGGAAAAGAGGATGTTTATGAAGGTTTATACATACATAAAAATTGGAAACTATGTATTCATTAATTTCAATGTCCTGTTTCAGATGTTTAAAAGTTATTATTAGCCTTCTACTATCAGTAATTTTTTTTCTGTAAATGAAAAAAAAAAAATTCTCACTCTTTTACCAGAACTCAAGGAAATAAAAAAGTATTTTCTACCAGAGAAATACAATTTGATAAACCTGATCTGAGGTCTTGACAGTCTTCATTATAAAGTTCTCTAAAGAAAAAATGTTCTGCTTATGTAAAGAATAAATACATAAATGTGAAGATCTGGGAAGAACAGTATGGTCATGGCCATACTTTTGTCTTAATGGATACATTGATGGGGAGCCTTTTTAGGGGCATATACACATTTTCCTTAAAGTAATCAATTTTTTGGATATCACCAAGTCCAAATTTATAATTAATAATAACAATCTAGACAATACAACTCAAGTCTTGTAGAAGGAAATCTTGTTTTATGCAAAGCTTTTGTTTCCTAGTCCCAGAAGGAGAATCTTGATTCCATAAGAATGTGGGTCCCAGCTGGCTGTATTGCTTTATTAATAATAAAAAAAAAAAAATACTGCAGTAAGTGGAATGGTCTAAAAATGCTACACTTGAAATTTGAAGGTACATCAAAAATCCACAGCTAACTACATACTTCATGGAGAAAGATTAAATGCTTTATGTCTAAGATTAGGAGCAAGACAAATCTATCTGCTCTTACTATTTTTGTTCAACATGGTATTTAATGGCAAACAGGTAAATGTTTTCCTTCTATAATTCAGAGCAAGACAAGGATGTCCACTTTCACCACCCCTATTCAACATAGTACTGGAAGTCCTGGCCTGTGTATTAAGGCGTGCAAGCTGACAATGCTGTACACAGTCAGTTACAGAGAAAGAATCCTTTGTAACCTAATCGCAGAAGTGACCTCCCCTCAATATTGCCATGTCATATTGGTCGGAAGCAAGCACAGCCCACACAAAAAAGGGGAGGGGAAATTATACAAGAGCATGAATATCAGGGCCATGGATCATTGGAAGCTATCTTAGAGGCTGACTACCAACGACCGACCAACCAACAAAGCAACCAGCCAACCAACCAAACACCCAATCAACCAACCAACCAACCACCCAGTTGCCATCGAGGGCACGCTAACTCATGGCAATTCTATGTGTGTCAGAGCAGAACTGCGATCCAAAGAGTTTTCAGTGGCTAATTTTTAGAAAGTAGATCACCAAGGCTTATTTCTAAGCCACTTCTGGGTAGATCCAATTCTCCAAACTTTTGGTTAGCAGTCTAGTGTGTTAATACTTTGTGCTACACAGAGACTTCTAACTACTGCAGGGCTAGATAAACTGACCTGTGGAACAGGGAATTCAGAGGAATGTTTTATGTTCTTCCTTTTAAGTTCCTGTGCACCTCATGGATGGGAAACCTCAGTGGGCAACTGTTATGGATTAAACCGTATCCCCCCAAAAACGTGTGTGGTAAATCCCAACCTCTATGCCTATGGTTTTCTCTGAGTCGGAATAGACTTGAGGGCACTGGGTTTTATGCCTGTGGTTATAATCCCATTTAGGAGTGGGTTGTCTTTGTTATGTTAATGAGGCAGCAATAGTGTCTTGAGTTACTCTCATTTGAGATATGTTGTTGTTGTTAGGTGCCCCCAAGTCAGTTCCAACTTATAGCGACCCTATGTACAACACAAACAAAACACTGCTGGCCCTACATCATCCTCACAATCATTGCTATGCTCGCGACCATCATTGCAGCCAGTGTCAATCCATCTCATTGAGGCTATTCCTCTTTTTCACTGACCCTCTACTTGACCAAGTGCTTTAGTCGTCAAGGTGACACCTTTGCTTTTTAACACTTTAAAGAGGTCTTTTGGAGCAGATTTGCCCAATGCAACGTGTCATTTGATTTCCTGACTGCTGCTTTCATGGGCATTGATTATGGATCCAAGTAAAATGAAATCCTTGCCAATATTAATATTTCCTCCATTTATCATGATGTTGCTTATTGGTCCAGTTGTGAAGATTTTATTTTCTTTATATTGACATGTAATCCATACTGAAGGATGTAGTCTTTGATCTTCATCAGTAAGTGCTTCAAGTCCCCTTGACTTTCAGCAAGCAAGGTTGTGTCATCTGCATAACACAGGTTGTTAATGAGTCTTCCTCCAATCCTGATGCAGAGTTCTTCTTCATATTGTCCAGCTTCTTGGATTATTTGCCCAGCATACAGTATGGTGAAAAGATGCAACATTTCCTGACTTTAAAACACTTAGTATCCTCTTGTTCTGTTCAAACTACTGCCGCTTGGTCTATGTATAGGTTCTGCATGAGCACAATTAAGTGTTCTGGAATTCCCATTCTTTGAAATATTATCCATAATTTGTTATGATTCACACAGTCAAATGCCTTTGCAAAGCCAATAAAATATTCTCTCTGGTAATAACATCTCTCTGGTATATTATTAAACATCTCTCTGATATTCTCTGCTTTCAGCCAAGATCTATGCGACATCAGCAATGAAATCCCACTTTCCATGTCCTCTTCTGAATCTGGCTTGAATTTCTGGCAGTCCTCTGTTGATGTACTGCTACAACATCTTTTGAGTGATCTTCAGCAAAATTTTACTTGCATGTAACTTTAATGATGATATTTGATAATTCCCACAGTCTACTGGATCACCTTTATTTGGAATGGGCACTCTCCTAGGCTGGGTTCTCTAAAAAAAAAAAAAGGTAAAGTGTATAAATATACATACATAGAGAGATTTATATCAAGGAAACAGCTCACAAGATTGTACAGGCTGGAACTTCTGAAGTCTGTGGATAAGGATAGAGGCTTCTTCCGATTCATGTAGCCACAGGGGCTGGCAAACCCAAGATCAGCAGGTAATAGAGCAGGGCTCTTGTTCACAGGCTGTGAAGACTGACACATCCCCAGATCAGCAGGCAAGACTGCAAGGCTTCTGATTGACGTAGCTGTAGGGGCTGGGAAACCCGAAATCAGCAGGTCAGAGAGTAGGGCTCTTTCTCACAGGCTGTGAAGATTGACAAATCCTAAAATGGACAGGTAAGCTACTAGTTCAAGTCCCAAGAACCGGATGTCAGACTAACAGGAGAAGCTGCAAGTTCCAGAGAGGGCAAAAGCCACAATGCCCACTTATATTCAGATGAGCCCACATATCCAAGGAAACTCCCTTTCAACTGATTGGCTACTCACAGCAGATTCCATCATGGGTGATCACCTATAAACACTGGGAATGGTGGCCAAACCAAGTTGACACACAATCTTAACCATCACAGGCACAAATATGAATCTCTTTCAGTTGATTGGTCAGGAACCTGGCATAGACAAATGAGCACTTCCAGCCCTGCATCCGTTTGTTGAAACATCTCTATCGGTATTCCTTCAAATCCTGTTGTCTTGTTTTTTGCCAATAGCTTCAGAGCAGCTTTAGCTTTTTCCTTCAATACTATCTGTTCTTGATTGTATACTACCTCCTGAAATGGGTGAATGTTCTTCAATCATTTTTGGTACAGTGACTTTGTGTATTCCTTCCATCTTCTTTTGATGCTTGCCGTTTCATTCAATATTTTGCCCATAAAGCCAAACAAATCTGTTGCCATTGAGTCAATTCTGACTCATAGTGATCCTATAGGACAGGGTAGAACTGCCTCAGAGGCTTTCCAACTGCTGACCTTTTGGCTAGCAGCCAAGCTTTTAATGACCAGGCCACCAGGACTCATCCCTCAATATTGCAACTCAAGGCTTGAATTTTTTCTTCAGTTTTTTTCACCTTAAGTAATATTGAACATGTTCTTCCCTTCTGGTTTTCTAACTCCAGGTCTTTGCACATTTCATCATAATACTTTACTTTGTCTCCTCGAGCCGCCCTTTGAAATCTTCTGGTCATCTCTTTTACTTCATCATTTCTTCTATTCGCTTTAGCTGTTCTATGTTCAAGAGCAAGTTTCAGAGCCTTTTCTGACATCCATTTTGGTCTTTTCTTTCTTTCCTGTCTCTTTAATGACCCTTTTCTTTCTTCATGTATGATATCCTTGATGTCATCCCACACCTCATCTGGTCTTCAGTCATTAATGTTCATTGCATTAAATCTGTTATTGAGAAGGTCTCTAAATTCACGTGGTATGTACTCAAGTTCATTTTTTGGCTCTTGTGTACTTGTTTTCATTTCCTTCAACTTCAACTTTCCCATGAGCAATTGATGGTCTGTGGAACAGACATTTGATTTTGAGATATAAAAGATATTAAATAAGCAACTGAGCTAGCAGAGACAGTGGAAGAGAAACGCTAAGTATGTGAAGATTGTCCAGGAGCAGAAGCTCAGAAGAAATAAAGACTGTCCTCCAAAGTCAACAGAGAGAGAAAGCTTTCCCTTAGAGCTGAATTCAAACTTCTAACCTTCTAAATTGTGAGAAAATAAATTTCTGTTTGTTAAAGCCATCCACTTGTGGTATTTTTGTTATAGCAGCACTAGATAACTAAGACAGAATTTGGTACTGGAAACGTTGGATGTTGTTCTAACAGGTATCCATAATGTGGAAGCAGTTTTTGGATTGGGTTATGAATAGAGGCTTGAAGAATTTTAAGGTGCCTAGATTGCCTTGAAGAGACTGTTGGTAGAATTATGGATGTCAAAGGCAATTCTGAACAGGGCTCAGAAGGAAGCGAAGCACAGAGAAAGTCTGTTTCATCTTAGAGAAGACGTGCGGCAACAGCAAAGAATGTCGCTAGAAATGTGGACGTTAAATCTACTTCTGGTGAGGCTTTAAAAGAAAATGGTGAACACGTGATTGGAAAATGGAAGAAGGGGGATGCTTTTTATGCAGTTCCAAAGAACTTGTCTGAATTATGTTGAAATGTTTGGTGAAGGTAGGACTTGTAAGTGATGAACTTGGATGTCTGGCCAATAAGATTTATAAGCAAGACCTTAAAGGGGCCGTGTGGTTTATCCTTACAGTAAAATATGAGAGGAAAGAGATGGCCTTAAAAATGAACTGTGCAAAATGTAAACAAATCTTAGAGATTTGGAAAATCCCGTTGTACAAACTGAAGATATGTGTTCTAGAATTTTCACCAAGAACTTGAATAAGAGCAGCATCTGACCTCCTCTCTCTTCACAAGGGGGAAGGAGACTCAAGATAACAGCCCAGAGTTGATTCCTATGAGGCAGTGGTCAAACATGCCTCATCTCTCCACTGTCTTTACCAATTCTGACACCAAACTTCCCTCCCACAGCTCTCTCTACTTCTCTGCTGGGTTTGGTAATTCAATGGCAATGGCCACACAGAACTCCCCAGACCACAGTTACGATTATGGGGTTTATTAGGGAAGTAACCAGTTATAGTTCAGGCTCAGGAACACTCAGGGATACAGTTCTTCCATCAGGACAATCTCTTCCCAGCTGTGCTCACAGACACACCTCTCCCTGGCTCTAGGTCTCTGCCCAAAGGCATTCAGCTTTCTCTCTCCATGGGCCAAAGCTCACTGTGCCATCTCCTGCTGCGGGATCTCTGGCTTATTATCCCTTTATTCCCTCCCATTTCTCCCATTTGTAATGGAAATGTCTACCGCCTGTCTGTTCCACCATTGTACTTTGGAAGCAGATATAATCTAGATTTCACATGTTCGGAGATGAAGAGGGATTTTGCCCCAGGATGGAATACACCTAAAGTCTTACCCATATTTGATATAGATGATTCAGAAGATAAGATTTTGGACTTAGAGTTGACTTAAGGCTTTTGGGATGATGTGATGAGGTGAATGGGTTTTGCATATGGCAATGACATGAATTTTGGGGGAACAAAGGGTGGAATGTTACGGACTGAATTGTGACTCTGAGGAACACAAGTTGTAAATTCTCTTCTATGCCTGTGGTTATAATCCCTTTTGGAAATGGCTTGTCTTTGTTATGTTAATGAGACAGGATTAGTGTAGTGTTTGTCTTTATTCAATCTCTTCTGAGATATATGAGAGATTAAACAAGCAAGTGAGCTAGCAGAGATGGGGGAAGAGAGATGCCAGGTACATGAAGATTGCCCAGTAGCAGAAGCTCAGAAGAAACAAGGGCCTTCCTCCAGAGCTGACAGAGAGAGAAAGCCTTTGCCTAGGTTGAACTTCTAGCCTCCTAAATTGTGAGAAAATAAATTGTTTGTTAAAGTCATGCAAGTTTGGTATTTCTGTTATAATAGCTCTAGATAACTAAGACAGGTAGGATAGGCTTGCTACTAAACGACATTTATGTTCTTAGAAACATACGGACTCTTTCCCTGGCCCAGGGACATCTTTCACTCATTGTCTCTTGGGAGGCTTGGGCCTTCTTCCATGATCCCAGGCTCTACAGTCTCCAGTCCCTCTGAACTCTTTTCCTCTGCAATTTTATACCACTCACCACTTTGATACTGGACCACCTGTAGAAAGTCAAAATTACTCACTTATTATAGTGAGTTCTGGTAGCACAGTGCTTAATAGCTCAACTGTAAAACAAAAATGGTCGGCCATTGGAATCCACCAGCCACTCCTTGGAAACCCTATGGGCAGTTCTGCTCTGTCCTATAGGGTCAGTATGAGTCAGAATCTACTCAACAGCAATGGGATTTTTTGGTATTATTATGCAGAACAATCAGCCTTCTTTACTTTCTCCTTCCAGATCATGCTCCAAGCTTTGGAACAAGGGATCCTCAAAGATCATTAATTCATTTTACTAAACTTGAAGTAGAGTTATGCCATTCCCTGGCATGCGGAAGTAGCTGTAGTTACTTTAAGTTTATGTAACACTGTTCTTAATAGTTTCTGATATAAAATGATCTTCCCCTCTCCTATTTTGTTTATTTTGCTTTGTTTCTCTTTTTCTTCACTTGGTTCTAAGTAAGTTGTAAGGTGTTCCTGGGGGAGAACAGGGCAATGATGTGACTAGTGTGGTGCCTCCATTATACCAGCCTTCAACTCCATTCCCTCAAGCATTAGTCAAATCATTTCTGGATGTCTTTTAACTTAAAGGGGCTATGAGTTAGATACTCAGCCCTCCCAGGATTACTTCCTTAGGAGGCGAATTTCATAAAGCTCAGCACTGCTTTTGAGAGCTGAAGAATCTCATGTCCTGGGCATGTTTTGAAGACATGGCACATGAATATAGGAAAACAAATGGTGTGGGCCAGATGGGACATCTTCTTATTTAGTATTTGAAGTGATGACACATGGATAGACCCAGCTGAGACATGGGGTGAAGTAGTGACGGTTTCAGATGGGGACAAGTTAGTGCACTTTCCTTTCCCAAAAGGATGCAGCAGCATCTTTTTGCTTTATAAGGCACTGTTGTTGTCAGTTGCTGCTAAGTTGATTCAGACTCATGGCGACCCTATGTGTGCTGAGTAGAACTGCTCTCCATAGGGTTTTCAATGGCTAATTTTTCAGAAGGATATTGCCAGGCTTGTCTTTCCAGGCACCTCTGGGCAGGTTTGAATTGTCAGCCTTTGGCTAGTAGTTGAGTGATTAATCATTTGTCCACCCAGGGACTCCTGTAAGGCCAGTAGGTGGTGGTTAAGCTGAGTGTCCCAGGATTTTCCAATGTCTCAGTCTTGGGATGGAGATCTGGGCAGATGGTGATCATCCAAGTGGGGACAGTTTCATGGGACTAAGGCACAAAGAGAACATGTCTTAGTGTCCCAGGACTGTCATAACAAAATACCACAACATGAGAAGTTTAAAGAAAATAAATTTATTGTCTCAGAGTTCTGGAGGCTAGAAGTCCAAGTTGTGGGCATCAGCAGGACCATGCTGTCTATCTCCACTCTAGAGAAGGAAACTTCTTGGTAGCCCTGAGTATTTCTTGACATCCCTTGGCTTGTAGAGGCATCTGCACATGGCCTCTGTCTTCTTCTGTGTGTGACTTCCCTTTTTTTAAGACAAAACTTAGAAGAGAATAAGACCCACCCTACTTTAGTATGATCTCTTTAACTTAACTGATAACATCTGCAAAGAAAAACCTTATTTCCAGACAAGGTCACATTCACAGGTACAGAGATTTAGGACTTCAATACGTCTTTTGGGGGAACAAAATTCAATTCATAACAGAGCATTAATCACACATAATACTTTGCCCAAGCCCTGTGATGGGGCTTCTGTATAAATGCCAAATGGGGGTTTGAGGAGAGAGGAGGGCCAGAGATTGACATCTTAGGGGACAAGATGAGACAAGTGACCTTTAACATTATCCCTAGCATTTACTGGATCAGCTTGATTTTCACTCACAATAGCTTGACAGATGATATTGATTATAATATTAATGTAATTAATATTACTAAAAAAAAGTCCCTAAAGCATAAATCCTATCACAAAACAAATGAATGCTTTTATTTGTTCTTGGGTGTCCTGCCCAGGCTCAGTGCAATATGTATTTTATTAAATTCCAGTAAGAAATTCCTGGGTTACATACTCACCAAGAAAGGCTGCAAGGCCCTTAAAAGTCAAATCTGTGATGTGTTTATGTTTCCAAAGCTCCAAATGGGGCTCATAACTCCATGTTCCAATGTTCTTTGGAAAGCTCTAAATACAATAAATACAAATTTACCAGCTACCTGCCACATTTAAGACACGTTCCTCCTGCTTTAGGGTATTGTTGATGTTAAGTTCTATCCAGTCAGTTTGGACTCATACCAACCCTACACACAACAAAACAAAACACTGTCCAGTCTTGCACCATCTTGACAATTGTCGCTATGTTTAAAACCATTGCTGCAGCCACTGTGTCGATTCATACCATTGAGGGTCTTCTTCTTTTTCGTTGGCCCTCTGCTTTACCAAGGATGATGTTTTTCTCCAGAGATTGGTCCCTCCTGATAATATGCCAGAAGTATGTGAGACGAGGCCTCATCATCCTCCCTATTACGAAGCATTGTCTGTACTTTTTACAAGACAGATTTGTTCATTTTTATGGTAGTCCATTCAATATTCTTCACCAAAGCCGTAATTCAAAGACATCAACACTTCTTTGGTCTTCCTTATTCCTTGTGCACCATTTGCACGCATATGGGGTGGTTGAAAATACCAAGGTTTGGGTCAGGCACACCTTAGTCCTTAAGGTGGTATCTTTGCTTTTTAACACTTTAAAGAGGTCTTTTGCAGCAGATTTACCCAATGCAATGTGTCTTTTGATTTCTTGATTGCTGCTTCCATGGGTGTTCATTGTGGATCCAAGCAAAATAAAATCCTTGACAACTTCAATCTTTTCTCCATTTATCATGATGTTGCTCATTGGTCCAATTGTGACGATTTTTGTTTTCTTTATGTTGAGGTGCAATCCAGACTGAAGGCTGTGTAAGTGCTTCAAGTCCTCTTCACTTTCAGCAAGCAAGGTTGTGTCATCTGCATAATGCAGGTTGTTAGTGAGTCTTCCTCCAATCCTGATGTCCCGTTCTTCTTTATATAGTTCATTTTCTTGGATTATTTGTTCAGCATATGAATTGAATAGGTATGATGAAACTATACAAACCTCATACACACCTTTCTTAGCTTGAAACCACACAGTACCCCCTTGTTCTCTTTGAATGACTGCATCTTTGTCTACGTACAGGTTCCTCAGGAGCACAATTAAGTGTTCAGAAATTCCTTTTCTTTGCAACGTCATTCATAATTTGTTTTGATTCACATAGTCAAGGGCATAGTCAAAAAACACAGGTAAACGTCTTTCTGGTATTCTCTGCTTTCAGCCAAGATTCATCTGACATTAGCAATGATATCCTTTGTTCCATGTCTTCTTCTGAATCTGGCTTGAATTTCCAGCGGTTTCCTGTCAACTTACAGCTGCTACTGTTTTTGATTTATCTTCAGCATAATTTTACTTGCATGTAAAATTAGTGATATTGTTCCATAATTTCTGAACTCTGTTGGATCACCTTTCTTTGGAATGGGCACAAATATAGATCTCTGCCAGTCAGTTGGTCAGGTAGCTGTCTTCCAAATTTCTTGACATAGATTAATGAGCACTTCCAGAGTTGTTTCCATTTGTTGAAATATTTTAATTGGTATTCTATCAATTTCTGGGGCCTCGTTTTTCTTCAATGCTTTCATTGAAGCTTGGCCTTTTTCCTTTAATACTATCTGTGCTTGGTCGTATGCTACCTTCTTAAATGCCTGAATGTTGAATAATTCTTTTTGGTACAGTGACTCTGTGTATTCCTTCCATCTTCTTTTGATGCTTCCTGTTTCACTCAATTTTTTTGCCCATAGTATCCTTCAATATTTCAACTCGAGGCTTGAATTTTTTCTTCAGTTCTTTCAGCTTGAGAAATGCCAAGTGCATTCTTCCCTTTGGGGCTACACAGAGTTAAATAAGAGCATCTGTCCTCAGGACAAACATAACCCAGGAGTGATGGATTTTAAAAGGAAAAAAATAAGCAAATTTTGTTTTGTTACAATAATTTAATATGCAACAAATGAACAGGCAGAAATGTAACATGATTAGTTAAAACCTCTAGTTTTCTCAGAAAAGATTCCATATTATGAATCCATCAAATAAGTTGTCTAAGATTAAAGGAATCATTATAATTTAGAAAGTAAATCATCACAATCATAAACATTAAGAAGTTTCCTTGGTGTTCACTCCTGGGATATTTCAAAAGAAGATAAAATATGAAATTATTAAGATCAACCATTTTTATTATGTGACCTTTTCATTTTAAAATTTAGATGCACATAATAAATAAGTTTTCCGCTGTGTGTCTGCTCAGAGGTTTCTACAACCTCAGAAAGAAACCAAGCTAATTAGACATGAAATATCAACTGGTGAGCAATTATAGCTCCACAAAAAAATACCCCAGTGACTCTGTAGGTTTTTATAAATTTATGATTTAGGTAAATCTCAAGGTTGTGTCTTGAATTCAGAAACAGCAATAAAACTTGGACATAATGAACATTGAATAAACTTCTACCACAAACTTCAGTTTCCATTTGGTTTTGTAATAAATTCAAACAAATATCTTTTATTTCTTCAGTTTCTATGTATATCCCTGTCTGTTTTTTCTTTTCTTTTCTTTTCTTATCTTTCCTTTCCAGCTTTGATAAGGACAAGCTTGTCTTTTCCCTCTGTATGCTGACCTGGTGGAGCCCTGGTGGTGCAGTGCCTAACAGCTCAACTGCTAAACAAAAGGTTGGCAGTTCAAATCCACCAGCTGCTCCTTGGAAACAGTATGGGGGCAGTTTTACTCTGTTCTGTAGGGTCACTGTGAGTCAGAATTGACTCAACGGCAACAGGTTTATCTATTTATTTATCTTTTATAATGACCCGATAGACTGCTAGAATAGCATATCATGTTTGGTAAAGTAGAGGGTCAGCAAAAACAAGGGAATTGCTCAGTGAGATGGGTTGACCATAACAGCCACTACCATGGATTCAGACATGTCAACAATCATGAAGATGGTACAACACCAGGCAATGTTACCTTCTGTCGTATATGGGGTTGCCATGAGTCAGAGATGACTTGACAGTAACTAACAACAGCAACAGAGTGCTATTTCAAAAAGTAGAAGCTCTAAATTCTAGAAGGGTCGCAAACCCACAATCTCATATCAAAATGTTGGCTGTTTAGCCCCTTATGTATGTGATATTTTTGTAATTATTAGCCTCCTATATGGCCAGGTAGGGATTTTGATATTCTACTTATTTTGAGCTCACTCAAAAGCAGATCCTGAGATTAGGGCTTGGGAGAAGGTGATTTATTTAGGAGGCATACCTAGAAAGCGGAGGAGAGGAAAAGGGGAGTAAAACAGGGAAGGAAAAGAACTTATAGCAGGTTAATTATTGAGCTGTTTACCCCTGTCAGCAGCTGGAGCCCAATCACTCCAGGGAACCCCAAGGCACTATGTAGCTGAACCTCAGAATTGCCTCTGTGGAAAATAGGAAGTTGGGCCTCTATCCACTAACTCTTACTCCGCATTGGTTGAAGGTTTCTCCCAGAAGAATTTCCTCTTCACCACTTCCATGCTGCCCTGCCCTCAAGCTAAGAAATTGAGAGTGGCTTTCCAAAAATAAACAAATATCTGACACAGAAAGGCAAGAGATGCGGCAGGCACTTGAGTGGACCCTGCAGCCCATATAGGCACTGTCTAGGAGCTGCATTAAAGTCAATGTAGGGATACAGAGGTATGGCATGGGGCACCAAGAGCTACAATCCTCCCCAGCACCTCTCAGGTTTGCTCATGACCACTCTAGCCCACTCTGTTTTACTCATCAAGGTAGTGGCTTCATGGGATAAGCTATAATCTCTACTGCTGAGGTTGCTCTCATGCCATAAGTGATATTCATCATCTCCCTTCTTCACCACTCATTGGACCCATGCTATCTTAGTTACCTACTGCTGCCGTAACAAAAAATACTGCAAGTAGGTGACTTTAAAGAACAGAAATTTATTGTCTCACAGTTTGGGAGACTAGAAGTCCAAATGAGAGCATCAATTCTATGGGAGGGTAGCCCTGGGTGTTCCTTAGCTTGTAGATGGTTACTACATGGTCTCTTGCCTCTGTGTGTGTCTTTCTCCTTCTCTGTTTGTTTTTCTTTTTTATAAAACATCACTCAGAAGGGGTTACATTTAGGATCTATCCTACTCCTAGTTAAGTGTCTTAGTTATCCAGTGCTGCTATAACAGAAATACTACAGGTGGATGGCTTTAACAAAGAGAGATTTATTCTCTTACAGTCTAGGAGGCTAGAAGTCCAAAGTCAGGGTGCCAGCTCCAGGCAAGGCTTTCTCTCTCTGCTGACTGTGGGGAAGGTCCTTGCCATCAATCTTTCCCAGTCTAGAAGCTTCTCAGCACAGGGACCCCGGGTCCAAAGGGCTCCCTATTCTCTTGCCTCTGGTTTCTCAGTGATATGAGATCCCCATGTCTCTCTGCTGGCTACCCTTTTTTAGATCTCAATCTAATCTTGTAGATTGAGTTCTGTCTCATTAACATAACTGCTGCTAATCCCACCTCATTAACATCGTAGAGGTAGGATTTACAACACAGAAGAAAATCATATCAGATCACAAAATGGTAGACAATCACACAATACTGGGAATCATGGCCTAGCCAAGTTGACACACATTTTTGGGTGACACGATTCAATCCATGACAGTAGGTATGACACCATAACATAGCAAAGGAAAAACTCCTATTTTGAAACAGGGTCACATTCACCAGTATAGGAATTAGGATTTCAACATAAATTTTGGGTGGGGACATAATTCAATACATAATGCATACCATCTTTCCTGAAGGGTCTGAATCCTTAATTACATTTCTTTTGTTGCACTGGCTGCTACAATTGCCATATACCATTATGAGAGGGCACCTTAGCGACTTCCTGATTTCAGAGAGTTTTTCTTTCTGCTGCTCTATGGAACAGTTCATCATGATAATTTTGGTTAGTTACCTTGGCCAAGAAGGTAGCTCCTTTCTTTATCTACTGGTTTATTAATCTTTGAATTCCTTTAAGGATCATGCCAGCTAGCCATGTTAAGCCAATCTTTTGTATTTTCTGGCCCCACCAAAAAGTGGTCTGATTGGTAAAGGTCGGGGAAGGCTGTGTGCTCAAGACAAATCTGGATCCCTTAATCTCCCTCTCCGTGGGATCCTGAGATTTGAAGAGTCCTTAACAATGGCCTGGGGATGTAATGGACATGGTATAGAGTCAGTCCACGGATCAGAAAGTATCAGGTATGCTTCAAATGGTTGTTGCAATTTTATGGGCATGAGGTATTATGAATGGTTTGGGAGAAGAAGGAGGTGGGGAAGAAAAGCAGATACATAAGTAGAAAGGGGCTGAACAGGTGAGACAGTTTTAAGTTTTGCACATTTTTTATTGGCCTCACCTAAACAGTCTTTTCAGAGAAAATTCTAGAGTTCAAATTGCATTTGTAAGTTTCTTCAGACCAATTAAAGAATCTACTCTGTAGGATATGAGAGTTTTTCTTTCCATTTTGTTCTAAGTTTTCTCTAAAACAAGCAATCTTGTTTATGTCAAATGTTCCCCCAAAGTGGCCTCTATAATTCCAACCTGTATTTCATAAAATTGTGTTACTTAGAGAGATATATGCATTTGTTAATGAAGTAGCACAAGTCCCTAAGGAAGTCGGTGTCTGGCCTGGAGAGGGGTGAAGGCTCAGCATGAGTGAACCTCACAAAGTCCTATTCAGTACAAGCGATGCACCTGTAACCGTGTTTATCTAGAATCTGTCTAAGAGCAGTCATCAGCAACTGAGGGCATCCAGGCCCCTAGCTCCAAGTGGACAGGACTAAACACAACAGTTTTCAAGTCACACTGACAAGATGGAGGAAAGGTCTTATAAAGTGTTGAAAGACAAACCATGGTGAAATATGTTGAAAAGATGCTGGTTTGATGAAACTTCTGAACTCTTTCAGCCTCAGGGCTGGCTTGAATGATGAAATTACCGGGTACCTGCCATCATCCACCCAAAGATGCCCTTTCAGACACACAAACAATGTGCCAGACACTGGACAAGTCCATCACAAGAGGAGTCCTGTATTAGAAGGATAGAAGCCACGTTTTACCAAGCATAACACAATCTGATCAGAATCAAAATCAGCCCAACAGTGAAGGATTCCATGAAATGTGTGCAGCACATTACCTCATCATCATGAGCGAATTGGCCTTGGAAACATGGAAACTTAAGGGGTCTCAAAAATGCCATGATTACTGAGCAGAGAGTTCTGGTCTATGACAATGAGGATCTTGGCAAAATCTCAGTGGAAGCTTACTTGTCAAGGCCTGCTGGCCAAATGCCACCCAAACACATCTGTGGTTGAAAAAGTTAGGTTTATAGAGCTTTTCTGAACATCTCAGTGAGAGGGAGTTGGGAAGAGCTTCTTACAGGATTTGGGCTTGTTCTGGGTGATTCTGAGAAGGGCTTAAGAAAGTGAGGTTGAGTCCTGGATAGGATGTTGTCAAAAATGGGGACAATTGGTGATTTGTTATCTAAAGATTTATCTAGAGAGTGGGAGGCTAGAGTTTTACTCTATCCTATAGGGTCACTATGAGTTGGAATCAACTCGACAGCAGTGGGTTATCGGTGCTAGTACCCGTTCAAATTTTCACTGGTGAGGAGAAGTCAGCCATAGAAGAGGGGATGCTGGCTATTTTTGCAGTGAGGGAGTGGCATTTGTCTCTTCCTTGTTCCCTGCATGGTCTTGAAATGGCCTTGCCCAGAAGTTTTTATTCTGGGAACATTGTTTACCTTCACTTGGGAACCCCATGGCTCAGCTGCCAGCATAGTTTTTTTTTTTTTTTTGGTTTCTTGGGATCTGTCTAATTTTCTGTTTTATTGATAAGGAAGAGAAGACGATTCTTGGTGTCACTAACAGGCAACAAGATTCTTCTTTGCACAGTGTTTAAATTTTTTCTCTTGCATAATCAAAAGTTACCATTTACCTGGGGAGCAAAGGTGTCCAGAGAAAATGTCAAAACACTATTTTTACAATTTCGCATTTAAAAGATTTTTGTAAAACACTAAGCATTAAGAGGGTGTCTTCGTACACAGCAATATAGCTTATGTATATGAGCATTTTACTCATCACACGGGCGTGTAGAGACCAATTCCCACAGCTGAAATAATGCACACAAGCCAGACGAAGACTGAACACCACTGTCCAGAAGTGCTCCTGAGTTTCTTAGAAACATTTCCTGGCCCTGCTTCAAAGGGGTGAGGATTTTTTTTTCCAAATTCAATAATTCACTGGAAAACCACATCACTTTCTCTTCACCCTTCCTGTATAGAACTTTTGACCACAACTTTCCAACAAACTCGTGCATTTTTTTTTCTAAATTATGTTTCTCCAAACATGATCCTTGGACCACATGTTTCAAATACCTGGACACTTGTTGAAAATGAACATGCTTGGGTCCTTCCCAAACCTGTCACGTCATAATCTCAAGAGGTCTTGCAATTTTTAAAAGTCCGTCTAAGAAATTAGACATGTTATCAAGAGGGACCAGTCCCTGGAGAAGGGTGTCATGGTTGGTAAAGCAGAAGGTCAACGAAAGAGAGGAAGACCTTCAACAAGATGGATTGACATAGTGGCTACAACAATGGTCTCCAGCACAACAACGATTGTGAGGATGGCACAGGACCGAGCAGTGTTTCATTCTGTTGTCCATACATTTCCTATGAGTCAGAACCAACTTGAGGCACTTAACAACAACAACTAGGTAATTAGAAGGTGCACCGAAATTTCAGAAACCAAAGCTTTATATAATACAGTGCAAGTACAATTCTTCATATTTTAGACAAGTCCAATACCACATTGGTACTTTAAATTTAAATTTCAGTCTTTGTGTCTTTTTTCATGAAGGACCTCCACTGTACTGGTGCTTGAACTTCCATCTTCTCTTCGGATGCCAAGAGTTCTTTTTCTTCTGCCCACAACTACTTTCTCCTAGACACCCCTGAAGTTATCCTTTCCATTTATTTCTCCATTGAAGTTCATCATCTTTTTTTGTCCAGCTTTCAGGAGCTGAAGGCAAAGTTTAATGACTGAAAACAACTTACTGTTCTACTGCTCCCTAGAGCATGTTTTCTTTTGATTAAAACACATAAAGAAATAAGTATCGCTTTGGGTTGAACCAACAGTATCCCGACAGAAGGATTTCAAACATAGGGAAGCTTTCAGAACTATGAATTGCATGCCGTGGGGAAGAGATAATTTGCTTCAAGATAGCACCAGAGTCAATTTTAGATTCACAATACACAGCATCCTCCCGCCATACCACCTTGTCGTAGATCACAGATGGCCATTTATATAGAAAGATCTGGTAATAGTAATACTGCTGTATGATAAGACCTTCCTAGAAAAAAAAAAAAAAAGCTGCTGTCAACTCCCACTCATGGTGACCCCATCTGTGTCAGGGTAGAATTGTGCTCCATAGGGTTTTCAATGGCTGATTTTTTTGAAATAGATAGCCAGGCCTTTCTTCCAAGGTGCCCCTGGGTAGACCTGAACCCCCAGTCCTTCCTTTAGCAGCTGAGCACTTAGCTGTTTGCATCATCCAGAGACTTCAGATATTACTGAACTCTATCAAAATTCCAGGACTGGGTTTCCCCTGTGTCTGTACCTCCCTTTCACTTGGAACATCAATGCTAAGCCTCATTCCGTGGGGTAGAGTTTGTGAGCATGGACAGGCTGATGCATGTGGTTGCTGAATGCCACTCTGAGAACTTGCCACTGAACAGGCAGGCAGGGGAGGTGGCCTCAGATGCAACAATTCTCCATTTTTCCCTGATAAAGTGTATATTCCTCCATTCCATCTCCCTACCGAAGGGACAGAAAGAAATGAAAGCACCAAGCTGAGGAAAGTGGCTACTTTATTCAGCAGGAGATAACTAATAAATGGCTCAATGGGCAGCTCCTACCTGCTTTAAAAGACTCTCTTTTGATTTGGACCCCAGAAACCATCTGTGGGCTTTAAGGAGTGGAATGGTTCAGACATCCATTAGCAAAAAGCCAGTGAGTCTCTCTTAGAATCAGCTTTAGGGACTCGGGTGAGCTTTTCAGAAGCAGTTTTTTGGTTTTTTTTCTTTTTTGCCTCCTTTATGTGTTGTACTTTGCCTCCTTTATGTGTTGTACTATGTTTATAGTACATATGTTTATATGTTGTTTATGACTAAAAAATATCTCTCTCTGTACTAATGTCTCAGAGTTTTGCCAACAGGTTCGTGCTGATCCCCCCTACCCTGACACATAAACAGTCCACATCTATGTGTGTGTTTTCTCACCTTCCAAGAAGAGTGATCACCATTATATCTATTGACTATGGGTTTGCGTGGTTAACAATGAGTCCCCTTGAGCAGAAAAGTGAAGTGCTTCTCCGTGGCTTTGGCACATAAGATTATGCATAGCTGGAGGGTTTGCCATTGTTCTCAAAGATGGTAGACCCCATCTCAGTCTGTTCCCAATTGTCAACCCGATTGCTAGAATCTGGCACTAGAAGGTACCCGAAGGTGGTTAATTCAGAGGATGACTCAGGTGTGGTAGCCAGCCCCCAGGATGGTTCCCAATGACGCTTGCCTCCTCATATTCACACCTTGGTGTTGTCCTCTCCGACATTGTACCAGGGCTGGTAACCAATGCAGTGGTGATGATATGTCACTTCCAAGGTTAGGTTATTAAAAAGACTTTGGCTATCATCTTGGGTAACCTGAAAAGGACATCATATTCGGTAAAGTAGGGGCCAGCAAAAATAAGGGAAACCCTCGACGCGATGCAGTGACACAGCAGCCACAACACTGGATTCAAACGTGTCAACGACCATGAAGGTGGTGCGGGACCTGGCAGCATTTCACTCTGTTATACATAAGGTCGCCACGAGTGGAACAGACCCCTCTTCCCCTTGTCTCTTTAGATCTCAGTATTTTCAAAACTTTTACTTTAAAATTGCATTTAGCTAGATCAACATTTCTGGCTTGGTCTTGTTGCTAATTTATTTATTACTGAATCTTGTCATGTGTGAAATTCTTGTGAGGAAATCAAACTTATGGGACAGTGTCTAGCACCAGGAGGTGACCGATAAGAATTGCTGTTTAATGAGAATTAATTATGGGTATCGGAGGAGCTCTGGTGGCGCAACAAATAAACACTTGGCTATTAACTGAAAGATTGGTAGTTCAATCCCAACAGGTACTCCACAGTAGAAAGATGTGGCAGTCTGCTTCTGTAACGTTTACAGCTTTGCAAACCCTATAGAGCAGTTCTACTTTGTCCTATAGGATCACTGAGTCAAAATTGACTTGATAGCAACAGGTTAATTTTGGGTATTATGGCCATTTTGTTTGGAAACCCAACCAAAGCCTACCTCACAGCCCTCACAGAGCCACTCGGGGGAAAAAAGAGATTACCTGGCAAGTCTAGGTCAACAGGAATGTGTGGGGCCACAGCGCAGAAGCAGTCTGTTACATGTGGTAATACTAGCCTGGTTGAGCGACTTATATCCCAGGTCTGGATAGGAGACTTGGTAATGAAGGGGACAAGAAGAATCAGTGTACAGGCAGGCCTATAATCATTCAGAGGGAACAGAAATGGGTCTGGAGGAGGGTAGGTAGGAATAGGTGGTGTAGAATGCAGGGTATGAAAGAACATATAAAGATGAATGATCATTTGTAATCCTCATATTCTGCTGGTGGGAATGTAAAGTGGTGAAGCTATTCTGGAAAACAGTTGGGCAGTTCCTCAAATGATTAAACTATGTGACCCAGCAATTGCATTCCTAAAGACCTACCCATGAGCAATGGAAACATGCATTCACACAGAAACTTATACATACATGCTCATAGCAGCAGTTTCATAATTGCCAAAAGATAGAAACAACCCAAATGTCAAAGGGATAAATAAAAAGTGGTATTTTCATACAGTGGGACATTATTTGGCCATAAAAAGAAATGAAGTACTGATATATGCTACTGTGTGAATGAACCTTGAAAACATTATGCTAAGCAAAAGACGTAAATCACAAAAGACCATACACTATATGATTCCATCCATATGAAAGTTTAGAATAGGGAAATTCATAGAGTCAGAAGGTAGATTAGTGATTGCTTAAGGCTGGGGGCATAAAGACTGGGGGATAGTGGTGTGATAGCTTAAATGTATGGGTTTTCTTCTCCAGGCAGTGAACATGTTCTAAAATTCACTGTGGTAATTGTCACACGAATCTATGAATATACCAGAAGTCCTTGAATTATATACATTTTAAATGGGTGAACTGTTTAGTATGTGAATTATACCTCAATTAAAAAAAAAAACCTCAATAAAGCTGTTAAAAATATGAATAATCGTAGCTGTACTTCCATCCAGAATACTCCTTAGAAGCGAGGATGGCGAGACTTTTTTTCATGTACTTTGGACATGTTATCAGAAGGGACCATTCCTGGAGAAGGACATCATGCTTGGTAAAGTAGCAAAAACAAAAACCCATTGCCATCAAGTTGATTCAATTCTGACTCATAGCCATGTTATAGAGTTAGCGGAGAACAGCCTCGGTACTTGTCTTCGGTGTAGGAAAGAATTCAAACAGTGAGACAAAGAGTGTCAAGCAAGCAAGGGGTTATATTAGTTAACAGAGGGTTAATAGCGAAAGTACACTTGACCAGAGAGCGCCAAGCGAGCTGCTCAGAGGGAGAGTCTTAGAGCCCCCGATAGTCGTTTTCTTCGGGTTTTATACGCTTTTTCTCTTCTCTCTCTCTGTTAACATTTAACAACCAAGTCAGGGACCTTATCAAGTTAGGGACCCCATAGGGACCATTTCCTTGGCTTAATGTTTAACTACGTAGGGACCATCTTATTGAGGAATGTCACCACCCCCGTCTCTTCCTCTTCCCCAGTGTAAGCTCTCTCCCTCCCCCTTACAATTGGACAGAGTGGTACTTCCCTGTGGGGTTTCCAAGGGGCAGCTGGCGGATTCGAACTACTGACCTTTCAGTTAGCAGCCAAGCTCTTGGCCACTGCACCCCCAGGGCTAGTAGAGCGTCAGTGAAAAAAAGGAAGACCCTCAAAGAGATGGATTGACACAGTGGCTGCAACAATGAGCTCAAACATAGCAACAATAGTGGGGATTGTGCAGGACCAGCCAACATTTTGTTCTATTGTCCATTGCGTCGCTGTGAATCGGAAGCTACTTGACATCACCTAACAACAACCACAGCACCTGTACTTCTCTCTGAACCCTCATTGCTCGATCCTCTCACATCTTTCTAGGTTCCATTTTGGAAATAACTTTGAGCACGCAGGACATCAAACGTGTCTCTTTATGTTCCCCTGGACCACTACCCCCCAGACCCTACATCTACTCAACGGAAAGTAGTCGCTTCTGACAAACACCAGGCCCTGACCTTAGAACAGACACTCTCTTTGCCTGCTTTAGTAGGTTCCTGTCAGCAACGACAAAGGTAATGATGAGATGTTAGCATTATGACAAATCAGACTAAAACGCTGTTGGTCCCTGGGGTTCAACTCCAGCCTCTTCCCTTAAACGGGGCTGGAGATTATTAAGTTTGAAGTTTTGCCACCATATGAAAGAAAAGACACCATGATTTCCTGTGAGCAGAACTGTTTCAGGCTCCCCTGCCTGGGAAGTCTACTTTACAAAGGACCTGAAGGTCAGGCGTCTCTTTAATGGGCTCTCTGCCCTAGACTAAACGTTCTCTAAATAATTAGACATTGAAGCCTTGGAAATTATAAAGCCACCGTCTTCCATGGGTAAAGGACTAATGAGTAGAACTTGGTCTTGCTGATCATTAAATCCCTGGGTCTGAAATGTCCCCGTAGTGGGAGGGAGTCCTGAATTCTTGTCTAATATTGATATTTACCGTCGTTTGTTTTCCGGAGAGCAGATGTCTTGCTCTGTGAACAGAAGGCAGACTTCTAATTTCACATTCCCACCCTGAAATGATTGAAGCACTAGGGCTTTTTCTTATAAACAGTGTTACCTTAAAAAAAAAAAAAAGAAAATCAAAGGACTGAGTAATGTTCAAGTTGAGTTTAAAAGCATGGATGTTGTTGATGCTGGTGGCAACAATGGGATTAGCTGGCTCTGAGGGTCATAGGCTGCACCTCATGAATATTAATGCAGCATTGAACACAGGCTGTCACACCAGGGAGGGGAACTTAGCTGATGAGTCCCCAGCCCCCAGAGTTAGACCCCAGAAGCCCAGGCCAGGTCAGCCCCCCAACCTTCTGGTTCCAAGCCTTAATTGCCGTGCCTCTTGAGGCAGGTAATAAAGGCTGAGTCTCTTTTCCTCCTTCCTTCCCCAGAGTTTTTATGACGATCAATAAGATCAATATCTGAATTGTGCTTCCAGCCTCCTGAGAAAAGGCCCAAGATTAATATTAGTGATTGTTATTTTAAAGACCTGTCTCCCAACCATGTTTGACGGCCCAGCCTAATGGAGATACTTTCAGAATGAAAAGCCAACCTCTGTGAAAAGTGAGTTAAAATCAATTTTGGTTAAAAATAAACCTGACAATTTAGTATGTCTTTTAAAGTAATTGAAGACATCCTGAGAAGGCCAAAAAGGGGACAAAAAAGTTTTTCTGCCCAAAAGTTACACCCTGACGATAGCCACCAGTTCCCAATGTGATTAGAAACCAGGCAAGAAGAGGCTTCTTTGCCTCCTTCTCCAGCTACAGGCTCTGTAATCCAGAAAAGCAGCTAATTTCTCTGTGGTCCAATACTCCTGTCTACTAAGTGGTATTATAAATTCTGACTCACCGAGAGAGGGGAGGGGTGGTTTATTCTGAGATCCAAATGCTATGATAGCAATACTTTACCTCCCATTCACAGAGAACTTTACTGTCGTCGAGGTCCTGGGTAGTGCAAAAGGCTTGCGCTCGACTACTAAGCTAGAGGTTGGTGGTTCAAACCCACCCAGGGGTGCTGTGGGAGAAAGGCCTGGTGATCAGCTTCCATAAAGATGACAGCCAAGAGAAACCCTATGATGCAATTCTCCTCTGTAACACATGGGATCACCATGATTTGGAATCAACTCGATGGCAATTGGTTTTGTTTTGTTTCACTGCTGTCAATATATCCTCACATGATCTCGGCCAAAACACTTTACAATAATTAGGGAAAGTGATGGCCTCCCTATTTTAGGGAGGAAAAACAAGACCCAGATCATATAAGTATTTGTCAATGCCCTGTATAGAAGGCAGAGGAAACACTAGAAGCCTGGCCTCCAGCCCTCCAGGCCTTGCCACAGACACCAAATGCCACGTGGTAAAACCTGCAGCCAGGCCAGCCTCAGGGATTCTGATCACAAGCTCATGGACCATCCAGTTGAGATCACCAAGCCTTTCCCATGTGCAGGCACGGCTGACTTCTCATTGCTTCCTTCTCTCTTGTTGTCACTCCACTGATAATCCTGTCTCCCAGCCGGAGAAGTCTGTTGACACAAACGAGTCTTCGCCTGAAGGGACCGCCTGATACCCTCCAGCACGCTAAACAGATTGGAGGCAGGCAGCTTGGGAAAGCCTGATACTCTCCAGCACGCTAACTAGATTGGAGCCAGGCAGTTTGGGTACATTAATTTTTGTGACCTGACTCATTTCAGAGCTTCAAGTGCTGACAACGAATGCGCATCACAGTGGCTGAGAGTTTTTATCACAACAGATCATCCCACCTCAGAACGAGTCCCACCCCAGTGGGATGCCCAGATCAGGGGTGCACTGGGTGTAATTAGAGCAAGCATCATCTTGGGCTTCCATAGACACAGGGGACGAACTCCCCTAGACAGCCTGCGTTGCCCACAGCACACCAGCTGAGCTGTGTTCTAGCTCCTGAGATATTGCTTATTATTAATCTCATTATTTTCCACACAATAAAACAAATCGGACCATTGATCTACCATGAATGAATATTATTACACGCTTTGGTAGGGCCACAAAGGCAAATCGGGCTCACCATGGAGATGATCCGGCTCCTCATTTCATATTAAAACGTCTAGAAGCTTCCCAAGAGACCATGTCAAATGTAAAATTTATCCACTGTGGTACATTTGCTAATGCGGTCAGAGCCCCCATCTTCTCTTCCAGGCTTAATGCAGAAATCCACTGAACCTGGACAGACAAGCAGAAATGAGGCATTTATTCAGTGCCATTTCCTAAAAAAAAAAAAAATTTCCTAAGATACAGATATTTCACAGAAAAAAAAAAAATATATATATATATATAGGCATGCTTTCATATATACATGTATGTATGTCTGTGTGTATACATACACACATATGTGTGTATATATGTATATATGTGCATATGTATATTCAAATATTCTGAAGTAAACGTGTACTTAGCTCCTAACTGCATAAAACCAAAAAAAAAAAAAAACCTAGTGCCATCAAGTCGATTCCAACTCATAGCGACCCTACAGGACAGGGTAGAACTGCTCCACAGAGTTTCCAAGGAGTGTCTGGCGGATTTGAACTGCCAACCCTTTGGTTAGCAGCCATAGCACTTAACCACTATGCCACCAGGGTTTCCCCTAACAGCATAATACCTTCCAAATTCTTCATAATTTATTTCACAGGATTTTTGACAAAGACATTGTGATTAAAGTACAGACATTTTATATTGAAAGAACTTAAGACAATTCTACATCATATTGCTCAAATTTCTAGCAAATAATGTGAAATGAAAATTCTTAATTGAGAAATGAGTTACAAAGACCTAGTGTTGGTTCTGTTTTGGCATATCCTTAGAGGTATCTTTAGACTAATTTGGGAGTGGTTAAGCACACAGCTGCTAACCGAAACGTCAGTAGTTCAAAATCACCAGCTGCTCCAAGGGAGAAAGATGTGGCAATCTGCTTCCATAAAGAATTACAGCCTTGGAAACCCTATGGGGCAGTGCTACACTCTCCCATAGGGTCACCATGAGTGGGAATTCGACTCAAGGCAATGGGCTGGCTTGTTTTGGTTTGGGTGGTGGAAAGGGTTAACGTACTCGGATGCTAAGTGAAAGGTTGTTGGTTCAAGTATACCCAAAGCACCTTGGAAGAAAGGCTTGGTGATCTGCTCCTGAAAAATGAGCCACTGAAAGCCCTATGGAACAGAGCTTTACTCTCACACACATGGGGTCTCCACAGGTCAGAGTGCACTCAACAGTAACGGGGTGGACTGATTCTTAGGACTTTGCCCTCTCCTGAGACCATGGTTCGTGCCCCCTTAGGCAGTCCAGGCACTGCCATCTTGGAAGAGCAGAGCTGTGACACAGGGGACGCGTCTCTGAAAGGAGGACTCTCTCAGGGGCCAGGGCCCTGCCTCTCCTCCCGGAGCTATGCTCTGTTGTTGTTATTTTTCAATTCTTGTTATTTTTTATCCCTTGTCTGAACTGAAATGTGGGAACAGTTGTAATGCAGAAGGCTGTTCAGGATTGTATGGTATCTTAAAAGCAGTGTTTGTAAGTGAGTGGACGTTTATTTTAAACATGTAGCAGCTACACTGGTCTGCTGCAGGATTATGCCATCCATATAATGTGTGTGTGAGTATATGTGTGGTGTGTGTGTGTGAGTGTGGTGTGTGTGAGTATGTGTGTGCATTGTGTATGCATGTGAGTGTGTGTGGTGTGTGAAGTGTGTATGCATGTGACTGGGGTGTGTGAGTGTGTGTGTATACATATGAGTATATGTGTGGTGTGTGAGTGTGAGACTGATGTGTGTGGCTATGTGTGAGTGTATGGCGTGTGTGTATAAGTGTGTGGTGTGTGTGTGAGTATATGAGACTGTGTGCTGTGTGACTGTATGGTGTGTGTGTGTAATATGTACATGTGTGGTGTGTAAGAGTGTGTATAGTGTGTTTGGTGTGTGTCAGAGTTTGTGTGAGTGTGTGTGAGCATGATGTGTGTTTGTGTCTGTATGTGTGTGAATGAGTGTGTGTGTGTACACGAAATCAGAAAGCTGTCCATGCCTATTGTCTGAATGTCTCAGATGTGGCTGTGAGAAGAGAAAAATCCCTCCGTGTTCTCTCACTCTGTTTGCCATAATTTGGTGGGTTATAATGAAGGGCAGTAAGAAAGCCTGATGTGGGAACCAGAATCGAATAGTTCAGTTTAACAAACCCAAGAAGCTTCAAGGACGGGAAGGGTTTACCGCCAGTTTTATGGTCTCAAAGCAACACAGCATCTGATAACAGCGGAGTCATTTATGCTGTAATGGCAGCAGAAGGCACAGGAGAACTTTACAGAACGTGACCGTGCCCTTCACATACAGAGAGATCACTGGCGGTGGGTTATGTTACTCTGTTGAATTTTTAAGGATCCACTGTCCTCCGTGAATGAAGACAGTGAGCACTGGGATAATGCAAAGTGTGTGATACATAACAAGAGAAAATCAGTGACCCTGGCCTGGATGGTAATGGGGGCAGTGGTGCTTCAGTGGAGTTCCTGTATCCATGTGGGAGTCCCAGGTTCGATTTCTGGCCAATGCACCTCACGTGCAGACACCAGCGTCTGCTAGTGGAGGCTTGTGTGCTGCTCTGATGGTGAACAGATTTCCACAGAGCTTCCAGGCTAAAATGGACTAGGAAGAGAGGCCTGGTGATCTACTTCTGAAAATCAGCCACTGAAAACCCTACGGAACACAACTCTCTGATCCACAACCTATCATGGAGATGGTACAGGATGGGCAAAATTTTGTTCTGTTGTGTGTGAGGTCACTACGAGTCAGGGGCTGATTTAATGGCAGCTAAAAATTACAACACAGTAAGCCTAGAGGCTAAGTATTGGTTTCATATGGCTGCTGTAACAAGTTACCACAAATGTCGTGTTCTGGAGGGCAGAAGTCCCAAATGGGTCTTACTGGGCTAAAATCAAGATGTCAGCAGGGCTGCGTTCCTGTCTGTCTGTAGTAGGGAGAATCCATCCTGCTCTTTTCCAGCCTCTAGAGGCCTTTTGCATTCCTTGGCTTGTAGCCCTTGCTTCATCTTCAACATCAGCAATGATGAGTTGAGTCCTTCTCAAGTTACATCTCTCTGGCCTTCTGCTGCCTTTTCTGTCTCTGACCAGACCAGAAAACTTTCTCTGTTTAAAGGACTCGTGTGATTAGATTTAACCACCTAGGAAGTCCAGGATAATCTCCCCGTTTTAAGGGAACTTTATCACACCTGCAAAGCCCATTTTTGCCATGTTAGGTACCATGTTCACAGGTTTCAGGGATTAGGGCGTGGATGCCTTTGCATGGGGCCCATTTTTCCATTTTACTATAGGTGGGTGAGCAGAGAAGAATGTTGTTGTTGTTGTTAGGTGCCATCAAATCAGTTTCAACTCATAGCTACCTTATGTACAACAGAACAAAACACTGCCCGGTACTGCACCATCCTCACAATCTTTGTTATATTTGAGCCCCTTGTTGCAGCCACTGTGTTGATCCATCTCATTGAAAGTCTTCCTCTTTTTTGCTGGCCCTCTACTTTACCAAGCATGATGTGATAACATGCCCAAAGTACTTGAAACGTAGTCTCTCCATCCTTGCTTCTAACAAGCATTCTGATTTTACTTCTTCCAAGACAGATTGTTCTTTTGGCAGTCCATAGTATATTCAGTATTCTTCACCAACACTACAAATGTGTAATGTGATTTAGAAAAAAAAATTTAAAAAAAAATTCAACTATGGAACAAGATTACATTTAAGGATGTTTATTTGATGGGGGGGGGGATGAAAAGCTGAGTAAAAGGTACAAAGATGAGTAAGGTCTGATCCTTACCATGAAGGAGTTATATTCTAGTGAAGAAAATGGGTATAATAAGAGAATCGTATGATAGAAAATTCCAAAAGAAAGCTCGAGAGATCTTTTGGACCTTTATCTTGCTCCTTTACTAAAGTCTGCAAAATAGAATTCCTGCAGTGAAGTAGAACTCCCTGGCAATTTGGAGTTCAGTGATGATCCAGGCGGGGTCCTTCTGGGGCACAGGCAGAGAGGAGCCCACCCCAGCTGGGACTGTGGATGGTTTCCCCAGGAAGGTGTCTTTTGAACTGAATCTTGAATAATGAGTGTGGTTTCAACGAGAGTGAAAATGAGATTCCAGATGGCAAGAACAGTGTAAGCAAAGGCACTGAGGCATGGAAGCTCAGTGAACAACAAAAACGCCACGTGGGACTTTTCAAGACTGTATTTAGCCTTAGAATGAGGGCCAAGTATAATTTGCAGTGCTTACCCACGACCATGTAGCCTTGAAGATGGCTGTCCTCCATGGTTTTCTGCCTGCCTTTCAATTATTTCCTATTGCGTAACATAGACAATGTCAGACTGCACAAACTTATTTTCTATAACCAAATTCAGCATGTTTCCTCTTAAGATTGTTTATCAAGTGCTTTAAAAATTACTTTAGATAATAATAAATAAAATAGTAACCTATATATCACTGATGAAGCTTAAAAAAAGGTACTATGCGTACCTTTGAGTCTTTAGTTTGTGAACAGGCTGAAAAAGAATGAGTATGAAAAATGAATGAGGGCTACCTCTAAAACATGTGAAAGATGAGACTTTTATGTTTATTTAGGTAATTGTGAAAGGGCTTTGGGAAATCTACCACATAGCAGGTACATCTTCAAATTTGAAAATAAGTGAAGAAGAGGCATGGAGATATGGTCCCTGCAAGCCCCGGGCTGGTCCCCTACCCACCCCACATGGATGCCACTGATCTGAAACTTTCCTCAGAAACCTGTCAACAGACCCTGCCTCCCTGGGAGTCTTAGAAAATTGGCTGATCAACATCGAGTGGGGAGGCAATTCAGAGCAATTTGTTCCAGGTAGAAAAACACGGACAATCTAAGTCCACTCCAAATGGGAACTAGACAAACTACCTTAAGCTTTAGATATTGCAAATACTTTTCAATGTGTGTGCTGTTTTCTTACATATTTTGCAAATACAAAAATAGTATTTTAAAGCTTATTGACCCTCAATGGGTTTTCAATGCACTTTTTATTTATTTATTTTGGAAATTTGAAGTGAATACAATCCATGTAATGAAATAAAAGATTCCCTATGTGACTTTGAGGGCACTGGTGGTTCAGCAGTAGAATCATCACCTTCCATGTGGGAGACCAGGGTTCGATTCCCAGCCAATGCACCTCATGTGAAGCCACCACATTCAGTGGAAGCTTGTGTTTTGCTATGATTTGAACAGGTTTCAGTGGAGCTTTCAGACTAAGATTAACGAAGAAGAAAGGTTTGGTGATCTACTTCTGAAAATCATCCAATGAAAACCCTGTGGATCACAATGGTCTGCAACTGATCGTGAGATGGCAAAGAACCTGGCAGCATTTCACTCCACTGTGCGTGGGATCCCCATGAGTCAGGCGCTGACCCAGTGGCAGCTAACACCAACAACATGTGAGTTTAGACTACAGTTCCATATCCCTCTGGGAGGTATTTTCTGGAGTCTAATTCCAGAACAAGAAAGTAATTCCCCACATCAGTGAAATCCATCACACCTACCCCCAAGAGAAAGGCAGAAGCCTGCCTGGTCTTCTAAGCAGGCCACTATTGCCTTCTCCTTAAAAGGGACCACCTGGCTTGGCCTTATATTTTGATTTATTCACCCACAAGGGCAGAGAGCAGCAGCCTTATAAAATCAGCAGCCTGATGTATTCGCAATTCAACAGATGGAAAGGCAAAGGGACATAAAAACAAAACAAACATAAAGGCAATCAAGAAATTAATATAAAAGAAAAAGTCTGGGAGGGGGGCTGGGCTCAATGATTTGATGCACTGTGAAAGATCTACACTTTCCAAGTTGTCAGTGCATGATGCATGTGTGTGCGCTGGCCACAGCTTCTAGAAAATGCTGACTGGGCCATTTTCCACCTTGGCAATCTGCCACTACATTTTGAAAATATTCCTTCTAAGTAGATAAAGACATGCATGTCACGTTGACCAGTCTCCAGGGATTCAAGGTGGGAAGAATCACCTCCTGTTTCAGCCAGAGCTGTCCCTGGGTCTCCCAGGCATTGGAGGAAGGTGTGGGAAGGGGAAATGGTTGGAAGACCTGAGGGGGAATGAGGACATCTTCTGCCAGTGTGTCACGTATGTGTCATCTGCTCTGGCAGACAGCACAACTCCCCCCCTCCAATGTTCCAGAGATCAGAGAAGGCAAGGACAAGGGCAGCTGCAGTCAGGGTAAGTGGCGTAAATAGCCACTCGGTTACCCTGTCTTATAAAGTCCTCTTAACTTGGAGACCCTACCATGGAGGACCCATCTCTTCCTCATTTCCTAACAACTCTGGGCTTGAAAACTCTGGTGACGTAGTGGTTAAGAGTTACAGCTGCTAACCAAAAGGTCGGCAGTTTGAATCCACCAGGTACTCCTCGGAAACCCTATGGGGCAGTTCTACTCTGTCCTTTAGGGTCACTATATGTCAGAATTAACTCCACAGCAATGGGTTTACAGGTTTTTCTAGGATGTTTGGGGTGCTCTCTCCCACAGCTGGAATCTAATAAGCCCCACCTACAGGGTCTCACCCATACCTGCCCCTAACAATCTATAGCCCTCACCCCACAGGCCAGTTGTCACATTTGGTGCCCTCTTCTGGGGCCCTGGCCCATCAGCCCATGGTTACAGAGAAGAGGTGAAGATGAAGTAGACCTCAGTCTAGCGAGGATTTACAGATGAGTGCAGCGTCTTCAGCTCCCTTAGTAAATACCCCAGGCTTTCTGGTTTGGGGAGTTTAGAAATCGCTGAAGACAGCTGCTTTGAATTACACTTCTTGCCTTCCATTGGTTATGATTTTCCTTTACTGAGCATTTGGTGAGGTGCAATAGATAAGGCTTAAGGACAACATACTCCTGAGACTTGTACCTCTGCATCATTTTGTTAAGAAGGGAAGCTGACAGGGGGCTTAAGTCCAGGACTTCTGTGGGGTCTTCTATCCAAGGAGAATCACAGAGGTTATAAGAGTTAGCAAAGCCAGCTAAAATATCAAACATACCATCATACAGAGCCATCAATAGATTGGGTTCTCAAAAGTCAGGGTGGAAGAACTTTGTAAATTATGGGATATTGGGTGGAGAAGTCAGAAGGGTATTGCCTCTGTAGTGGAGTCACATTACCCCCTGAACAAAGACTGCCTTGATTCTGCTTAGCAAACCTTAAAAACAAAACTTGACAGAATCAGGCTCTTTTCCAAATACTGAACCCAAGAAGAGGAAGAGAGCTCAAGAATATTTATAGAAATACAAAAATCTCCAGCAGGTAATGAGGTAAAATCACAGTGTGCAGCATCTAAATAAAAGATTAACAGTCATGCAATGAGCTGGAAAATGCCACCCACAATGAAAAGAAAAATCAATCAGTCACAATTAAGTCATACTAAGCACAGATGATAAAATTAGAAGGCAGAGTACACTGACACATTATACAAATATATTCCATATGCGGAAGAAAGTAGAGACAAAACTGAGCATGTTAAGCAGAGACATGCAAGATGTAAAATGTTCACAAATCAAATTTCTGGAGATAAAAATGACAATGTTTGAGATGGAATATATGGCATATGGGATTAAGAACAGGTTAGGCAGCATAGGAAAAAAGAAAAAAGCAAAAACAAATACACTTAAAGACAGAGCAATGGAGACTCTTAAAAGTAAAAGGCATAGAGGAAAAGACTGAGAAATGCAAAACCAAGCATAAGTAAAATGTGGGACAACTTCAAGTAGTTTAATATATCTGTATTTGGAGTCACAGAAAAAGAGGAAGGGAGTGAAGAAAAAAAAATCTAAAGAAAATAATGCTTGAAAATTTCCCAAAGAGATAATGTCATAAAACAACAGGTCTAAGAGGCTTAACAAACCTCAAGTATCAGAAACATGAATAAAATTATACCAAAGCATGTTGTAATCGAATTTCTTAAAACCAGTGATTAAGTAGATATCTTAAAAGTTGCCAGGGAAAAAGACATTAAATACAGAAGATCAAAGTAACATGACAACAGGTTTTGCTTCAAAAGAAAGTGTGAACCAGAAGACATTATAGCAACATTTTTAAAGCACTGTACGAAAAAAATAAAACCCGTCGACCTAGAATTTATTTGACAGCTTCAAAGAAATGAACCAAATTCCTTAAAAAACAAAAACTACTAAAACTCAACAAAGCCTGGATAGTCTAATAACAGTTTAAAAATTGATTCAAAATTTAAATGTTTCCAGAAAAGAAATCTCCAGGTCCAGATGGATTTGCTGAAGAACTTTATCAAACATTTTAAAAAGAATTAACACAGATTTTATATAATCTCTTCTAGAAAATCCATGAGAAAGGAACACATTCCAACTCATTTTATGAGGTCAGTATTAACCTGATGACATAACCAGGCAAAACCAGCATAAAACAGGCAAACAACAGACCAAATCTCTGATGAACTTAGATGCAAAAATTTTCAACAGAGTATTAGCAAATTGAACCCAACAATGTATGAAAAGAATAATAAACCATGAACAATTAGAATTTATTCCAAGTATGTAAAGCTGGTTCCATATTAGAAAATCAATAAGTCTAATCCATCATTTCAACAGGATAAAGAAGAAAAATCATACGCTCATAGTAATCAATGTAGAAAAATAATTTGACAAAATCCAGCACTCTTTCATAAGAAACACTCTCGGTAAACTAGGAATGTAGTGGAATATCTTCAACTTAAAAAGAACATCTCCTAAAAACCTACAGCTGCCATCATACTTAATGGTAAAAGATTGAATACATTCTTCCTAAATCTACTCTCACCTCTCTGACTTCAACATAGTCCAGGAGTTCTAGCCATTGCAAAATGGCAAGAAAAGAAATTTTCTTTTCAGATTGGAAAGAAAACTAAGCCTGTTTTCAGATGACGTAATTGTCTACATACAGAAGCCCAAGGGGATCTACAAAGCAAACAAACTCTTAGAACTAATAAGTGAATTCAGCAAGGTTGTAGGATGCAAGGTAAACATACAAAATCAATTGCATTCATGTACACACACAATAACATGTGGAAACTGGAATTAATTACACAATACTATTTATAATTGTTCCAAAGAAAATGAAATACTTAACTTCAAATATAAGAAAACATGTACAGGACCTGTATGTTGAAATGTTCAACATGCTGATAAAAGAAATCAAAGAAGTCCTAAATTAATAAAGGGATACACTGTGTTCATGAATCGAACAATTAAAAATAGGAAGATGCTAGTTTTCTCAAATTTATACTTAGGTTTAATTCAATTCTTTTGATACTATATCCCAAGAGGATGTTTTCAGACATACGCAAGCTTATGCTAACATTTATATTAAAAGACATAGGATCCAGAACACTTAAAACAATTTTGAGAAGGAAGAATAAAATGAGAGGAATCACTTTACCTGATCAAGTTAGCCTCGACTCATGGTGGATGTAAGAGATCCATCTTCATTACTGTATTTTTCTGCAGACAATATACACCTTCTACCGAACATCTGTGTCTGGACCAGCTCCTTCTAGATAAATTAAGCAGACTAATTACTGCTTCCTAAGAACAGCCACCCAAAGCATCTGTCAATTTGACATACTGTGCTGGCATGCCTGTTGGTGTAATGCTGGAAGCTATGCCACTGATATTTCAAATACCAGCAAGGTCATCCATGGCGGAGAGGTTTCTGGTAGCTTCCGGACTAAGACAGACCAGAAATAAGGATCTGGCAGTCCAGTTCTGAAAAAAATTAGCCAGTAAAAACCTTATGAACAGCAGAAGGACAATGCCTGATACAGTGCTGGAAGATGAGCCTCCCAGGTTGGAAGGCACTCAAAAGACAACAACGGAAGAGCTGCCTCCTCAAAGTAGAGTCGACCTTAATGTTATGGATGGAGTCAAGCTTTCGGGACCTTCATTTGCTGATGTGGCATGACTCAAAATGAGAAGAAACAGCTCCAAAAACACATCAGTAACAGGAATGTTGAAAGTATGAAGTATGAACCTAGGAAAAGTGGAAATCATCAAAAATGAAATGAAACACATAAAAATCCATATCCTAGGCATTAGTGCTACGGCTGCTAACCAGAGGGTCGGCAGTTCAAATCTGCCAGGCGCTCCTTGGAAACTCTATGGGGCAGTTCTACTCTGTCCTATAGGGTCGCTATGAGTCTGAATCGACTCGATGGCACTGGTTTTTCCTGGAAGGCATTAGTAAGCTGAAATGGACTGGCACTGGTCATTTTGAATCAGACATTCATATGGCCTACAATGCCAGGAATGACAAATTGAAGAGGAATGGCATTGTATTCATGGTCAAAGAGAACATTTCAAGATCTTTCCTGAAGTACAACATGACTAGTGATAGGATAATATCCATATCCCTACAGGGAAGACCAGATAATTCTATAATTATTCACATTTACCCACCAACACTAAGGCCAGAGATGAGGAAATTGAATAATTTATCAACTTTTGCAGGCTGAAATTGATCAAACATGCAGTCAGGATGCATAGATTATTGCTGGTGATTGGAATGGGAAAGTTGGAAATAAGGAAGAAAGACTGGTGGCTGGAAAATACAGCCTTGGTGATAGAAATGATGCCAGAGATCACATGATAGAATTTTGCAAGACCAATGACTTCTTCATTGCAAATACCTTTTTTTACCAACATAAAAGGCTACTATACACACAGACCTCATCAGATGGAATACACATGAATCAGATCAACTACATCTGTGGAAAGAGATGATGGAAAAGTTTAATACCATTGGTAAGAATAAGGCCAAGATCAAACTGTGGAACAGACCATCAATTGCTCACATGCAAGTTAAAGATGAAACTGAAGAAAATAAGAACAAGTCAACAAGAGCCAAAGTATGACCTTGAGTATATCCCACCTGAATTTAGAGACCATCTCAAGAATAGATCTAACGTATTGAACACTAATGACCAGTTGAGTTGTGGAATGACATCATACATGAAGAAAGCAAGAGGTCATAAAAAAAGACAGGAAAGAAAGAAAAGACCAAAATGGATGTCAGAAGAGACTCTGAAACTTGCTCTTGAATGTTGAGTAGCTAAAGCAAAAGGAAGAAATGATAAAGTAAAACAGCCGAATAGAAGATTTCAAAGGGGACCTCAAGAAGACAAAGTACAGTATTATAATGAATGTTCAAAGACCTGGAGTTAGAAAACCAAAAGGGAAGAACATGCTCAGCATTTCTCAAACTTAAAGAACTGAAGAAAAATTCAAGCCTTGAGTTGCAATATTGAAGATTTCATGTGGAAAATATTAAATGACACAGTAAGCATCAAAAGATGGAAAGAATACACAGTCACTGTACCAAAATGTTCAACCATTTCAGGAGGTGTTATATGATCAAGAACCGATGGTTCTGAAGGAAGAGGTCAAGCTGCACTGAAGGCATTATTGAAATACCAGCCTCCAGGAACTGACAGAATGCCATCTGAGATATTTCAACAAATTGATGTAGCATTGAAAATTCTCATTTGTCTATGCCAAGAAATTTGGAAGACAGCTACCTGCCAATCAACTGGAAGAAATCCATATTTGTACCCATTCCAAAGAAAGGTGATGAAAACAAATGCGGAAATTATCAAACAGTATCATTAGTATCACACACAAGTAAAATTTTGTTGAAGAGCATTCAAAAGTGGTTGCAGCAGTACAGCAACAGGGAACTGCCAGAAATTCAAGCTGAGTTCAGAGGAGGATGTGGAATGAAGGATATCATTGGGGATGTCAGATGGATCCTGGATGAAAGCAAAGAATACCAGGAAGATGTTTATCTGTGCTTTATTGACTATGCAAAGTCATTCGATTGTGTGGATCATAAAAAATTATGGATAACATTGCAAATAATGGGAATTCCAGAACACGTAATTGTGCTCATGAGAAACCTGTACCTAGATCAAGAGGCAGCCATTTAAACAGAGCAAGAGGATACTGTGTGGTTTAAAGTCAGGAAAGGTGTATGTCAGGGTTGTATCCTTTCACCATACCTATTTAATCTGTATGCTGAGTAAATATCCAAGAAGCTGGACTACATGAAGAAGAACATAGCATTAGGATTAGAGGAAGACTCATTAACAACCTTCGATATGCAGATGACACAACTTTGCTTGCTGAAAGTGAAGAGGACTTGAACCACTTACTGCTGAAGATCAAAGACTGCAGCCTTAAGTATGGGTTGCACCTCAACATAATGAAAACAAAAATCCTCACAACCGGACTAACAAGCAACATCATGATAAATGGAGAAAAGATTGAAGTTGTCAAGGATTTCATTTTACTTGGATCCACAATCAACACCCAAGGAACCAGCAGTCAAGAAATCAAACAGCATATTGCATTGGGTAAACCTGCTGCAAAAGACCTCTTTAAAGTGTTAAAAAGCAAAGATGTCATTTTGAGCACTAGGAGGCCCCGGACTCCAGCCCTGGTGTTTTCGATCGCCTCACAAGGGTATGAAACCTGGACAATGAATAAGGAAGACCAAAGAAGAATTGATGCTTTTGAATTATGGCATTGTTGAAGAATATTGAACATACCACGGACTGCCAGAAGAAGAAACAAATCTGTCTTGGAAGGAGTACAACAAGAATGCTCCTTAGAAGCAAGGATGGTGAGACTTCTTCTCACATGCTTTGGACATTTATCAGGAGGGACCAATCCCTGGAGAAGGATATCATGTACACTTGGTACAGTAGAGGTCCAGTGAAAAAGAGGAAGACCCTCAATGAGATGGATTGACACACTGGCTGCAACAACGGGCTCAAGCATAACGATCGTGAAGATGGTGTAGGACTGACCGCATAGCATTTCTTTCTGCTGTACACAGTGTAGCTATGTGTCAGAAATGACTTGACAGCTATGTGTCGGAACTGAACAACAACAAAAACATGGCAAACGTATGCACAATGGAATCAAACCATTGTAATTCATAGGATTTTTGTTGGCTTAATTTTTAGAAGCAGATCACCATGCCTTTCTTCCTAGCTTGAGTTGGTTTGAATGCTTTTCTGAAATCTGTTCATTATCATACCAACACACACAGCTCCACTGACAAAGGGAGGGCGCTGTGCTTGAGGTGTATCTTACGGGACCTGAAATATTGCTGCCACCTATACCTGATATTAAGACTTTTTTTTTTTATGTATAGTTATCGAAACAATGTGGTATTATTAGCAAGACAGACATAGTGATCAATGATATAGCATATAAACCAAAAAATAGATGCACACAAATATGGCCAAATGGTTTTTGACAATCATTCAAAAGTGATTCAATTAAGAGGATAAACTCTTCAACAAATGGTGCAGGAGTATTAGTACATCCACCTACAAAACAAAAGAAAATAAGTAAACAAAAAACAAATTAAACCTCACATTATATTAAAAAAAGAAGGAAAAAAACTGAACAAAGGATCATGGATTTAAATACAAATGTAAAACTATAAACCTTTTATAAAAAAGAAATAGAAAAAAAGGATTTGGGACTTGGGGCTTCATGGTAAGTTCCTTTTAACACCAAAAGCATGGGGATATAAAAAGAAAAATTGTTAAATTTAACCTCTTCAAAATTGAAAACTTCTGCTCTGCAAAGACTATGTAAAGAAGATGAGAAATCAAGCTATCTTGTGGGAGAAAATACTTGCTAATCTCACATCAGGCGCTCCTTGGAAACTCTGTTCTACTCTGTCCTATACGGTCGCTGTGAGTCGGCACTGGGCTTGAATATCATATCTGTAAAAGAGTTTCTATCTAATACATAAATGACTCTCAAAACTGAACATTTAAAAAAAATCTAATAAGAAAATGGGCAAAATACATGAACACACATTTCTCCGAACAAGATATACTTATGGCAAACAAGCACATGAAAACATATTCCATATCATTAGCCATTAGGGAAATACATATTAAAACCACAATGATATATCACTATCAGAATGGCTAAAATAAAAAATAGTGATAACACCAAACATTGGCACGGATGCTGAAAATCTGGATCGCTCAGACATTGCTGGTGGGAATGTAAATGGTACAGCCACTCTAGGAAGAAAAAAAAGGAGTGTGACCATTTCTTACACAACTAAACAAGCACTTACCATATGATCCAGCAATTGGTGCTCTTGGTCATTTATTGCAGAGAAACAAAAACTTTTGATTATTAAAATGCATGAAGCAAAAACTGATAGAACTGAAAGGAGAAATAAACCAATCTGAAACTATAATTATAGATTCCAAGAACCTTCTCTTAATATTGGCTGGAATGAGTAAACAGAACACTAGTAGAAGACATGAAGAACACCATCAACCACTTTGACCTAATTGACATTTATAGAACACTTCAACAACAGAAGCATACACACTGTATTTGTGTGCACACAGAACATTTATCAAGTCTGATCATATTCTGGGACATGAAACAAGTCTCTGTAAATTTAAATTGATCCAAGTCGTGCAAAGCATATCTTCCAACCACAATGAATTACACTGAGAAAAATACCTGGAAAATCTCTAAGTTTTAGGAAACTAAATAACACACTTTCAAATAATCCATGTCTTAAAGGAGAAAAAAAAAAAGGGAATTTATAAACAATTTTAAAGTGAATGAAATTAAAAACACAACTTATCAACATTTGTGGCATGCCACTAAAACAGTAGTAAGAATACATTTATAGCACTAAACATCTATTTGAGAAAAAAAGGTCTTAAATTAACAAACTTAGCATGCATCTTAAGAAACCACAAAAAGAAGAGCAAAGTAAACTCAAATTAAGCAGAAGAAAAAAAAAATAAAGATGGAATGTGAAATTGACATAACACAAAGCAGAAAAAAATGGTGTAAACAAAAGCTGGTTCTTTGAAAAAAATAAAAATAATAAATAACCAGCCAGATGAATTAGGAAAGAAAAAAAGAGAGAGAGAGAGAGGAAAGATGAAAAGTACAAACATCAGGAATGAAATTACTGTAGATTTCATAGTATTAAGATAATACGGAGATATTAGGAAAAACTCTAGGCCAATAAATTGAACAACTTAGATAAAGTGGTCTTATTCCTTAAAACACGTAAACTACCAAAACTTAAGAGGAAATAAATAGCATGTCTAGCCTTATATTTATTTTTTTATATGATTTTTTTCTTAAAACTTTCCCATAAAGAAAACACCAGGCATAGTTGACTTTACTATTTAATTCCAGCAAAAAAGTAAGGAAAAAAAAAAAAAATTCTACACAAACTCTTTCAAAAAAGTGAAGATAAGGAAATCCTTCTCAATGCATTCTGAGGCCAGCTTCACCCTAACACCAAAACCAAAGACATTACAAGAAAATAAAACTGAACAGGTCCTTCGTGAGCATAAATGCAAACATTTTAGCAATTCAAATCCCAAACTATAAAAAAGGATAATGATCGAGTGCTCATTTTAAAACTCTTCAAATTCTCCACGGAATTCAGATGCCAGTTACTCCTCACCCTTTTTTCTGTCTCTGTCTCTTTTTTCTGAATTTTTTTTTTTTTCTCCTCCACTCGTCTTCTGGACTCACCAGTTCTCCTCGGATGGCTGTATTCATATTCATACTTCTCATCACTACCTACACGTGGATGGTCCACATCTCCTGTTAAGATCACTTTTCTGAACATCAAATCTGTATGTGCAACCCCTGATGACACTTCCCCCTGGGTATCCACTTGGTCATCACTTATAAGCAGTGTCTCTAAAGCTCCACTCTCTTAGTCACTAAATGCTCTGCTTCTCTCAATTCCTGCTGATTAAACGGCATTTCCTAAGACGTGGAACCACCTTGCTGAGGCTCACCGGTCTGCTATCTCTAGGGGGCATGTACAGGAAGTAAGTGAATGAATGGCAGCACAGGAGCTCCCCTGCTCCTCAGCCAAAGGCCCTGCCCTGCGGTTCTTTTAGGACCATTTCCCAAACTGGCAGCTTTACGCTCAAGAAAAGCAACCCTCACCTCTGAGGTCTGATGGCTCAGAGCAGAGTCCAACATTCTGGAGCCCCTCAACTATCTGCCAATCGAAGATTGATTAAAGAGCAATAAGGGCCATTCAAGGCTACCAGACAGTTCAGTTACAGAGGTAAATCTCAAATAAGAGGATTTATATTACCAAAATTACTGAATTATTGAAATAGAAAGAGCTTGAGACCTGCAAGGACCCAAGTCCTTCTACAATGACCTACACTGGTGGATTTCATACCATGTTCTAAGATCACCTGGCATTCCCTGGAGGTGGCTTGGGATGACTTGGGGTTATTCTTGAACAATCTTGACACCATAGGCTGATACAATCACTTAGTGATTTCATGAAGCGGGGATGAGGAAAAGGAGTGACAGTCAGAAAGAAACAACGGTTAATGTAAGCATGCATCCTTGATGCTGACAGGGACCTATGAGAAGTATAAAGAATGCCTCCTATTAATGCCCTCATGCTTCTAGGCTGTACTTGTTCTGTAGGCTTCTGTGGCTTTGGAGGAGGTCCTCAGCAGAACACAGAAAGACACACAGCTTGAGGCAAGACACCACGAATTTGAGTCTGAACTTGCACTAAACTGGCCACTGAAACCAGAGATGGGCTGGTGCCAGAAGCATCTGGCACAAGAAGTGGGCAGAGAAGCTGTGTGGGAGGAGGTGCAACGGGGGCCTGATGAGCAGGGCTGCACCCACCCACTGCAGCCAGTGCTGCTGTTCTCATAGGTTTCAAACTGTGGGGCGTAGGAAAATATTTTATTTAGGTGGGTAAAATGGCATGGGTATGCAGAAGAAAAAAATGATAAAATGAAAAAACATTTCCCATCCTACTTATATCTTGTAGTTGTTGTTGATAGGTGCTGTTGAGTCAATTCTGACTCATAGCAACCCTATGTACAACAGAACGAAACATTGTCTGCTCCTTCACTGTAGGGTAATGCTATTCAGCTATATACATCCCGTCCTAATGGAATCAGCTTTGCTCTTCCCCGAAGCATGCTGGGAATGAATCTGGGATGGAGTCAGGCTAAGATACAATGCTGAGAGCGACATGACTGGGCCAGCAGCCAAGGCCAAGGAATTCCTTACCAACAGATAGGAAAACACCTGGGCCTGGATGTGAAGCCCCTGGGAACACTGACTGCCCAAGGACGTGGGAGAAAAACAATGAGCCTTGGTCCCAGCTGGAATGGTATATAAGCTTGTGTCCCTTTCTAGGTGGTTGCGGAATGCCACACTGGTCCAGCCGCCGCCCTGGGCCACAGTCCTGTAAGTAAGCTTCCCAAATAAACCATATGTCATGATCGCTGGTTCCAGAGTCTTTCTTTGGTCTCTTGGAGACGGGGCTGACCTTGGGTTCAGGTGCCGCTGGGTTGTTACCCAACATTCACCATCTTCTCAATCATTATGCTTGAGCCCATTGTTGAAGCCACTGTGCTAATCAGTCTCAGTAACTCAGGTTTGCCAACTAGCTTGGATATGCTTGCAGGCTTCAAGAGTCACTTATTCAAATACATTCTGCTCACCTCAATCCAGCATACATAACCCTGCCCCCACAACCCCACCCCACATACCCCAGGAGGGAACCTGAGAATAGAAGTTGTCACTTTTACGAACTCAGAGCCTGGTGCAGTTCTTCAGTTCCAGGCCTCTAATTTGCTGGTCCTGACCCAGCTGAGCACTAACAAAGAGACATCACGGGTGGTCCCTGGGGCCAGGAACTGCCGATATGGTGAATCTCTTACAAATGCAGCAAGGCTGCTGCCATTTGTACCCTTAATAAGGTTCTGCAGTAGGCCTCCCTTGAGTGCAGATAGCCAACAGCTGCCAGGAAAGAGGTAAAAGCAGGTGCAACGAAACTGAGAGCAGCTAAGCCTGGATGAAGAAAGGAACATGCTGAAACCACAAAGTAGGTGCACCCTTCCTTGGGGCCTGGAGAGGGAGCTTTCCCTGCTGGTTGACAAAGTGAAGTTCTTGATCTTCTCTGGGAGCCATGATAAATTCCTCTGAGAACTTTTAACTCAGATCATGTTTTTTCCCTTCAACTAATTAAAAACATTCAGCATAGCATTTACTTTGAGTCTCTCACTAATGATTATATTGATCTTCCCCTAGACACTTAGCCAAGTTTCCCATTTCTTCAAGTTTATTATTTTCATCCTATTACTGTATATTAATGTTGTTACCCAATTTTAACTTGGTCATTGCCTTATAATTGTTCCTCATTACCAAAATATAAACTTTCTAACATTCATTTGCAGTAGACTGTAAAGCATCCCCAAGGCATTACTAAGACCTCTGGTTTCTCTCTGCTAAGCCTAAAATACATTAAATATCTACATCTAATGCCATGCATGAAGATTGTGGTTTGGTCTTGTTTAGTCAGCAATAAAATTACTTCCTCTCCATGTACCATTTCCTCAGATATCATCCCAGTTTCTAATAAAGCATGGACCAAATTCTCCCACTGCATGTTTCTTCCATATGAAAAAGACCCTTTCCTCGACAGTTGGGGAAAACTCAGATTGCCACCTTCTTGCTCATTTCATTCTGAATAAACGTGATGTTTTATCAGGGTAGCGTGTGTCTCTTTTGTAAGGGACAGGAGAACTATCTGTCAACCATCACTTCTTCCTTTTAAAATGGGCAGGTCAATGTCTTGTCAAAAGACATAGGTTATGGGGATGTGAAACCACTCTCCTTGGCCTGTTAATCACCAATGCCAAGAATCCAAGGCAAAACCCGGCGGTCCTGGCTTGACTATGAAGCATATGCATTTTACTCCACATCATTTCTTTTTTTTCTCCTGGGGTGGGGGCGGGAAATTACATTACAGTCTGATGAAACTCTGGGTTTCCTGCTGAGAAGGTATAACTTTGAGGATTACCTTATATCTACGTGGCTTCTGGAGCCTCTGGGTGCTAATACAGTTAATATGCTTGACTGCTAACTGAAAGGTTGGAGGTTTAAGTTCACCCAGAATCTTCTCTAGAAAAAGGCCTGATGATCTAATTCCAAAAAATCAGCCACTGAAAAATGTACAGAGCACAGTTCTACCCTGACACATGTGGGGTCGCCATGAGTCAGATTCAACTCGATGGCAACTGGTTGATTGGAGGAGTTTCACTTCTGTTATTCATTTCTTATCGAAAGCCCATCGAGTGTGCAACAGCTGTGCTTGAGCCACGCTATAGGGAGCAACATGATCTAGATCTGTTACATATTATAAAGAAAGAGTTTTTTTGTCAACCTGGTTGGAAATATTAATTTGTAAGGTTAGATGGTTTGGACAAGATCGTTTCTTCATAACGTAACATTCATATCTAGGTTCATTCATTGCCACAATTCCATTCAAGTAAATATTTGCATATGCATTTTAATATATATAAAATTGAGACCTAAATTGGGTAACCGTGGGCAAGTCGCTTATGTTATCTGGGCTCCCACTTTTCATCTATGATAGGAAGAAGGAAGGTAAATTAGATGACTTTTAAGACCCTCCCCCCTGCTCCTTTCCCTGGGCTTAGCAATTTTTAACACTATGAAAAGCCTCCTTGGAAACATGGATAAGAAACAACCCTAGAAATTGCTTCACTGTAATATATTTTGATTGTTATTAAGTTTACTAAGAGAGCTTTGTAGCTACAATGCTAATAAACAAAAACTTGAGTTACTCAGTATTTGGTTACTTGTGTCCATGGACTGTCAGTATGTATGCCACCAAAATAGACATACGGCTAGATTTTATAATCAAGATCAATAAACATCACTCGTCAGGAGTTATGATAAAAATCATTATAAAATAATGAGCTTATCCATTTGTGAAATGAGTCTGGAATATGAAAGGTTGATAGATGCCTTTCCGATGAGATCCATGTACTTCTCAAAGTTATCTTAAAGAAGCTTAAGTGTATTCATCAGTTTGGAAAATAGCCTCACAAAGACACCAAAGGATACAAACGCAATAGTTTGAGGGAAGTTCGAATTCCCTCATTGATGAGTAACCTTGTCTGAGGATTCAGGATGATTTTATAAGGAAATATTAACAGTTGATCTGGAGCTCAGAAACAGGTCGGGCAGCAGATGAGAATGTGGTAAGATGTGCTAGCCTCTGCCCCAGAGAGAAAGCTCCATGTCTCATGCACCCTACAACCGTGAGCTTGTGATCCTTAGACTGCAAACTCCCTCTCCCTGAGGGCTTGTTAGCTGTCTTAGTTTCCTAGTGTTGCTGTAACAAAAATGCCACAAGTGGGTGGCTTTAAAGAAGAGGAATTTATTGTCTCACAGTTCTGGAGGCTAGAAGTTCAAATCAGGGCATCAGCTCTAGGGGAAGGCTCCTTCTTGTTGGTAGCCCTAGGCATTCCTTGATGTTCCTTGGCTTACAGAATGAGTCTCACATGGTCTCTTTCCTCTGTGTGTGTGTCTCCCCAGGTCTGTTTTCCCTTTCTATAAGACACCACCCAAAAGGAATAAGGATTAGGACCTACCCGACTAGGGTATGTTCGCATTAACATAACGAAGGAAAAGCCTTATTTCCAAATAGGGTCACACTCACAGGTACAGGGGTTAGGATTTCAGTACATCTTTTTGGGATATATAGTTCAATCCATAACACTAATGAAGCTACCTTTTGGTGCACAGGTCAATCCTTACTGGTTCCAGAAGCATAACGAGAACAACAAGAACAATCCCCAACTTCACATGGAGGGGAAAGAGGCCCCAGATAAGTAAAGGATTACTGAAAAAGAAGAAGAAAGTGGGAGGCCTCACACTACCTGATTTTAGAACACACTATACCACCACAGTAGTCAAAACAGCCTGGTACTGGTACAACAGATACATAGACCAATGGAACAGAATTGAGAATCCAGACATAAATCCATACACCTATGAGCAGCTGATATTTGGCAAAGGCTCAAAGTCAGTTAAATGGGGAAAAGGCAGTCTCTTTAACAAATGATGCTGGCATAACTGGAGATCCATCTGTAAAAAAAAATGAAACAAGGCCCATACCATGCATAAAAACTGACTCAAAATGGATCAAAGACATAAATATAAAATCCAAAATGATGAAGATCTTGGAAGAAAAAATAGAGACAATGTTACAAGCCCTAATACATGGAACAAACAGTATACAAAGCATTACTAACAATGCACAAACACCAGAAGAGAAAGTAGATAACTGGGAGCTCCTAAAAATCAAACACCTATGCTCATCCAAAGACTTCACCAAAAGAGTAAAAAGATTGCCTACAGACTGGGAAAGTTTTTAGCTATGACATTTCCAAACAGTGTCTGATATCTAAAATCTACATGATACTGCAAAGACTCAACAACAAAAAGACAAATAACCCAATTTAAAAAAAAAATGGGCAAAGGATATGAACAGACACTTCACCAAAGAAGACATTCAGGTAGCTAACAGATACATGAGGAAATGCTCATGATCATTAGCCGTTAGAGAAATGCAAATCGAAACTACAATGAGATGCCATCTCACTCCAACAAGGCTGGCATTAACCCAAAAAACACAAAACAATAAATGTTGCAGAGGTTGTGGAGAGACTGGAACACTTCTGCACTGCTGGTGGGAATGTCAAATGGTACAATTGCTTTGGAAATCAATTCGGTGTTTCCTTAAAAAGCTGGAAATAGAACTACCATATGATCCAGCAATCTCACTCCTTGGAATATATCCTAGAGAAATAAGAGCCTTTACACGAAGAGATATATGCACACCCCTCTTCATTGAAGCACTATGTACAATACCAAAAAGATGGAAACAACCAAGGTGCCCATCAACAGATGAATGGATAAATAAATTATGGTATAGTCACACAATGGAATACTATGCATCGATCAAGAACAGTGAGGAATCTGTGAAACATTTCATAACATGGAGGAACCTAGAAGGCATTCTGTTGAGTGAAATTAGTCAGTTGCAAAATGACAAATATTGTATGAGACCAATATTATAAGAGCTCAAGAAATACTTTAAACAGAGAAGAAAATATACTTTGATAGTTACAAGAGTGGGGAGGGAGGGAAGGAGAGGGGTATTCACTAATTAGTGTTGTTGTTTGTTGTTAGGTGCCATCGAGTCGGTTCCGACTCATAGTGACGCTATGCACAACAGAACGAAACATTGCCTGGTCCTGCACCATCCTTACAATCGTTGTTATGCTTGAGCTCATTGTTGCAGCTAATGTGTCAATCCACCTCATTGAGGGTCTTCCTCTTTTCCGCTGACCCTGTACTCTGCCAAGCATGATGTCCTTCTCTAGGGACTGATCCCTCCTAACAACATGTCCAAAGTATGTAAGATGCAGCCTCGCCATCCTTGCTTCTAAGGAGCATTCTGGTTGTACTTCTTCTAAGACAGATTTGTTCATTCTTTTGGCAGTCCATGGTATATTCAATATTCTTCACCAACACCACAATTCAAAGGCGTCAACTCTTCTTCGGTCTTCCTTATTCATTGTCCAGCTTTCACAAATTAGATAGTAGATAAGACTATTTTAGGTAAAGGGAAAGACAACACAAAATACAGGAGAGGTCAGCACAACTGGACTAAACCAAAAGCAAAGAAGTTTCCTGAATAAACTGAAGGCTTCGAAGGTCAGAGTAGCAGGGATGGGGGGTTAGGCACCATGGTTTCAGGGAACATCTAGGTCAACTGGCATAATAAAATCTATTAAGAAAACATTCTGCATCCCACTTTGGTGAGTGTCATCTTGGGCTTAAGCACTAGCACACGGCCATCTAAGATGCATCAATTGATCTCATCGCACCTGGAACAACGGAGAATGAAGGACATCAAAGAAAAGGTAATTATGAGCCCAAGAGATAGAAAGGGACACATAAATCAGAGACTACATCATCCTGAGACCAGAAGAACTACATGGTGCCTGGCTACAACCGATGACTGTCCTGATAGGGAACACAACAGAGAATCCCTGATGGAGCAGGAAAGCACTGGGATGAAGACCTCAAACCCTCCTAAAAAAAAAACCAGGCTTAATGGTCTGAATTAGACTAGAAGGACCCTGGAGGTTGTGGTCCCCAGACCTTCTGTTAGCCCAAGACTGGAACCATTCCCAAAGCCAACTCTTCAGACAGGGAATGGACTGGACTAAGAGATGGAAAATGATACTGGTGGGGTGTGAGATTCTTGGCTCAAGTAGACACATGAGACTATGTGGGCAGCTCCTGTCTGGATGGGAGATGAGAAGGCAGAGGGGGACACAAGCTGGCTGAATGGACACAGGAATACAGGGTGGAGAGAAGGAGTGTGCTGTCTCATTAGGGAGAGGGCAACTAGGAATATATAGCAAAGTGCATATAAATCTTTGTATGAAAGGATGAACTTGATTTGTAAACTTTAACTTAAAGCACAATAAAAATTTAAAAAAATAATGAGAACAGCTGACAGTCTGACCCCATTCTACCTGCCAAACATGGCACAGAGCACTTTGCATGCTTCATCTCATTCAATCCTCACACAGACTTCACGAGGCAGCTGCAAGTACGAGACATGTGACACAAAGGAGAAAAATCAGTGCATGGAGAGTTTGGTAATGCCCAATGCTACAAGCCATTAAGTGGAGCATTCAGGATGGGAACCCAGGTGGAATCCCCAGAAACCTTCCAGAATCTTCTTTCAAGAGGCTACTCAAAGTAGACAATGGTATCAGCATCATGTGAGGAATTCAGAGTCTCAGGTGTCCCCAAAGCCCTACAGAATCAGAGCTGCATGGTCACAAGGTCCCTCATGATTCATGGACGTCCAGCTTGGAGGAGAGCTGCTCCAATGTCAAGGACCACAAGGTCTTGTGAACCAAAAGTTCACAATCAGTGGTTTTGCAATTAAGTTATGGGATTACTGTTAGGGTAATAAATTTTAATGCAAGCACTTTGGAATTTATGCAATTGTTAAAAGAAATACAGTGGCTACAATAATTTCTTTGTTTTTAGTTAAAGTGCCAGAGGTTCTAGTGAGCCAGAGGCAGAGCTTACTGCTGGAGGTTTCAACATGCTCCCATCATGCGTACGGAGGCTCCACGCGTGTGGGACGGAACTGCACTCCACAGAGTTTTCAAAGATCTGATCTTTTGGAAGCAGATCACCAGGGCTTACTTCTGAGGAGGATCTGCACGGGTTTGAAGCACCAATCTTTGAGTTAGTAGCTTAACGTTTAATCATTATGAGTCAGAATCAACTTAATGGCAACTAACAACAACAAACCGTCTTACACCCACATCTGCAAAGCTCTGCAGTCCTATTTATTCCTCACCTAATGAAGAAGTTCACCAGAATTTCTCGTCCTTACTTTCATCAGTCCTATTTGGGCTTATTGCTTATGCCAGAGTTGGTGATCCTAGCTGTACAGCCCTTGCCTTTATCTGCAGAGTGTCTGCTCTAAGACCAGAGACGTGCTATAGAATCTCTGTATTGTAGAAATCTACCAGGACACACTCAGGGCTCACTGATTTCCTTAGTGTCATTCGGTGAAGTCATTATAGTATTAGAACTCCCTTCAGACTCTCTCTGTCTTCTCTCATTCTTCCTTACTCTCTCCACTTTGCCCACTCCACCTATGCTGCCTTTAGGATAAAAAAAAAAAAAAAAAAATTTTTTTTTTTTTTTTTTTTTAAGATGTCTTATTCACTCATCTCTATCATTCTGTATCATGATCCACCATGGGTGTTAAATATTCAAGGCTGAAAACCCAGGTGTTGCCCTCAAGCAGCTCACATGCGGTGCCCTGAAGATGTCTTCAAAAGGAGGAAGATAAGGGAAAAGGAATAAAGGAAAAGATGACAGGAAGAGGGGCCATAAAACACTAGGGGCTTGAGTGGAGATGAAAGTTTTGGGGGTATAAATCTCTGACAGAATTCCCCTTCTGTTGCTGCCTTTTCTCCTGAGCTTCAGAAACAGAGCTCTGCTTCAGAAACAGACAGCCTGACACTAGCCACTCTCCCCACAGGCAAAGATGCTTTCAAATATTTAACCTCTCTCCAATATCCTTATTTCTACTATGACGGCGACATGGGCCACAGGTGCTTCGTGGGAATCCTTTTTGTGGCTGTCATGGATTAAATTGTGTCCCCCAAAAATATATGTCAACATGGTGAGGCCATGATTCCCAGTATTGTGTGGTTGTCCTCCATTTTGTGATTGATATAATTTTCCACACGTTGTAAATCCTGATCTCTGCCTGTGGTTCATGAGGCAGACTGGGTTATGTTAAAAAGGATTAGGGCAGGATGAAACACATTTACTCAGGTTACATCCCTGATCCAATGTAAAAGGAGTTTCCCTGGTGTGTGGCCTGCACCACTTTTTATCCTACAAGAGCTAAAAGGAAATGGCAGTGAGCAGGGAGTGCAGGACTTCATACCACCAAGAAAGCAATCTCGGGTCCTTTGGGCCCGAGGTTCCTGCACTGAGAAGCTTCTTGACCAAGGGAATATTGATGACAAGGACCTTCTTCCAGAGCAGAGAAAGAAAGCCTTCCACTGGAGCTGACACCCTGAGTTTGGACTTGTAGCCTACCAGACTGTGGGAGAATAAACTTGTGTTGTTAAAGCTATCCACTTGGGGTATTTCTGTTGTAGCAGCACTGAGTAATCAAGACGGTGGCCAGTCTCACAAAGTCAGGAAGAGGGGGTGTCTTAGTTATCTAGTCCTGCTATAACAGAAGTACCACAAGTGGATAGCAATAAAGAGAAGTTTATTTTCTCACAGTAAAGTAGGCTAGAAGTCCAAATTCAGGGCATCATCTTCAGGAGAAGGCTCTTTCTCTGTTGGTTCTGGATGAAGGTCTTTCTCGTCAATCTTCCCCTGGACTAGGAGCTTCTCTGTGCAGGAACCCCAGGTCTAAAGGATGCACTTTGCTCCTGGTGCTCCTTTCTTGGTGGTAAGAGGTCGCCAACTCTCTGCTTGCTTCCTTTTCCTTTTATCTCTTGAGAGGTAAAAAGTGATGCAGGTTACCCCCCAGAAAAACTCCCTTCACCTTGGATCAGGGAGGTGACCTGAGTGAGGGTGGTGTTACAATCCCACCCTAATCCTCTCAACATAAAATTACAATCACAAAATGGAGGACAACCATACAATACTGGGAATCATGGCCTAACCAAGTTGATATACACATTTTGGGGGGACATCATTCAATCCATGACAGGGGGGTAACATTAACATACAGTGCTTGGAATCACGAAGAGGAAATAACATTTAAGGCTTTAAGGTTTAATGCTTTAAGTGAATTTTTTTAACAACATAAATGTTGGGTAAGTGAACAGAATGCCCTGTTTTATATTTTCTGGATATAAAATGAGGGATGCTTAATGTTTGTGGTAGAAATAACCTGTACAAATGCCCAGTAGTCATTTACAGCTCCCATCAGAGGAAGTGGTGAACCTTTCTGTGTATGTAGACCCAGACACAGGACACTCCCTCAGCCTGCCTGGATGCTCAATGGAATTCATGAACGTTAACATGGAGCACTGCATGCAAGAACGCTTAGATCTCTGCAACCCCCAAATGCAGCAGACAGTTAAGTATTCAATTCCATTAGGCTTTTTTGATCCTGAAAGTGACAGGCTGGTAAATAAAATATTATTGAGTATCCCAGAGGTCTTGGTGGCTCCTGGAGATAATACTATATTCCTACTCCAAGCCACTCTGTGCAGAGAAACACATTGTCTGTTTCAATTTTCTTTTTAAGCTATAAGTGGCAATGGTATTTTGGGGTGAAAACATTTTCTGAGATCCAAAAAGACAGGGTAAACATATGGGAGTTGAAATTACCCATGAGCTAAGAGATTTGTGATGTGTTTACCAAAATAATTTTTAATTAATATTGCTGTTATATAACTTTGCACAAAATAACATGGCAGTCAGTTTTCAGATTTCCCCAGATACCCTATACTGTAAACAGCAATTTTTTTATGTTATTGTGGTTGCTACCATTTATTATTGCATGAATTCCTTGTCTTTAGGGTAAAAAAAAAAGGCATAAGTCAAGATTATGGAAATTAAATTTAAACACTGAATCTTTTCTTTTCAACTGAAGACGACACTGACTGAATTAAAGAACGAATTAATTCAACACTATCATCACTGCTCTTCGCTCCAACTGCATGTTGTATTACCAATAAATGGAGTCCTAAGATTTAGAAAATGTCTGTGTAGCAGAGAATATGGAGGGATTTTAGATTATTCAACTGAATTCATAAAAATAAATATGTTGACATCTTGAAATTTTAAGACAAAAATACACTTGGGGCCAAGTAGTCTGTTTTAATATGTGGATCAGAGACTCGCTTATTTTAATGCCCATTTTGATCTGTGGAGATACATAGAATAGAACATACAAAAATTAGAGTTAGTTCTAGATATAAACACCAAAAAATGAAAGCAGTAGCCAAGTGTCCATTAACAGGTGAATGGATAAACACAATGTAGTATATACACACAATGGAATATTATTCAGTCATAAAAGGAAATAGAATTCTGATACCTACTACAAAATGGATGAACCTTGAAAACATTATTCTGAGTGAAATAAGTTAGCTGCAAAAGGACAAATATTGTATGATCGGACTTATACGAAATATCTTATTGTTGTTAGCTGCCATTGAGCCCCAGCTTATGTGACACCAGGCCCAATGGAATGAAATGCTCCCCAGTCCTACACCGCCCCCATGAGTAGCTGTGGATTAAACCGTTGTGATTCAGAGGGTTTTCATTGGCTGATTTTCAGAAGAGGATCACCAGGCCTTTGTAGTCTGTCTCAGCCTGGAAACTCCACTGAAACCTGTTCAGCATCATAGCAACATGCAAGCCTCCAGTAACAGACGGGTGAGGTTGTGCATGGAATGTCTAGACTAGGCAAATTCATAGAGACTGAAAGTAGACTAGAGACTACCAGGGGCTAAGGGGAGAGAGGGACAGAGATCATTGATTAGTGGATACAGGGTTTCTATTTGGGGGTGATGGAAAGGTTTTGGTAATAGTGGTGATGGTTGCACAACTTTGTGAATGTGATTAATGACACTGAAATGTTCACTTAAAATGGTTTAAAAAAAGCAAATTTTATGTTCTATGTATCTTTACCAAAATAAAATTCTTTAAAAATTGATTTTGGGGGGTGAATTTAGCCAAATGAATAATGAGATTTTAAACAATTGGTAAATAGCAAGCTTCTGGTTGGGGGACTGATTGATTAAACCCTTGTAGATTAAGAAGAAGGTACAACCTGTCAAGCACTGAGAATGTCCAACACAGAGCTTGCTGTCTCAGCGTGGCATGGAGTCTGCTTTTGCCAACTGCTCTCTCACAGGGATTTTGGGCTGTGAGACCTGTTGGCGACGAGATGATGCTTCTCTCCCAGACAGAATGATGTGCTGAGACGAACATGATGGGCTCAGGCCGATTATTTTTCTGCACTCCCAGCTTTCACTACATTTAGCTTTGGCCCAAGGGAGAAATAATTCCTACCTCAGCTGGCAGCTTCTGAACAAGAAGCTTTATGACTCTCTGTCCCAAAAGATAAAACTCTGTGTTCACAGGGAAATCAAAAGGTGTGTGCCTGCAAACTGATGAGTCATAGGTGATTGTTGCCCAGCTCTAAAACCTTCAGTAGCTCCCTCCTGCATACCCAATGAAGCCAGACTTGCTCTCCTGGTCCTCAAGGCCCTCCATAACTTTGCTCTGCCTGCAGAGCAAAATATACCTTCCCATTCTGCAAGCAGAACTGACACTTCTCCCTGCTGCTCTTGTGAATAAGTTGGCTTAGTTAGGGTTATCTAGAGAAACAGAACCAGTGAGGGGTGTGTGTGTGTGTGTGTGTGTGTATACACACATGTACAGATAGAAAATGGATGGATGGATGGATGGATGGATGGATGGATGGATGGATGGATGGATGGATGATGGATGGATGGATAGATGAATGGATAGACAGACGGATAGATAATAGATAGATGATAGGTAGATAGATAGATGATAGATAGATAGATAGATGATAGACAGATAGACAGATGATAGACAGATAGATAGATAGATAGATAGATGATAGATAGATAGATAGATGATAGATAAATAGATAGATAGATAGATAGATGATAGATAGATAGATAGATAGATGATAGATAGATAGATAGATAGATAGATAGATAGATAGATAGATAGATAGATAGATAGATAGATAGATAGATAGATAGATAGATAGATAGATGATAGATAGATAGATGATAGATAGATAGATAGATAGATAGATAGATAGATAGATAGATAGATAGATAGATAGATAGATAGATAGATAGATAGATAGATAGATGATAAACAGATGGATGGATAGAGGGAGAGAGGGAGGGAAGAAAACATTGCTATCCTTTTTCCAGCTTCAGGAAAAAAAGAATATAAGGTTCTTAAAGTAACAGAGCTCCTGTTGGTGATCGGTTTATGAAAATTCCTGAGCATTTACACAAACTTAAATGAGCTCAAGAATTTTCAGAAAATAAAAGAAAAAAATTGAACTTACAATACATCAAAATTTTAAATTTTGGAAAGTTTTAGATATTGTCTGAAATCTGAATACAATAATGTTTATCTATGAGTTAAATTAATGATCTTGCTGAATAAGTTGCAAGATGAAAGTGAAAAAAAAATTGCTGTCAGGTGCTGTCGCTTTAGTTCCGGCTCACAGTGACCCCATGTACAACAGAACAAAAAGCTGCACCATCTTCACAATCGTTAATATGTCTGAGCACATTGTTGCAGCCACTGTGTGAATCTATCTCATTGAAGGTCTTCCTCTTTATGCTGAACCTCTGCTTTACCAAGCATGATGTCCTTCTCCAGGGACTGGTCCCTCCTGATAACATGTCCAAAGGATGTGAAATAAAGTCTAACTATTTTGCTTCTAAGGAGCATCTGGCTATACTTCTGCCAAGACAGATTTGTTTGTCCTTATGACAGCCCATGGTATGTTCAACGTGCTTCGCCAACTCCTTAGTTCAAAGGTGTCAATTAAGATAACATAATGTTATCTTAATACTGTAGTATTCAGTACTTTAATTAAGATAACATATGTTATCTTAAGATATTAAAATAACATACCTTTATACATATATTGCTATACATATACATATATTAAGATAACATAGTGTTATCTTAATACTCTTGTTTATGGGAGACTTGGAATTATTACTCATTGAAGTCCCAATTAATTTGTACTTCTCAATGTCAAAAACTGATTTTTATCTTTGTGTCCACAAAATATTTCCAATTATGTGTAAAACTTTGTTAAAAAATATTTAATTGCAGTGATATGTCTTTTAAAAGGATCCGTTCCTGTGAACTAGACAGAACATTATAGATAGTGCAATGGTGACGGAAGGGGGATATTTATACAAAAACTGGAAAATCCCCCCCAAAGGGAAAAGGGTGTACTTTTGTCTTTAAATACAATTATTTGGTAGTGCCAGAATGGGAGAGAAGGTTTTAAAAAAAAAAAAAAGACATATTTGAGAGTATAAAATAAGTGTAAAACTTCTGGGGAAATTGAAGCTTGGTTTACATTTCCTGGAAACAGTAAGTTTAAAAAAAAAAAATTTAAGAGGACAGTAAAATGTGCTAAAATTGTCACAAAATTGGATGGATGTTAGCATAATTATAAAATGAAAACAAGTCTTGTGAAAACTTTTTATGCAAATTAGTACATAAATGACATAAAAAAAAGAAAAACTAAAATTTGGATTTCCTGTTAAAATAGCAAACTAATATTATAGTCTTAAGGAAACCCTGGTGGCGTAGTGGTTAAGAGCTACCGCTGCTAACCAAAAGGTCGGTAGTTTGAATCCACCAGGCCCTCCTGGGAAACTCTGTGGGGCAGTTCTACTCTGTCCTATAGATCGCTAAGAGTCGGAATTGACCCTAGGGCAATGGGTTTGGTTTTGGTTGATTATACTCTTAAAACAAAGTAGTAAAAAGTTATTCTGTGCCCAGGTATCAGAGTTCCTGATTATCACCAAATTATATTCTTAATGTTTGCACTTTTTGTCTTGTCCATGAAATATCTTTGAACAAAAGTCCACATTTTTTTAAAAAGCTAAAATTCCTAACCCCCACGTGTCTGTCAGTGTGTCGTACTGAGGGGGCTTGTGTGTTGCTGTGATGCTTGAAGCTATGCCACTGGTATTCACATACCAGCAGGGTCACCCATGGAGGACAGGTTTCAGCTGAGCTTCCAGACTAAGACAGACTAGGAAGAAGGGCCCGGCAGTCTACTTCTGAAAAGCATTAACCAGTGAAAACCTTATGAACAGCAGCGGAATATTGTCTGATATAGTGCTGGAAGATGACCCCCCAGGTTGGAAGACACTCAAAAGATGCCTGGGGAAGAGCTGTCTCCTCAAAGTAGAATTGGCCTTAATGACATGGATAGAGTAAAGCTTTTGGGACCTTCATTTGCTGATGTGGCACGACTCAAAATGAGAAGAAACAGCTACAAACATCCATTAATAATTGGAACCTGGAATGTACAAAGTATGAATCTAGGAAAACTGAAAATCGTCAAAAATGAAATGGGATGCATAAACTTCGATATCCTAGGCATTAGTGAGCTGAAATGGCCATTTTGAATCAGATAATCATATAGTCTACTATGCTGGGAATGACAACTTGAAGAAGGGTGGTGTTGCTTTCATTGTCAAAAAGAATGTTTCAAGATCTATCCTAAACTACAATGCTGTCAGTGATAGGATAATATCCATATGCCTACAAGGAAGACCAGTTAATATGACTATTATTCAAATTTATGAACCAACCCCTAGGGCCAAAGATGAAGAAATAGAAAACTTTTATCAGCTGCCGCAGCCTGAAATTGATCAAACATGCAATCAAGATGCATGGGTAATTACTGGCAATTGGAATGCAAAAGTTGGAAACAAAAAGGAAGGATCAGTAGTTGGAAAATACAGCCTTGGTGATAGAAACAATGCCGGAGATTGAATGATAGAATTTTGCAAGACCAACGACTCCTTCATTGCAAATACCTTCTTTCACCAACATAAACGGTGACTATACAAAATGTACCTTGCTAGATGGAACACACAGAAATCAAATTGACTACATCTGTGGAAAGAGATGATGGAAAAGCTCAATATCATCAGTCAGAACAAGGCCAGGAGCCGACTCTGGAACAGACCATCAATTGCTCACATGCAAGTTCAAGCTGAAACTGAAGAAAATCAGAGCAAGTCCACAAGAGCCAAAATATGACCTTGAGTATATCACACCTGAATTTAGAGACCATCTCAAGAATAGATTTGATGCATTTAACACTAGTGACCGAAGAAGATGAGATGAGTTGTGGAATGACATCAAGGACGTCATCCATGAAGAAAGCAAGAGGTCATTGAAAAGACAGGAATGAAAGAAAAGGCCAAGACGGATGTCAGAGGAGACTCTGAAACCTGATCTCAAACATCGAGCAGCTAAAGCAAAGGGAAGAATTGATGAAGTAAAAGAACTGAACAGAAGATTTCAAAGGGCGGCTCAAGAAGACAAAGTAAAGTATTATAATCATACGTGCAAAGAGCTGGAGATGGAAAACCAAGAGGGAAGAACAGGTTCAGCATTTCTCAAGCCGAAAGAACTGAAGAAAAAATTCAAGCCTCGAGTTGCAATAGTGAAGGATTCTATGGGGAAAATATTAAATGACGCAGGAAGCATCAAAAGAGGATGGAAGGAATACACAGAGTCATTATACCAAAAAGAATTAGTTGATATTCAACCATTCCAAGAGGTGGCATATGATCAGAAACTAATGGTGCTGAAGGATGAAGTCCAAGCTGCTCTGAAGTCATTGGTGAAAAACAAGACTCCAGGAATTGGTGGAATATCAATTCAGATGTTTCAACAAACGGATGCAGCGCTGGAGGTGCTCACTCGTGTATGCCAAGAAATATGGAAGACAGCTTCCTGGCCAACTGACTGGAAGAGATCCATGTTTTTGCCTATTCCCAAGAAAGGTGATCCAACCAAATGTGGAAATTATAGATCAATATCATTAATATCACATGCAAGCAAAATTCTGCTGAAGATCATTCAAAAATGGCTGCAGCAGTATATCAACAGGGAACTGCCAGAAATTCAGGCTGGTTTCAGAAGAGGACGTGGAACCAGGGATATCATTGCTGATGTCAGATGGATCCTGGCTGAAAGCAGAGAATACCAGAAGGATGTTTACCTGTGTTTTATTGACTATGCAAAGGCATTCAACTGTGTGGATCGTAACAAATTATGGATAACATTGCGAAGAATAAGAATTCCAGAACACTTAATTATGCTGATGAGGAACCTTTACATAGATCAAGAGGCAGTCGTTGGACAGAACAAGGGGATACTGATGGGTTTAAAGTCAGGAAAGGTGTGCGTCAGGGTTGTATTCTTTCACCATACCTATTCAATCTGTATGCTAAGCAAATAATATGAGAAGCTGGACTATATGAAAAAGAATGGGGCATCAGGATTGGAGGAAGACTCATTAACAACCTGCATTATGCAGATGACACAACCTTGCTTCCTGAAAGTGAAGAGGACTTGAAGCACTTACTGATGAACAACAAAGACTGTAGCCTTCAGAGTGGATTGCACCTCAACATAAAGAAAACAAAAATCCTCACAACTGGACCAATGAGCAACATGATGATAAATGGATAAAAGGTTGAAGTTGTCAAGGATTTCATTTTACTTGGATCCACAATCAACACCCATGGAAGCAGCAGTCAAGAAATCAAAAGACACATTGCATTAGGTAAATCTGCTGCAAAGGACCTCTTTAAAGTGTTGAAGAGCAAAGACGTCACCTTGAAAACTAAGGTGCGCCTGACCCAGGCCATGGTATTTTCAATGGCATCGTATGCATGTGAAAGCTGGAGAATGAATAAGGAAGACCGAAGAAGAGTTGCCACCTTTGAATTGTGGTGTTGGCGAAGAATACTGAATATATTATGGACTGCCAGAAGAACTAACAGGTCTGTCTCGGAAGAAGTACAACCAGAATGGTCCTCAGAAGCAAGGATGGTGAGACTGCGTCTTACATACTTTGGACATGTTGTCAGGAGGGACCAGTTCCTGGAGAAGGCCATCGTGCTTGGCTGAGTACAGGGTCAGAGGAAAAGAGGAAGACCTTCATCGAGGTGGATTGACCCAGTGGCAGCAACAATGAGCCCAAGCATAACAACGATTGTAAGGATGGTTCAGGACCGGGCAGTGTTTCATTCTGTTGTGTATAGGGTTGCATGAGTCAGAATCGACTCGACGGCACCTAACAACAAAATTCCTAATAATGATTACTCCCTGCTTTTGTGTTTACTTTGACTTTAGACTGAGACTATAACCTTTTCTTGTCTTTAAGTACTTAAGATTTAGGCTTATTTTTTGTCTTCTGTTTCAAATTTGCATCCTTATTCCAGAAAAATGAAACTCAAGGTATCTTTTTTCTCTTAAACTATCTTAAGGTCACCCCCAGTGGTCGCTGAATTCCACAGAGATTAACTCCCTTTCTGCATAAAGAAAGAATGCTAGAAATCATTGGATTAGCTTGTCATTCTCCAAAGTTTTAATTAGCTCCACTCAGTTGTGGGACCGTCACTGTTTGTTGAGCCAACAGCAGAAGAACAGGCAGATCATACAGCGAAGCCTACTCTCTAGGTTCATTAAAAATAAATAAAAATGTCAGAAACATAAAGATACTTCCACAACTGTGGTTTTTTTCAGTTTGGATACACACATAGACTTGTCCCTGGTTAGTAATCGGACTGTAAACGTTATGGAATAAATTAGAATATTCTGGAGATGTGTCAGCACCCTCACTAACCTCAATAGATTCGTCATCTTAGATTTGCTTCTAATTTAGTACTTGTCACTTGATTACTTGGTTACATCACTTGATAATATATTGTACTACAAAATGGGGACTCTCTGTTTTGATGTTGTTCATTATAATAAATTTATCAGAGTTATTCAACCTTGTTGTAAACTGGTGGTCTCTAATTGCCCTTACATTTTCCTAAAGGGTTCGGTATAAATGACCAAACCAATATCAAGTCTTCCAAAAAAATGCCAAAGAACCTCAGTAAAGGACCACACTGGATACTTCTGATCACGAATACTACAGTGGCTCTACTCAAGATTGCAGATTTCCCCGGAAAGCTGCTCAGTCCCTGTGAACAGACCCCATTATGTTGTATGAAGGGACCGGGTGTGAGTTCCCAGGACTTCTTTATTTCAAAAGTAGTTGACTTCATGGAACTCACCTATTTAAAGCAAGACCAGCCACTACAGAGGACAACATGAATAGATTCAACTGTCATATTAAAGTTCTGTTGTTAATAAATAAGCATCCCAGAAACCCTGTTCCTTCGTCTTAATCTATCATCAACACTCATTTTAAAAGGCAGTAACGGTACAAACTGGAATGAAATATTCTTTAAAAAATATCTCATTTCAACTAATCCCTCACAACTGAGAAAAACTATATATTGTAAAAGTTCTTAGTATATATAGATTAAAAGCTAGTAAATTGTCAGCAAACTTAAGTATAATGATTCTAATAGAAAATAATTACATGTGCAAACTGACTTTGCCTGCAAAACTCTTCAGAAAATGGTATGGTCAAAGGAGTGCCGCGAGACTATGGCAGATTGCTTTACTGTGCCCCATTCATCACCCTCTGTGTACCTGTGCCCTCCCTGGCCTTATGCACAGTGTATTTTCTCACTCCTTCACTTTGGACTTGACCACATGCCTTGCTTTGGCTGATAGTATACCAACAAGAGTGGCAGTGTGCCAGTTCAAAGCCGTAGGAGGCCTCACACATTTCCACTCACCATGTCAAGTCTCTGCCATGGCTATGGGTAGCTGCTGACCCTTCTGCCTTGACTCTGGAGTAAAACATGTGATGTCTGATAGATCTGGGCCACAGATCTGCCATGTGAAGCTTTGCCATTCCTGCCAAGCCCGATGTGGATGAGCTAAATCTTAGCAGGCCCATGGTTATGTGAGCAAAGATAGATAACTTCTATTCTAATGAATTGGATTTGGAAGTGGTTGTTACCCAGCAATAGCTAGTAGATATGGGGTGGATAGTTGACCACAAGGTGGTGCTGTGGAGCATTAGAGACACCTTACCCTGCCACTATTTCATGTGAGTACACGCAACACAACCCACATTCAGAGGCAATAGCACCTTGTAACCTGAGGTAAGGATGGCAATGGTGGCTCAGTGGTAGAATTCTCACCTTCCAAGAAGTAGATCCCAGTTTGATTTTCAGCCAATGCCTCTTGCGCACAGCCACCACCCATCTGTCAGTGGAGGCTGTATGTTGCTATGATGCTAAAGAGGCTTCAGTGTAGCTTCCAGACTAGGCTGGACTAGGAAGAAAAGCCTGGTGACTTACTTCCTAATACCAGCCAATGAAAACCCTGTAGGTCACAACGGTCCAGTCTGCAACTGATCAAGTGGGTGGAAATAGGACCGGGAGCATTTTTTCAGTTATACATGGGGTCGCTGTGAATTAAGGGCCGACTCTACGGTGTCTAACAACAACAACTCCCTGAGATAAACTAAAAATAACAGGTCATCCTCCCAATAACAAAAAACATTAAGCCTTTCCCATAAATTGTTGTTAGTGGCATCGAGTTGATTTCAAGTCAAAATGATCCCATGTGACAGAGTAGAATTGCCCCATAGGGTTTTCTTGACTGTAGTCTTTATGGAAACAGATTGCCGGGTCTTTCTCCCATAGAGCCAGTGAGTGAGTTGCAACCTCCAACCTTTTGGTTAGCAGCTCAGCACTTAACCATTGTGCCACCAGGGATCCTTTTGTACCACCTGGGCTCCTTTCCCATAAATCACAGTCCCATTAATGAAATTGTATCTCTATTACAATAGATAGATAGATAGATAGATAGATAGATAGATAGATAGATAGATAGATAGATAGATAGATAGATAGATAGATAGATAGATAGATAGATAGATGATAGATAGATAGATAGATAGATAGATAGATAGATAGATAGATAGATAGATAGATAGATAGATAGATAGATAGATAGATAGATAGATAGATAGATAGATAGGAAAAAAAAATCAGGAAGACATGATCATCATATAAGAACTTAGCTATTTATCTACCACAACCACACTAACCATGAAATCAATAACTTTGGTAGTTTTGACTCTTTTCCTTTAAGTGCCCAATTTATTTAGGCTTTGAAAATTTTTTTTCAGTGAGAGAGTCCTTCTACAGACTGGACTTCCTCGCACCTCTTTGCAAGTCCACTTCTTTTCTTTCGTAACGTGCTTTGCCTCTGATAATCCCTTCACCCTAGATGTCTCCCTTGCTACCCTTAGCACACCTCATGCTCCAGCACCCCAATTTCTTCCCCACCAAATCTTTCTGAAACTCCCGTGGAGCTCTTACCTCTTTTATGGCATGCTTCATCACTGACTGCTAACTATTGGGTTGTTTGGACCTAATACCACAACTCTAGTATTGAAAGAAGGAGCACTGGTGGTACAAGGATTAGACACTCAGCTGTTAACTGAAAGGTCAATGGTAACAGCAGCTCTGCAGGAGAAAGTTGTAGCGGTCTGCTTCCATAAAGATTTACAGCCTTGAAAACTCTATGGGGCAGTTCTACTCTGTCCTATAGGGTTGCTATGAGTTGGAATAGGCTCAAGGGCAATGGGTTTTTTGGTTTTAGCATTGAAAAGTCCCTGGCTTGTAACAAGTGATCAGTAATGATCTTAAATTAGTTATGATTGCACACTGAACTTTGAGCACACCCATTCTTAGGGACCCCTGCCAAGATCATGAGCAGAACGATCCCAAAAAGAGACACTTGTCTCATGCTCAAAGGTGAGAGAATATAATACTTGGCCAAAATCCATCTGGGATTGGATCCAGTCAGGACAATGGTGTTAGTGGACACATTAGCTTCTTTGAGGTCCATTTTCTTCTTTTGTGCAAAGGAGTTACTAACAACAGCTTTATCTACCTTCTTGTTGCAAAGGTTAAATAAAATAATGTGTTTGAAATGTCTGGGTGGGTTAGTCAAAGTTTGCTAATATTATTAGCCAGTAACTGATTTCTGCTATTTGACCAAGTGTGGCTCTCTCTGGCTCTGGGCCAGGGTATAAAATGTTAGCAATTATCATTCTGGACATGCGCGCTCCTCTTTCACAACAGTCAGGAGACAGGCCATCAGTAATAAGGAGTTCTGCAACTCTTTTTGAGGAAATAACCCTTTTTTTTTTTTTTTTTCTTTTTTATGGCAAGAAAATCTTGCTTTCAAAACCAGAAGGTAAAAAGTTTGGATAGTTAGAGTTTTATTTTTAATTCAAAATGTACTCTGAAACATTCATTTGATGCACATAACAGTGCAGAAATTTAACACGTCAGGTGTACTCGCATGTAATTTGTCTCCATAATTACTTCTCAGCTGCAAGAACCAGATTCCATTTCCATTGTGTCTCCTTTGGGTTCGTGTGGGAGGCCAGGGAAGACAGCACACTGTGATATCTCAATTTCCTAGAGCACCACACACCTGTCTAGGATGCCAACTACCCTGTTCTCCCTGTCGTACATCTTAGATGAGAGCCCATCTATTTCTGTCTTTACTGTGCGGGATTTTATGATCTATTCCCAGCAGATGTTTAGACAATTGCTTCTGTGACATTCCTTTCTAATTAGTACAGCAGCAACATCCAAAATTATTCAAGTCTATCATCAAAAAAAATTATAAATCATGTATTTAAAAATAAATATATAGTAAATTAGATGTACTAATATCTCAATTAAGGGGTCCTGGTGGTGCAACAGTTAAGCGCTTGGCTGCCAACCGAAAGGCTGGCGGTACAAACATACTCAGTGGCTTTGCAGGAGAAATACCTCGCAATCTGCTCCAGATTAGGTGTCTGTGAGTCAGTTTCTACTCATAGTGACCCTATGTACAGCAGAATGAAACACTGCCCAGTCCTGTGAATACACAGTGTCAATATATCTCTTTGAGGGTCTTCCATTTTTCAGTGATGCTCTACCAAGTATGATGTCCTTCTCCAGGGACTGATCCCTCCTGACAACATGTCCAAAGTGTGTGAGATGAAGTCTTGCTAATCTCGCTTCTAAGGAGCATTCTGGCAATACTTCTTTCAAGACAGACTTGTTCTTTCTGCTGGCAGTCCATGGTATATTCAGTATTCTTTGCCAACACCATAATCCAAAAGCATCAATTCTTCGCAGGTCTTCCTTATTCATTGCCTATCTCTCACATGCATAGGAGGCAATTGAAAATACCATGGCTTGAATCAGGCACAACTTAGTCCTCAAAGTGACATCTTTGCTTTTTAACGCTTTAAAGAGGTCTTTTGAAGCAGATTTGCCCAAGGCAATGCATCCTTTGGTTTCTTGACTGCTGCTTCCATGGGCATTGATTGTGGATGCAAGTAAAATGAAATCCTTGACAATGTCAATATTTTCTCCATTTATCATGATGTGGCTTATTGGTCCAGTTGTGAAGATTGTTGATTTCTTTATGTTGAGGTGTAATCCATTCTGAAAGTTGTGCTCTTTGAACTTCATCAGTAAGTGCTTCAAGTTCTCTTCTCTTTCAGCAAGCCAAGTTGCGACCTGAATATTGCAGGTCGTAATGAGTCTTTCTCCAATCTTGATGCTGCATTCTTCTTCATGTAGTCCACATTTTTTGATTATTTCCTCAGTATACAAACTGAATAAGTATGGTAAAAAGGTACAGCCTGACACACACCTTTGCTAATTTTAAACCACACAGTATACCCTTGTATTCAAATGACTGCCTCTAGGTCCATGTACAAGTTCACATGAGCACCATTAAGTGTTTTGAAATTCCCATTCTACACAATGTTATCTATAATTTGTTATGATCCACACAGTCAATGCCTTTATGTAGTCAATAAAACACAAATAAACATCTCTTTAGTATTCTCTGCTTTTAGCCAGGATCCTTTTGACATCAGCAATGATATCCCTCTTTCTACATTCTCTTCTGAATCTGGCTTGAATTTCTGGAAGTTTCCTTTTGATGTACTGATACAAATATTTTTGAATTATTTTCAGCAAAATTTTACTTGCATGTGATATTAATGATATTGTCTGATAATTTCTGCATTCTTTTTGATCACCTTTCTTTGGAATAAACATGTTTATGTATCTCTTCCAGTTGGTTGGCCAGGTAGCTGTCTTCAAATTTCTTGTCATAGAACCATGAGTGCTTCCAGCATTGCATCATTTGTTGAAACATGTCAGTTGGTATTCTGTCAATTTCTGGACGCTTGTTTTTCACCAATGCCTTCAGTGCAGCTTGGCCTTCTTTCTTCAGTACCATTAGTTCTTGATTACATGCTACCTCCTGAAATGGTTGAACACTGACAAATTTTTTTCGGTACAGTGACTCTGTGTGTTCCTTCCATCTTCATTTGATGCTTCCTTCGTTGTTCAATATTTTGTTAATATAATCCTTCAATACTACAACTTGAGGCTTGAATTTTTTTCTTCAGTTCTTTCAGCTTGCCAAATGCTGAGCATTTTCTACCCTTTTGGTTTTCTATCTCCAGGTCTTCGCACATTTCATTATAATACCTTACCTTTTCTTCTTGAGGTGCCCTTTGAAATCTTCTGTTCAGCCCCTTAATCGTCATTTCTTCCATTTGTTTTACCTACTCTAAGAACAAGTTTCAGAGTCTCTTCTGATATCCTTCTTAGTCTTTTCTTTCTATTTTGGTCTTTTCTTTCCTTCCTGTCTTTTTAATGACCTTTTGCTTCCTTCATGTATGGTGTCCTTGATGTCATACCACAACTCGTTTGGTCTTTGGTTATCAGTGTTCAATGGATCCAATCTGTTCTTAAGACAGTCTTTAAATTCAGGTGGGATGTACTTAAGGTGGTACTTTGGTTCTTGTGGACTTGTATAAATTTCCTTCAGCTTCAATTTGAACCTGTGTATTAGCAATTGGCGGTATGTTCTGCAGTTGGCCCCTGGCTTTGCTATGATTGATGACATTGAGCTTCTCCATCGCCTCTTTCTGCAATGGAGGTGATTTGATTCTTGCATATTCCATTGGACAATGTCCACAGGTATAGTCCTAATTTTATGTTATTGAAAAATGTATCTCCAATGAATAAGTTGTTGGTCTTGCAAAATTCTATCATGTCATCTCTGGCATCATTTCTATCACCAAGGCCATTTTTTCCAACTCCTGATCTTTCTTCTTTTTTTCCAACTTTAGCCTTCCTGTAGCCAGTAATTATAAATACATCTTCATTGCATGTTTGATGACTTTTTGTCTGCAGAAGTTGGTGAAATTCTTAAATTTCTTCCTCTTGGCATTAGTGGTTGGTGTGTAAATTTGAATAATAGTTGCATTAACTGGTTTTCCTTGCATGTATATGGATATTATCCTATCACTGACAAGCATTTTACTTCAGTATAGATCTTGAAAAGTTCTTTTTGAAGATGAATGTGACGCTGTTTCTCTTCAATTTGTTTTTCCTGGCATAGTAGGCCCTATGGTTGCCCAATTAACAACAGCCTATACCAGTCCCTTTCAGCTCACTGATGCCTAGGATGGAGCCCTGGCAGCTCGGTGGTTAGGAGCTCTGCTGCTAAGCTAAAGGTAGGCAGTTTGAATCTACCAGCTGCTCCTTGAAAACCATATAAGGCAGCTCTACTCTGTCTTATAGGGTCCCTACCAGTCAGAATCGACTCAGCAGCAATTGGTTTTCTTTGAATATTTAGGATATTGATCTTCAAACATTCTATTTCATTTTTGATGATTTCTAATTTTCCTTGATTCATACTTCATACATTATATGTTCCGATTACCAATGAATGTTTGTAGCTATTTATTCTCATTTTGAGTCATGCTACATGAGAAAATGAAGGTCCCAAAAGCTTTACTCTATTACCATCATTAAGGTTGACTCTGCTTTGAGAAGGCAGCTTTCCCCTAGTCATATCCGAATGCTTTCCAACCTGAGGGGCTCATCTTCCAGCACTATGTCAGACAACTTTCCACTGCTATCCATAAGTTTTTTCACTGGTTTTTTTTTTTTTTTTTTTTTAAGTAGACTGCCAGTTCTTTTTTCCTAGCCTGTCTTAGTCTGGAAGCTCTGCTGAAACCTTTCCACCATTGGTGGCCCTGCTGGTATTTGAAATACCAGTGACATAGTGTACAGCATACAGTAACACACAGGCTGCCACAGTACAACAAAGTGACAGAGAAGTGGTGGCAGTAAAGATTACAACCTGAAAAAGGGCAGTGCTACTCTGTCACATGGGGTTGCTATGAGTTGAAATCAACTTGACCACACTTAACAAAAACAATAATATCCCTATTAATGTATTTCTAGATTTCTTCATTCTAAATACAGATGACACCAGAGTTCAATCTTGTTGTTGTTGTTAGGTGCCATCAAGTCTCTTTCAACTCTTAGTGACACTATGTACAACAGAACAAAATACTGCCTGGTCCCGCACCATCCTCATAATCCTTGTTATGCTTAAATCTATCATTGCAGCCACTGTGTCAACCCATCTTGTTGTCAGTCTTCCTCTTTTTCACTGACCCTCTACTTTACTAACCATGATGTCCTTCTCTAGGAACTGATCCCTCCTGACAACAGGTCTAAAATATGTTAGATAAAGCCTGGCCATATTTGCTTCTAAAGAGCATTCTGGCTGTGCTTCTTCCAAGATAGATTTGTTCATTCTTTTGGCAGTTCATAGTATATTTGATATTCTTCTCCAACATCACAATTCAAAGTTATCAATTCTTCTTTGATCTTCCTTATTCATCTTCCAGCTTTCACACGCATACGAGGTAATTGAAAACACAATGTCTTGGGTCAGGTGTACCTCAGTCTTCAGAGTGACATCTTTACTTTTCAACACTTTAAAGAGGTCTTTTGCAGCAGATTTGCCCAATGCAATGTGTCTTTTGATTTCTTGGCTGCTGCTTCCATGGCTGTTGATTGTGAACCCAAGTAAAATGAAATCCTTAACAACTTCAATCTTTTCTCTGTTTATCATGATGTGGCTTATTGGTCCAGTTGTGAGGATTTTTGTTTTCTTTATGTTGAGGTGTAATCCATACGGAAGCCTGTGGTCTTTGATCTTCATCAGTAAGTGCTTCAAGTCCTTTTCACTTTCAACAAGCAAGGTTATGTCATCTGCATATCACAGGTTGGTAATGAGCCTCCCTCCAATCCTGATGCCCGGTTCTTCTTCATATAGTCCAGCTCCTTGGATATTTGCTCAGCATACAGATTGAATAGGTGTGGAGAAAGTGTACAACACTGACACACAACTTTGCTGACCTTAAACCACACAGTATCCCCTTGTTCTGTTCAAATGACTGCCTCTTGATCTAGGTACAGGTTCCTCCTGAGCACAATTAAGTGTTCTGGAATTACCACTCTTTGCAATGTTGTCCGTAAATTGTTATAATCAATCTTACATGGTTATAATTAGCTGGACAATGAATAAGGATGACTGAAGAATTGATGATTTGAATTATGGTGTTAGCAAAGAATATCGAGTATACCATGGACTGCAAGAAGAATAAACAAATCTGTCTTGGAAGAAGTACAGCCAGATCGCTCCTTCGATGCAAGAATGGCCAGACTTCATCTCACATTCTTTGGACATGTTAACAGGAGGGACCATTCCTTGGAGAAGGACATCAGACTTGGTAAAGTAGAGAGTCAGCTAAAAAGAGGAAAACCCTCAATGAGATGGATTGACACAATGGCTGCAACAATGAGCTGACACACAGCAACAATTAAGAGGATGGCGTGGGACCAAGCAGTGTTCTGATCTGTTGTACGTGGGATCACTATGAGTCAGAACTGACTTGAAGGCACTTAACAACACAATAATGAGAATAGACATAAAAAATTCTTAATGTTCTCTTAAAAGGTTATCATAACGCTCAGGACAGGTACAAATTAAAATTAGAGCAATTTACATCAGGGGGAGAAGTACTGGGTTTCTGTCCTGACATCAGTTGGGAGATTGTCAACAGGCCATCCTAAATCCAAAAGATTGGAGGAGATGATCAGTATGATGTCCCCTGTAGTGGCAATCTATATGGTTCTAGACAGACACAATTCATTACAATGAAGTATAAGTTAATATGTTCTAAAATTTGTAAAAAATTTAAAACCTTTACCGTGAAAATATTTGGTAATAGAACTTTGAACAACCACTTTGATCACTCTTAAGCACAACTTTTTCAATAATAAAAAAGATATATATCAATAATAGGTGCTTGGAATTGTCCTTACATTTTGATATAAGTGTTTACATTCTAATGCCAGCCTTCAGTGACTTCTTTCAACTAAAGAGAAGTTACTGTGGTAGGGGAGGAGGGACAAACAGACAATGGTAACTAAAAAAAATGGAGTAATCCACCCAGCATTCATAGAGTTGGTTGGAATGCCAGTATGGTTTTAGTGTTAGGGTTTTCATCTTTTTGAGTCAATCTAACTTACACTTCATGTAACATAATCACAACATTGCTCTTTAGGATAATTTTATGTTGATAGAGTCTAGTGGTCTCTGACATTTTGCAAATATTACTGAGTGCAGGAGCCTGGTTATGTATTTGAGCACCCACAAAACCTAACTGGAAAGGTTATGAATTGATGTCAGTAAGGGTCTTTGGAATATTCTCCATGCCCCCCAAACCACTGTGACCTCCAGTTGCATTTATTTATTTATTTATTCATTCATGCTTTCTCTAATTCTACAGAAATACAAGAGCTCCTACTCTGTGCCAGGCTAGTGGTGTGTGACAGTGAGAAGCACACACAGTTCTGCCTTTAGTATTCTTGAGGCAGAGTAGGCAGACAGGCAAGGAAACAGAAAATTACATTACAGCAAGATGGACCTGATCCTGGAGTTTTTTGTTGGGAATGGAAATTGACATATAAAATGTGAGAGGGAGGAAAGAGACAGGAAGACCAGCTGATGTCTGAAACAAAGCCAAAAAACAAACCTGTTGCCGTCAAGTCAAATCCTACTTATAGCAACCCTATAGGAAAGAGCAGAACTGCCCCATAGAGCTTCCAAGGCTGTAATCTTTATGGAAGCAGGCTGGAACATCTTCCTCCCTTGCAGCATCTGGAGGGTCAAAACCCCTAACCTTTCAGTTAACAGCTGACTGCTTTAACCACTGTGCCACCAGAGCTCCTCCATGGCTTGAGGACCCTTCGTAAATTACCAAATTGGGTGCTCTAGCCTGTCAGCTAGCACCGTGGAATGGGGTTTGTGTGAATCTGTTATTATTGAGTGATGGAAAGTGGAGGTGACCAGCAGCATGAATGACACCCAGCCCACGTCATTTCCTATGCTTTGTTTGTCATAAGGCTTGCTAGGTTGCTCTGAATATAATATTGCCTGGTTTTTCTTCTGAGTTTAAAAATTTGAGAATGGGTTAGAAGAAAGAGCATAGAGGCATCTCTGTGAAGCCTTCTCTTTACTGTCCAAGTTCAGACTCTCTGGCTCTATAATATGGTATTTACCTAGGCAAAGTCTGAGTGTGGAGACAAGTTCTACCCTACAGAAAGCCTGCAGCGAGCCACAGCAGTGGGAGGACATGATGGACCAAGGAATCACCACCTATGAGGACTTCAAAAACTCAGTTTGTGAGAGCTTGCACTGAGTGAGGAATTAGAAGACCCAGCTTCCCCAGGATGGATGTTGTCAGCAGATGCCTGGCAGATCCTGTCCTATACTTACCTCAGGGTCCTGGCTCTGAGTCCCCTTGGTTACAGTGGAGAAAGGGCTGGCTGTTTTCCAGTGCACCATGGCTTGTTTTTGACCAGAGCCTGCTTTCATGTCACACAGAGCCACATATCTATGGAACAGACACCCCAGCCCTCCATAGCTGTGATAGTGACTTTGTGAATAACTTCATGGATAAGAATCTGCGTGCATCCAATCCCCACGGTATGGAAACTGATTACCTGCCCTCCCACCTCCCCACTTCTCAATTATCTCTGACACCAGCCACCCACATGGCACTCTCTCTCTGATCCTAGCCACCCGGAGCTCGGGCCTATCTCACAGGTTAAAATGGCACCATCCTTTAGGTGCCACAAGGTCAGGAGTCTATACCACACCTTCAGTTTCTCCTCCTGGCTCTCCTTCCCCTTATGCTCAATAATTCTCTGGAAGGACTCAGGACTCATGGAAAGGACTATACTTAGGCTTAGGATTTATTATAGCCAAAGGACACATATCAGGGTCTTCAAGAGGAAGAGACTCATGAATGAGGTCTGGAAGGGTCCCCAACATGGAGTTACCATAACTCAGAGAGGGCATGGCAGGCTGAATCATGCCTCCTGAGGCTAAGTGATACCAGCCCCTCAGGTGAGTCTTTTCTGTCTGGCCTTTCCCCACTCACCAGCACAAATTCTCAGGTATGGCCTGGAGTCCCAGACCAAGGCACCTCAATTAGTCCAAAAGTTGTGTCTCAGGAACCAAGGACAAAGGGCACCTTACTTAGGATAATGCTATATTCTTTACCTGCAGTGACTGACTCTAATGTGCCCAAATAGAGTAAGACTCTGAGCCACTCAGGGATGTTCCCCTTTCCTGTGACTCCGCCTTCCCTCAGCATGCTGGCACAGCAGCTCTCGAGCAGTAGGTGCACTCAGACTTTGGGAAGATGAGACCAGGGAAGGAGCAGAAAGACATCGTCTACCTCTTCTGTGTCTCTACTTCCTGTCCACAGGGGACACTGGCTATTTGCATCTTTATTAACTCTTCTCTCAGATCAGAGCTTCACAGTATCACTTTTCATTAGCTTAATTTAAGTGTTGATCATTCTGAATTGAGAAAACTTTCTTCTATTGAGAAGATAATATTCCAATTAAAACTTAAACTGTCTTTATAACAATTAATGCAATGAAATTACATGTATCTCAATATGCTGCATGAAAGAATCAATGTTTTCTCAGTGTTTTAAGAACTATTTATGTATCCAAAAATCCATTGCTGGTCAAGTCTATTTTGACTCATAGTGACCCTATAGGAGACAGTAGAACTGCCCCACGGGGTTTCCAAGACTGTAAGTCTTTACAGAAGCAGACTGGCTCTTTTCATCTTTCTCCTGTCGAGTGGCTGGTGGGTCCGAATCACCATTTTGCATAGCAGCTGAGCACTTAACCACAGCACCACCAGGGCTTCTTCCATTTGTGTATACCAGAAACCAAAAGCCATCACCGTTGAGTTGATTTCAACTTCTAGCAACCCTATAGGACAGAGTAGAACTGCCCCATAGGGTTTCCAAGGAGCCGCTGGTGGATTCAAACTGCCGACCTTTTCTTAGCAGCCAATTGCTTAACCACTACTTCACCAGGGCTACCCATTTTTTAATAAGTCTGCTTAAATGTATACTTTACCTAGATAATGGCACAAGATCCTCTATGGAGACATTTAATTTTTATCATATTTGTTAGTGGAAAATTTCAGAGAGTAATAATTGAAATGTTTCTCCAATTTTTATAAAGACTGGACTATGCTTCCATTTGGGGGATTGTCTTCTTTTACAATATTTATTTTGTGAGGGTTTACTGTAAGTTTAGTGCTTCTGGTAATTGTTATTGGTTGATGAGATAACACAGAAGATTGGTCTGTCAAATCAGGTTCACCTAATTAGCAGTGCTGCTCACAATCGAGCTCTACTAATAATTTCAAGGATGTGAGTAGTCATGGGGCACTGGTGAGGCAAGCAGACGTCCAGGACCCCAGCTTGGGTTCACTGTCTTTCTTGTCACATCAGGTCACACTGCAGCTCAGGTTAACATATGAAGTTTCTAGATAGTAAGTTGAGCCCCATTACTTGTGCAGAAGAGGGACGTTGGGTCATGAAACATACCCATTTTATACTCAGATAGTTACATAGCTTCCGGGACATTTTCCAGGGAGTTATGCTCCATAAATTCCAACTTCCAGAACTGTTTTCTATAAGTAATATTAGATGACTAGGTACATCCTGTTAAAGAATTCCATGTATAAAAGATTTCCCACTCACAAACAACACGAATGTGCTTGCCAGGGGGTCTGTCAATAACTTATTTACAAGGAGGTTTAACCAGGTCATCCTCTCAGTATCTATAGATCTACCAAGGAGCTGAACCGAAGATTCAAAAGGCAGCTCGAGAAGACAAAGTAAAGTATTATAATGACGTGTGAAAGACCTGGAGTCAGTAAACCAAAAGGGAAGAATATACTCAGCATTTCACAATCTGAAAGAACTGAAGAAAAAATTCAAGCCTCGAGCTGCAATAGTGAAGGATTCTATGGGGAAAATATTAAATGATGCAGGAAGCATTAAAAGAAGATGGAAGGAGTACACAGAGCCACTATAAAAAAAAGACCTGGTCGACTTTCAACCATTTCAGGAGGTAACATAATCAGGAACCGGTGGTACTGAAGGAAGAGGTCCACGCTGCATTGAAGGCGTTGGTGAAAAACAAGGCTCCAGGAATTGACAGAATACCAATTGAGATGTTTCAGCAAATGGATGCAGTGCTGGAGGTGCTTACTCATCTATGCCAAGAAATTTGAAAGACAGATATCTGGTCAATCAACTGGAAGAGATCCATATTTATGCCTATTCCAAGCAAAGGTGATCCAACAGAATGAGAAGATTATCTAACAATATCATTAATATCACACACAAGTAAAATTTTGCTGAAGATCATTCAAAAGGGATTGCAGCAGTATATCAACAGAGAACTTCCAGGGATTCAAGCCAGATTCAGAAGAGGAGGTGGAACCAGGGATATCATCACTGATGTCAGATGGATTCTGGCTGAAAGCAGAGAATACCAGAAAGATGTTTTCATGTGTTTTATTGACTATGCAAAGGCATTCGACTGTGTGGATCATAACAAAATTATGGATAGCATTGTGAAAAATGGGAATTCCAGAACACTTAATTGTTCTCATGAGGAGCCTGTACATAGATCAAGAGGCAGTCCTTCGAACAGAACGAGGGAATGCTGCGTGGTTTAAAGTTAGGAAAGGTGTGTGTCTGGGTTGTACCCTTTCACCATACTTTTTCAATCTGTATGCTAGGAAAATAATCCAAGAAGCTGAGCTTTATGAAGAATGGGTATGGTAAATCAGTAGTAATTCCTGCCCTCCTCTTCTAGAATGCTAGAGAAAAACTTTCCCATAGAGAAGGGGTTTTCTTTCCTGGGGGATCCCATAGGTCTGTTAACTCTACCAAAAAGCAAAACACCCATTGCCATTGAGCCAATTCCAACTCACAGAGACCCTATAGGATAGAGAAGAGCTGCCTTATAGGGTTTCCAAGGAGCAGCTGAAGGATTCGAACAGCTGACCTTTTGGTGAGCAGCTGAGCTCTTAACCACTGTGGCACCAGAGTTCCCTGTTAAATCTACAGGGTTCCCCATAAGAAGTGTCAGAGTGGGAATGATCCATGTTTGCTCAGCCTTTGTCATGTCTGTGAGGAGTTGGAATAGTGTTTAAGAGGAAGAACATCTCATCTTCATTTAGGTTGTAATAAACTTGACCTTTATTGGAATCTCAGCTTGGAGATGAACACTCTGTGATTGCAGGTGTGGGAGGGAGGTGGGGGGAGGTATGAAGGGAGTGCTGTGTGTGTCAAACTCTAAATTCCATGAAACTGCCCTTAGAACAATGGGCAAAGAGATGACATGGCAGCTCATTTCCTGAGTCGCCAACAACTTCACAAATGCTTCTTTGCTGAGCAGCCCTGGTCAAATAGCACGTGTCATAGGCTCAGCCAGTCAATGCCGTATGTTCTTTATGCCTTGTGCAGAAGCATTCAGGGGAGATTCTGCAAAGACTGTGTCTTTTCCTACCTAGTTGAGTTTTCTTTGATTTCTGTCCATGAACTCTCTGGGCAGCAGATTAAGGCCAACCTACAGCTGACATGACCACAGGCACTGCCCTCTCAGCCAAGCCCAGGGGGCTCTGTCAGTGTGCACACCTCTGATCCACTTGAGGAAATTTAAACACATAAAAAACAAATGAGTTCTTTCTTTTTCCAGAGCATGACATCTCTACATCCTTAATCCACTGTAGAAAGTAAGTTACTTGATGGTTTATATTTAATGCCAACTACTATAGAGTTTCCTTGGATCCCAATAGCTTAATCAGTAGTTATGTTACATAGTTACAAATGTTTGGCAGGTTCACAGTTTCAGGGGTGTGATGAGTATGGATTGAGGCTGATGTTGGCTGCAAGGTGTGTATGCCTGTGTGTGTGTGTTAGTCACAGCGTGTGAGTGTCCACGTGGGTATGTGCGTATACACATATGTCATTGTGTATGTGTGCATCTGGTGTCTCTGTATGTCCGTGTGCCTGATGTTTCTGTGTATGAGTGTCAGTGTAAGTCTGGGTTTATATGTATATACTTAACTGTGTATATATGAGCCTGTCTAGTGTCTCTGTGTGAGTGTGTGTCTTTGTGTGCATGTGTGTGTTCGTACATGTCTCTGGTGTATGTGTGTCTAGAATAAACCAAAAAACCAAACCCGTTGTTGTCGAGTCGATTCTGACTCATAGCAACCCTGTAGGACAGAGTAGAGCTGCCCCATAGGGTTTCCGAGGAGTGGCTGGTGGATTTGAACTGCCGACCTTTTGGTTAGCAGCCGTAGTTCTTAACCACTATGCAACCAGGGTCTCCAGAATTCCAGAATAGTTTCTTTTGGAGCAATGTGCTGCCCACCCACCTCCACCTCACAATAAAAGCCTGCATCTTATGCTGTGGAAACCCTGGTGGCGTAGTGATTAAGAGCTACGGCTGCTAACCAAAAGGTCGGCAGTTCAAATCCACCAGCTACTCCTTGGAAACCCTATGGGGCAGTTCTACTCTGTCCTGTAAGATCATTATGAGTCAGAAATGACTTAATCAGTCACCAAATCTCTATATCTTCCACAAATAACTGTTTCTTGCAAGAGTTTCTTTAGTCCAGAATGTGACATTCCTTTGTCTCTTAGAGACTGGAGAGAGGAAACAATCCCCCAGGCGGAGGTGTTCAGCTTGCCTTTCCAGAACAGAGAGCCTTGAGAACAGGATGATTTGGTACCATTTCAGGTACGAGGTGCTGTGGCTCAAAGGAGGAGGATGCTATGTCACCAGAGGGGTCCCAAACAGGAGCACTGAGGGACAGAGTGAAGCACAGGAGAGAGCCTGCTCTGGAGGAGTCAGGGGCAAGGCCGAGGTAAGAGTAGACCAGACAAAGGGCCAAGGAGCTTGGTGGCTTGGGCCTGCAAAAGGAGAGCAGGAGCCCAGAGTGCTCATTCCCTTGGGAGGGGCCTGAGGGCCTCCTGCTGTGCCTTCTCCATGTAACTTCTACTGGTCTACCCATCGCCATTGCAGCAATACCTATCTCCTGCTATGGTAGTGTGACCTGCCTTCACCCTTCACCTGCTTCTGTTCTCAGTCTAGAATGTCCCACTGCTCCAAGGCCCTTCTCCTCACGACTGCCCCTCTGAGAGTTTCCCTTGCTCTCTCCCAGTCAGAATTCGCACCCTGGCTGCCCTCCCCATACTGTTCGGTTTGCTCTGAGATATAGCATGCATGACCATCAGCAACCGTCTCTGAACACTGCGTGCCTCTCACTCAGGAGTCCACGATCGCCAGAAAGGACTTGCGTTCATCTTTGCTTGGCTCCCATCTTTGCTAGCTCTCAATACCTCTACTGTCAAATTAAACAATCCACAAGGCCTCTGAGACATCCCTTCTGCTCTATCATCCTTTTCCACATGCGGCATGACTTCCTTGGCTCACTGGCCAAATCTTTATGTTTCTGCCCTCTGTTTCTGAGCTGATACTTTCCATTCCCTATGTACGTGGGATACCTGATGGGCCGTTCCCCACCCCACAAGACCCTGTTCTCCTGGAAGATGCTATCTTGACCCTATATCTAACATGATTTCACTCTAACAAGGTCACACAGCCCCCCCCCCAACCAGTTCCTCTCACGTTGACTCTGACTCATGGCAACCCATGGGTATCAGAGTAAAACTGTGTCCCACAGGGTTTTCAGTGATTCCCAGTAGATTCCCAGGCTTTTCTTTCAAGACACCTCTGGGTGGACTTGAACCTTAAGCCTTTTGGTTAGTAGCCAGCGTGTTAACCATTTGCCCCACCCAGGCACCTAAAATCAGTCTCTACAAAAGCCCTTTCACACTCCTTCTAACCCTCTGTTTGCTTATCAGTTCTTTACGTAGATCTGGAGTTGGCTGTTTTTTTCTCTTCTCTACGTAGTCATGTTTTGTCTCAGAATTTCAAAGCTTTGAGGAATTTGTGGTCCCTTGGTCTAATTCCCTCACTTTGTATATAGAACTGAGTCCGAGAGAATTTAGGTACCTGCCCCAAGTCCCACAGCCAGGTAGGGTGTCCTTGCTCATCTCTTTTTCTACTAATTGCCCCCTTCTAAGGGATTTGTCTATTTTTTTAGAGCAGCAATGGAGCCACGTAAAGGCCCTAGAGGGGACCATGGCTGCCTGGGGATAGAAGACAGACTCAGCAACAGTCTTCAAACCCAACCAGGTATATTTCTCCCTGTGACAACCATCAATAATTCTGTCTCAAGAGAGCTGCTTAAATTTGTGAAAATACTGACCTATAAACATTTACATAATATAATGTTTTCTAGGTTCACTCACGTTGTAGGATCATCACTCTTTCATTCCTATGGCTGAATAATATCCCATTGCATGGGTACACCACATTTGGTTTATCCATTCATCTGCTGATGGGCACTTGGTTTGTTTCTACCTTTTGGCTATTGAAAATAATGCTGCAATGAACTATAAGTATACAAAAATTATCTGTTTGAGTCCTCGCTTTCAAGTCTTTTGGGTATATACCTAAAAATGGAACATCTATGCTAAATGAAAGAAGCCAGACAGAAAGCCCACATATTGTGTGATTCTATCTACATGAAATATACAGAATAGGCAATTTCTGGAAAACAGATTTGTGGTTGCCAGGGACTGGGGGTGGGGTGAGGAATGGGGTGTTTCTGCTTAATGGGTACAGGATTTCCATTTGTGATGGTGAAAAAATTCTGAACTAGATAAAGGCTATGGTTGCACAACAATGTGAATATACTTAATGCCACTGGATTGCACATTTTAAAATGGTTGAAATAGTAAATTCTATGTCATATATATTTTGCTATAATAAAAACATATATACTTAAGAAAACCCAGTGTTGTTCTTTTCAAATGCATAGAATAAGTTAATTTGACAATTGACCGGAATTTTCCAAGTACAGCTCTTGCTGCATATACATAAATAAATAGATAAAGCAGTTGTACATAGAAAACCAATTGCTTGTAGACAATATGGGATATGGTTAACCCACTGGAAACCTTATCCCTGTGATTCAGTTTAAACCTGCTTTCATTCTGGACAGTATGTATAATACAAAGCATGTTTCAACTAAGTCCTGGTCAAGCTATGAATAAGGAAGACCAAAGAAGAATTGATGACTTCGAATTATGGTGCTAGTGAAGAATATTGAATATACCATGGACTTGCAGAAGAATGAACAAATCTGTCTTGGAAGAAGTACATCCTGAATGCTCTTTAGAAGCTAGGATGGTCAGACGTCATCTCATTTATTTTAGACATGTTGTCAGAAGGGACCAATCCCTGGAGAAGGCATCATGCTTGGTAAGGTAGAGAGGGTCAGTGAAAAAAGGGAGACCCTTGATGACATGGATTGACACAGTGGCTGCAACAATGGGCTCAAGCATAGCAACGATTGTGAGGATGACACAGGACTGGGCAGTATTTCGTTCTATTGTACATAGAGTCACTATGAGTAAGAGTTGACTCGATGGCACCTAACAACGACAGCAACAATGTTCTTACAGATTGAATTCTGTTCCTCCAAAAATTTATGCTAACGCCCAAAACTTTGGTACCTTGTTTGGAAATAGGGTTCTTGACAATGTTATCAGTAACATGAAGTCATACCACAGAGCAGGGTAGGTCCTAATCCAACCTGAGTGGTATCCCATAAAAGAGGAGAAGGGAACACACAGAGAGAGGAAAGATGGCCTTATGATGCTGGAGTTATACTACAGCTGCCAACCAAGGAACACCTGGAGTTATCAGTAGGTAAGAGACAAGAAAGGACCTTTCCCTAGAACCATCTGAGTTTCCTACCACTTAACATATGGATTTGGACTGCTGGCTTACAAAATTGCGTGAGCCAATTCCTTAAAATAAACCTCTCTTTCTCTAAATATATATATATTTTGCTGACTCTGTTTCTCTGGAAAACCCTGACTAATACAAGTACTTAATTATCATGATAAATAAGTGAAGGTGTTAATTACGCTCAACATTACATTCTGCTTTCTCATCTTTGATGTCATGATGACCAGGCAAGGATAGAATGAGTCTGATGGTTGATTAAGAAACAGCAATTTCAAGGGCACTGCCATGCTTCTGTTGTTTCTTTTACAAAAAAGAAAAAAGAAAGTGATGTTTTGTTCTTCTCTTTGTTAAATGTTTGTAGGCTTGAAAACAGATGTCATTCCATTGCTATTGTCAATCTATTAGCTCTATCCATAGCAGAGGAGAGTTTAGATCGCGTTACATCTGTGTACACAGAATGTAAGCATTTCAGTAATGAAAATGGGATTCAGAATGAGCAGTCAACATTCAATGCAAAAATAACTGCCATATATTTTGGACCCTCGATCTCTCACCATAACAGTAAAACTTGCTTGCAAAATGGGCTTCTCATCTCTGAGCCATATATATGCAAACACACGATTATAGAACATGTTTCTGGCAACATCAAACAGAGCTTGACCTGAATAACTCCTTCTTGGCCAATATATATGCCACAGCATTGGAATTACAGCTGCGGTATTTGATTTTATGGTGCTTAGAACCCAAAGTGATTATTTTCAAAAAAATACAATTAAAGTTCTTTTAAAATGGATATAAAATTTGCTGAAAGGTCCATTTTTCACAGCACTTATCCAAGCTTTAAAAGGTCCATTACTCAGGAGCCATTTTACGTGGTACCATTTCCAGTCTTTACATCAGATGTGAGGCAATTACAGAACAGAAGCCTCCACTGTCCACAGCTCACCCCCAAACTCTGCCACCACCCTGACTAAAACTGCTTCTGCCTTGAGGAAGATGCAGTCTGTGAAAGCACCAAAGGGGACTCACGGAACACAAGAGGGAGCAGACATCCGAGCAGCCCCGTGCTGGTTGATGGCTTTTGCCTCGAATGCCCCCAACCCTCCCAGTGGCTGCTCCCTGCTGGTCTGCCCCAAGCTCCTCTTCATCCTTACAGACCCCACTCTGATACCACCTCCCTTGGAAAGCCTCCATTACATTTGCACAGCTCACGGTTTATTATAACTGCTACTTAATGTTCCATTGCAGTCTAACGGTAGTGCACAGTTGACATGCTCAGCTGTTCATCACAAGATGAAAGGCTCAAGTTGACCCAGAGTTACCTCAGAAGAAAGGCCTGGCAATCTACTTCAGAAAAATCAGCCACTGAAAATCCTGTGGCGCACAGCTCAGCTCTGACACACTTGGGGTCTCCAGGAGTCAGAGTCGACAGTTTTTTGTTTGGTTTTAAATGTTTCATCTCCCATCATTATGAGGTTGCACATTCATCTTGGCTTCCCTACTAAAGGGTTTGGTAAACAATGGCTGGTCCAGTCAAAGCTGAGTGAATAATAAAGTGAAAATGTTTCACGTGGCACATGGAGATCTAACATTGCCATGGAGATATGTCTTCCAGTTTTATGGTGGTCTCATACTGTTAACACTTTTGGTAGGAAAGCAACTCACCTCAACTCTGTGGGCTGCCCGTAACTATGGAGCTTCTTCCAGCCTGGTAAGTGAGGTGATTTGGCAGAGTCACAGGAATGACAGGTGACTCCCTGCCCGGGACCACTCACTAGTATCTACATATCTGTCTATGTATCCATCCATCTGTCTACACATACACATGCACACTCACAAACACACTCATATATACATGAAGTCATAGCAGAAGTATATAAATATATGTATGCCCATTGCCGTTGAGTCAATTCCAAATCATAAGGACAGAGTAGAACTGCCCCATGGGGATCCCAAGGAGCAGCTGGCAGATTCAAACTGCTGACCTTTTGGTTAGCAGCCGAGCTCTTAATCACCAAGCCACCATGGCTCCCCAGGTAGCTAAGTCAGTCTATAAGTGCTGTACTGACAACTCCCAACAAGCAGCCCCAGGGGTGCTGCTGCAGGTACAAGGCTCCCAGTGTGTGGGCAGCACCAGCAGATGTGGAACAAAGTCACAGCCAAGAGTTCAGGAGGACACAACTGGCCTTGGATTCTAGCTGATTTATTTCTTTTATTGACGTAAAAACAAACAGAATTCATGGCAGACTCAGAAAAAAATGTGAGCCATTTATTATCATCACTAATGATTCGAAGTTGACCATTAGTTTTTAAAACAACTAAACTATAAAGATAATTGTTTGGTATGACGCTTGAGCTGGTTTTCTCTTTACAAGTGCCCATGTGATCATCTCACTTCTAAAGAAGCCTTCTCATCTTCACCTTCATGAAAAGCTTATTACAACTGAATTGTGCACGTGGCTTTTCAAGGAGCCTAGAAATAGAAACGAGAATAAAGAAGAACCATCCATGGACTATAAGGCTTACAAATGGACTGTCAAATTGAAGTAAGTGTTATTGGCTGACTATGAGTCAGGATCGGCTGAATGGTGATTTTGTTTTAGTTTCTCCCCCACACCCGCTGCCTTAAATTATACTATCCACAGAAGCATGGCTAGATGGAAGTCACAAGGGATAATGCTGTATCCCAGGACTAGGAACTATTGAGTATACAGGCACTGGCTATTACCGTCTGCATAAAGGGGTGAGGGAAGGAGTGGTTACTGAAAACCCGAAGCAGAATGTCACTTATGAAGGAACTATTTGAGAGGGGCTGTGGAGCCCTTGTGGCGCAGTGGTTAAGAGCTCAGCTGCTAACCAAAAGGTTGGTAGTTCAAATCCACCAGCTGCTCCTTGGAAACTCCATGTGGCAGTTTTACTCTGCTCTGTACAGCTGGACCAACAAGCAACATCGTGGTAAACTGAGAAAAGATTGAAGTTGTCGAAGATTTCCTTCTACTTGGATCCACATTCAACACCCATGGAAGCAGCCTTCGAGAAATCAAATGACTCGTTGCATTGGGCAAATCTGTGCAAAAAAAACCTCTTTAAAGTGTTAAAAAGCAAAGATGTCACTCTGAGGACTAAGAGGCACGTGACCCAAGCCATGGTGTTTTCGATTGCCTTATATGCATGTGAAAGCTGGACAATGAATGAGGAAGACCAAGAAGAATTGATGCCTTTGAATTGTGGTGGTGGTGAAGAATATTGACTATACCACGGACTGCCAAAAGAATGAACAAATCTGTCTTAGAAGAAGTACAACCAGAATTCTCCTTAAGAAGCAAGGATGGTGAGACTTTGTCTTACATAGTTCAAACATGTTATCAGGAGGGATCAGTCCCTGGAGAAGGACATCATGCTGGGCAGAGTACAGGGTCAGCGGAAAAGAGGAAGACCCTCAAAGAGGTGGATTGATACAGTGGCTACAACAATGAGCTCAAGCATAACATCAATCATGACTGTGGCACAGGACTGGGCAGTGTTTCATTCTTTTGTACATAGGGTTGCTATGAGTCGGAATCAACTGAACAGCACCTAACAACAACAACATAGGGTTGCTATGAGTCAGAATTGATTAGACTGCAATGAGTTTGCTTTTTTGGGTTTTTTTTGGCATTGTGTCTTTCAGAAGGAGCCCTGGTGGAGCAGTAGTTAGAGTGCTCAACTGCTAACTGAAATGTTGGTGGTTTGAGCCCACCGGAGGATCTGTGGGAGAAAAGTATGGCAGTCTGTTTCTCTAAGGATTTACAGCCTTGGGAACCCTACAGGGCAGTTCTAATTCTCTGCTATAGGGTTGCTACCAGTTGGAACCGATTCAAAGGCAGTGTGGGTTTTCATTTTTGCTTTGTGCCATTCAGTTGAGGGACATAGCACCACCTCCTTCCACTTACCGTGTTTTGTTCTTTTGCTCCCTTTCAGTCTATTTTCCACACAGCCTACTGACAGTCTTTTTGAAGTAGAAATCAGATCTTGTCACTTTCCTGCTTCAAACATTTCAAAGGTTTCACATTGCTCTTGGAATAAAATCAAAACTCCCTGTAACAGTGTGGATGTGTTGATCTCTGCCTAGCTCTCCCCCCTCACTATTCTCTCCCACACTCCACTGTCTCATGTCATGTGGGTCTATTTTCAGTTCCAGGCTCTTACCCACCTCTCTGGAGATTGAGGGCAAGTTCTTTCCTTTACTCCAAGAATTGTGCTCTCCCCATACTTTGAATTGTAGTGTCTTCTTATTCCCCATACAACCCAAAATCAAACCTGTTGCTACTGAGCTGAGTGTATGTTGACTCATGACAACCTCGTGTGTTACAGAATAGAACTGCTCCATAGGGTTTTCTTGGCTATAATATTTACAGAAGCAGATCACCAGGCCTTTCTTTCAAGGCACCACTGAGTAGGTTCAAATCACCAACTTTTAGGTTAGCAGTTGAGTGCAAACAATTTGCATCACCCGAAGACTTCTTATTACTCATAAAACCAAAAGAAAAACAAAAACCTGTTGCCATCAAGCCTATTCCGACTCACAGCAACCCTATAGGACAGAGTAGAACGGCCCCATAGGGTTTCCAAGACTGTAATCTTGAGGGAAGCAGACTGCCGCACCTGTCTCCTGTGGAGTGACTAGTGGGTTTGAAAGTCTGACTTTCTGTTAGCAGCTGAGTGCTTAACCACTGTACCACCAGGGGTCCTTATTTCTCAGTCCCCAACTTAAATCTAGTTCCCTCAAAAACGGTCTTCCTGAAGCCCCTCTCTCAAAAGCATGTTTATTCTCTAATTCAGGCCCTTCCTTCTTAAGATTTATCACAGTTTGTTCTAAGACTGCCTCTCCCACTAGCTCATGAGGGCAGGGATGTCATTGGTTGTGTCCCCCTGATGTTGTCCAGCACTCAACAATGTTGCTGGACAAATGCATTCTGGATGTTAAAAGGACACGTCATGACATAGACCTTCAAAGAAGGAGAAGCAGTCATTTTCATCATGTGTCACCTGAGTTTATAGCAAGACATGCAGATGGTTGTTGTTGTTGTTGTTAGGTGCCGTCGAGGCTGTTCCGACTCATAGCGACCCTATGCACAACAGAACGAAACACTGCCCAGTCCTGTGCCATCCTTACAATTGTTGTTATGCTTGAGCTCATTGTTGCAGCCACTGTGTCAATCCACCTTGTTGAGGGTCTTCCTCTTTTCAACTGACCCCGTACTCTGCCAAGAATGATGTCCTTCTCCAGGGACTGATTCCTCCTGACTACATGTCCGAAGTACACAAGATGCAGTCTTGCCATCCTTGCCTCTAAGGAGCATTCTGGCCACACTTCTTTCAAGACAAATTTGTTCATTCTTTTGGCAGTCCGTGGTATATTCAATATTCTTCGCCAACACCACAATTCAAAGGCGTCAACTTAGCAAAAGCAAAGAGACGAGTACAAAGATAGTATTTTACATCCACGGTGTTCTTTTCACCTCGCTCTGTAAACAAGCGTGCTGATCACAAGTAGATAAAAGACTTGAGCAGAGATAAAATGAAATAGAACTGAAAAAGATTTTAAGGACTTTGAAAGAGCAAATACAAAACATCCTTTAAAGAACTGCCTATAATGAATTTTGATTTGAATGTAAGTGTGGAGCAGGGAAATTATAAAATGAGAATTCTTACGGGTATTCAGCACCAGGAAATTATATACATTTACACACACACAAACATTACCTTGTCGTATTGCAGTGTTCTTTATAGAATGATCATTTCTCTAAATGGTTGTTTGAGGATTGTAGTCTTTTAAGAAAGATAACTCCCTCTATTTATTCACACAACACAGATTTACTGATACCCACTATGCACCAGGCACTCTTGTGTGCACCGGAAACAGACAATAACAATAACAACAAGTAACAGTAAGAGCAAAAGGCAGGCATGTCAGGTATTGATAGCTGCAATAGGACAAAACAGTGGAAAGAGGTAGGGGGCTCTGAGGAGAGTTGCTATTTTATATGGATGGTCATGGAAGGCTTTATGGCGACAGTGATGTTTTAACAGAGATGGACCCATGCAGATATATGGGGAGAATGTTCAAGGTGAATGGAATAGCAGGTAAAAGAGCCCTGAGGCAGGAGTGTTCTTGTATGGAATGTATTGATGCCCATTTGTCTGAAGCGGGGTGAGTGAGGGGGAGGTGATATGGTTACAGAGGTGCCAGCTGGAGGAGATCATGTCATGTGGGATGTCACATTTTACCGTGAGTGAGATGGGGAACTATCGGAGTGGATTCCAGAAGAGTGACTTGATTTGTCCACATTTTAAGGGGTGAACTCTTACTGTGCTAAGAACTGTTGTCATGCATCTGTTAGAGCAGGAAAAAAGTTGGGGCTCCAGGACTGCCAAGTCAGTATAGATTGGATTGTTTCCCCCCAAAAGATATGCTTAAGTCCTAACCCCCGATGCCTGTGAACGTGACCTTCTTTGGAAATGGGCTCTTTAAAGGTGTTATCAGTTTACATGAGGTCACGGTGGAGTAGGGTGGGACCTAGTCCAGTATAAGTGGTGCCCTTATAAAAGAGGAGAAGAAACACAGGGGAAGACGGGCATGGGAAGATGAAGTGGAGATTGGAGTGATGTATCTACAAGCTGTGGAACAGCAAGGATCGATAGCCGTCACCAGAAGCTAGGAGAGAGGCATGGAGCAGATTCTTCCTTAAAAAAAAAAAATAGAGCCTACAAAAATAACTAACCTTGCTAACACCTTGATTTTGCCTCCAAAACTGTGATGCAACACACTTCCATTCTTCTAAGTGGTTCAGTTTGTGGTTCTTTATTACAGGGGCCCTAAGACACGAATACAAGGAGCAGCCCATTAGGAGATGATGGTGACTCAGGCAGGTGGTAGCAGAGTGGGTAGTGAAGGCCACCAGAATCCAGATGCTTTTTGTCTATAGAGACAGGACAGTCTGGACTGTCTGAATACAGGAGTGAGAGATTGAGAGGAGACAGGTCCAATACTCTTGGCCTGAGCAACGGGGAGACTGAGCTTCTATTTACAGAGACGAGTTGAGGAGAGAAGCAGGCTGATGGTGGGCGGAGAAGTAGATGCTTCCAGAGGAGATATTCGTTTTGCTATTGCCCCCCACCCCTTTTTTATTGGAAAGGATGTTGTCATTGATTGACTCGCACTGGGAGAAGGATGAATGCGAAAATGACAAGGCTGCCCCTAACCTTGGTATTCTCCCCTTCCCCCATCTCGTACTCTAACAAGTAAAGAGATTATTGAAAGGATAGTTTGGTTATTGCTCTGAGGCCCTTAAGCAGCCCTTCAGGGTCGTTCCTACAGCGGGCATGTCATACTGTTTACCGGCTGCCATGGAGTCAACTCAAACTCATGGGTGACCCCGTGTGTGTTAGATTAGAGCTGTACTCCATAAGGCTTCCAATGGCTGATTTTTTGGAAGTAGATTGCCATACCTTTCTTCCAAGGTACTTCTGGGTGGACTCAAACTTCCAAACTTTCAGTTAGCAGCTAAAAAGTTTAACCTTTTTTACCACCCACCAAAAAAAAAAGAACCCATGCAGTTGAGTCGATTCCGACTCATAGCAACCCTATAGGACAGAGTGGAACTGCCCCATGCTGTTTCCAAGGAGCGCCTGGTGGATTGGAACTGCTGACCTTTAGGTTAGCAGCTGTAGCTCTTAACCACTACACCACCAGCATTTCCTTCACCACCCAAGCGCTCCAGTTTATAGCTCAATTATAGTTGATGTGTTCCAAGGATAACCACTGCATAGGCTACTCTCACATTGCCCTGGTCTATCTCTGCACTTGTGTGTTCAACAGACCAGGCCTCCACATTTCGTGGAGTGAATGAATACGGAAACTCCAAGCGGCCTTTCATAGATTTTGAAAACACCCCACAGCCTTTTTTCTTACTTTTGACTAAAGACATCTCTTTAAATACTGATATCCCTCATAATTTCCCCTGCCTTGAGAATGGCAAGGAATAAGCCTTCTTTTAAGCTCAGGAGAATTCAGCTAAATCTTTCCTCATTTTACGTTTTCACAACTCCTGTGGGTTTCCGTATGTGGGATGCCTTCCATCTGTGACTGTGACGCCTTTCTGTCCCAGCAGCCTAACCTGGCTGCAGAGAGCTCCTCTGTAATCCGTGGCTTTGATGATCTTCCAGACAAACATCACACGTAAGAAAAGTCTGTGCTTGCCATCTGCATTTAAGGTCAAAACCTTGACATGTATTTTGTGATTTCTTTTTCCTCTGGAGGGAAAAAATCTTAACTTTATCTGTCTCCACAAAGATCATGTTTCTTTTTTTAACCTCAAAAAGGACTGTGACAATAAGCCTTGTTAATAAGAAAAATAAAATGGAGATATATTAGCAAGGTTGTGAACCATGGCTTATTTATGGGGATCAAGGTCACCAACAGGCAGAGGTGAGGATGAGGTGTGTGATTGCAGAAGTGTTATCTTCATTTCATGTGAGACATTCCAGCCAAGCGTGTTATAAGAATTCCCGACGTGAACACACACTATTGATTCAAAGCTGCCACCTGCTACTTGGCCATATTGAGAAGCAGGAGCTTAATACATCAGATGTTATCTGCTATTTAGTCTCTGGTGGTGGCCCAGAATCAATATCCTTAAATCAAGAATCTCTATATTAGGCAGGAGCAAGACCATTTATTATAATTCCAGTCTTTCAGTGTTGTTAGCATGTGGAAGCAGCCTCAGCACTCTACAGTTCCACGGCACATGGTCCCACATATCTCCTTCCGGTAGTCTTCCTAATGAAATTCTCTGTGTACTAAAAATTTATTGTGCTCAGCAAGAAGAGCAAAAGGCAGTCATTTCAACAGGACAAGGGGATATCATGTGGTTTAAAATTAGGAAAGTGTGCATCAGGGTTGTATCCTTTCACCATACTTATTCAGTCTGTATGCTGAGTGAGCAACCCGAGAAGCTGGACGATATGAAGAAGAACAGGGCATCATGATTGGAGGAAGACTCATTAAAAACCTGCAGTAAGCAGATGACACAACCTTGCTTGCTGAACGTGAAGAGAACTTAAGTATTTACTGATGTATTTTCATGTCGAAAAATCAAACGACTCACTTCATTGGGCAAATCTGGTGCAAAAAACCTCTTTAAAGTGTTCAAAAGCAAAGATGTCATCTTCTTGACTAAGGTGCACCTGACTCAAGCCATGGTATTTTCAGTCACCTCATATGCATGCAAAAGCTGGACAATGAATAAGGAAGACCAAGGAAGAATTGACGCATTTGAATTATGGTGTTGTTGAAGAATATTGAATATACCGTGGACTTTCAGAAGAATGAACAAATCTATCTTAGAAGTACAGTTAGAATTCTCCTTAGAAGTGGGGATGGCGAGACTTCATCTCACATACTTTGTACATGTTATAAGGAGGAACCAGTCCCTGGAGAAGGACATCGTGCTTGGTAAGGTAGAGGGTCAGTGAAAAAGAGGAAGACTCTTGACTAGATGGATTGACACAGTGGCTGCAACAATGGGCTCAAGCATAACCAGGATTGTGAGGATGGTGCAGGACAGGGCAGTGTTTCCTTCTGTTGTACGTAGGGCTGCCATGGCACTTAACAACAACAACACTGTTGGAAAACTGGGTCTAGTTTTTAAGATATCTCGGTAGTATTTTGGTAAAGTCTCAATGGGAAATTAAAAACCCTTGGATCCATATGGCAGTCATACATCTTGGTTCATAAAGAAACAGCTCCTATCTGTGAATTTGAGTCATTAGTAATCACGATAGCTAGTATTTGTAGAGCAGGCATCACGTGCCAGGATCTGGTATAATCACTTCGCTCAATTCATCCTCCAAACTTCACCAAAGCCAGGGGCTCATTTTAGCTTCCATTTTTTACAATGAGGAAATGAAGCTCAGAAATGTTAAGGAATATTCTGAGGTTGCCAAGCTGGTTAAATAGAAGGATTAGATTCAAACACAGAGTGCTTGTTCAGCCACTGGCCTATACTCTCCTTAACCATGGGGTTTTAAAAAAGGAGTTTGTACTTAACCTTTTTTTTTTTTTTTGATGAAACAGTGATAAATGCTGTTAAGTCCAGGGTGTGTTTTTCTCACTTAAGGTATTAGATTGAGAAACCCATGCCTCCATTTTAACAATAAGAAAATTGTGAAAATTCAGAAGCAAGGTGGCCAAACATTTTGGTTGTAGTTTAAGGAATCTAATTGGGGTTTTGTTTTTCTGTAGCAAAGCTAAATTGGACTTGAACTACTCTGCCAGTGTTATTCAGGGGAACTTAATAAAAGGAAGGAAATTAGCAAGAATCAGGGCCTACAGAATAATGGAAATTTGAGTGACTCAATAAATATCTATCATTATTGATGTCACCAGAAACCTGGTTTCACAGAAATAATTATGATAATGCATAAACAACCACCAGCACAATTTCTCAAGCAGCTGCTAAAGATCAGGTGCTGTGCCAGGTATTTTTTCACATTATTCCAATTGAACCTCAAACAGTCCAGTAAAGAAAACCACGTACCACCTGTATCTACTCTGACTTCATTGCAAAGGCTCTTAGTCATTAGGATATGTTGCTTGCTGGATAATAAGAGGAGCAAAACCTAATTTCAGATCACATGCAGGTATCTACAAATTAAGGATTGTGGGTTATGTTCATTTATTCATGCAAACATCTACTTTGAAAGATTGAGCCAATATTTATTGAGCAGCTTGTGTGTGTTAAAAGCTGCAGTTGTACGGAAACCAGGAAGATTCAGTTCTCACCTAGTCAGCACTATATTTGAGGGAAATTAAATAAATGGAAGGAGTGAGTCATTCCCACCCAGGAATACAGGAAAATAGTCCCAGAGGGCAAACGTCAAAAAAGCTGAAAATTGGAGAGTAAGAACAATTGAATGGGAGGAGAAGGGGGAAGGGCAGTCCAGTCAGAAAAATAGAAAGGGTACCAAATAAAGAAATAAAAATAAGGACTTGCCATCAAGTAGGTTCTGGCTCATGGCGACCCCACGTGTGCAGAGTAGAGCTGTGCTCTGTAGGGTTTTCGAGGCCGTGACCCTTTCATAAGCGGATCACCAGGGCGTTTCTCCAGTGCACCTCTGGGTGGGTTTGAACCACCAAACTTGAGGTTAGTAGTTGAACACTTAGCTGCTTGCGGTACACAGGGACTGCTAAAGGAAGGGTAAAGTCACAGAAATAAGGAGTTGTTTTTTTGTTTACTTAGCTAAAAAAAAAATGAAGTTTTGGGTAGAATGGAATCATTCTCCGTCTAAATCACCTAAAATAAAATTCCATTTAATATTTCTTATCTCCTTCATTGAACAGCTCACTGGAATGAAAACCTGAGATAAGAGCATACGCGAATATTTTGTTACATTTAAGATTTTTTTTTTAATAGAAGATAAAGGGATTAAAGAACCCCACCCACATTTGGCTACTGCTAAGTAATGGAAACGCTGGTGGCATAGTGGTTAAGTGCTAAGGCTGCTAACCAAAAGGTGGACGTTCAAATCCACCAGGCGCTCCTTGGAAACTCTAGGGGCGGTTCTACTCTGCCCTATAGGGTCGCTATGAGTTGGCATCAACTGGACGGCAATGGGTTTTTTTTGTTGTTTTGTTTTTGGTTTTTGGTTTTAAGGTTAAGCGCGTTGGATTAAGGCTGTGGCCTCGCAAATCCAGTCCTGTCTTACGTGGGCAAAATGAAGTGAGCGCTCTAATTTGACCTTATTGCGCAGTTTTGAATAAACGTTCTTATGTGATCGTCACCCTTCGCTTTAAAAATAGGTGTTTATTCACTCTGCTGCAGAAATGCTTTCACAGAATGTGTTTCTCACCAGGGTTTTTAAATATTTACATGGGCTGATTAATAATTTATAGCTGGCATTCTCGACCTCGGAGTCTTGAATAATTGATACGTTCATTTAAGATTTGCCACCGCTCTGCGTCGGGATGAAGTGCATCAATCTTAGTTCCGCAGCGCTTCAAGAGTGAAAGTTTACGGGGAAATCGGGCTTGCCTGTGCTTTCATGGAGGTCGAAAATAAGGCCTATAAGCCAATATGCTGGAGCGATGCTTGCACGTGCCAGACGCTTGCCTTCCTCAGAAAGGGAAGGGTGTCTGGATTGGAAGACACCCCGCAGCACCAGGACCCTCACACCAACACTGAGCAGAGGGTTCTGTCGGCTGTGCTTTTAGTTAATTAAAGGACAAGGACGCAGGTGTGCTAACTAAATTCCACGGTGTCTCCCTATCCATTTTAAGTTATTTGAGAGTGGCCTAAAATGTGTGGGTGCACACACATGTGGTGTGTTTCTACAGGCATGTCTGTTTATGTGCTTGGGTGTGGACACGTGTGCATGTTGAGCACGTGTGTACACATGGGCGTATATGTTCTTGTGTGTTTTCACGTGTGTGTGTGCATGTGGGCATGTGTGTGTGTACACACGTGAGTGTGTATCTCTAATGACCACCAGTTTAGTTATCATAATATTTTCAAGAAAAGAAAATCTATCAAAGAGATAGGAAAATGGTCCTCAGTTTTTGTGTGATTGTCATCTTAACTGTCAAATTGTCCACACCAAAATGTTCATTTTTAACTCCCCTTTTTTTCAGAGAACCGAATTTATCTGTTAATCGTGGTTTGATATCAAAATAATTACTCTGTTTAAAAAAAGAAATATCCAACTTGGCAATTTTAGAGGACTTATATATATTTAAAAAAGGAGAATAATATAACTTTTCATTATTTTTTCCGCTGGCCATTCAGTTTGGTGTCACCATAAATGAAGTTTCATGTAGGAATCCCCTACATAGGTCATTGGCCCTGGGCACCACCATGAAGCAGGCATATTAGTTATTTATTTCCCTTTAACTTCACCCACAGAGCCCCCAATTCCTCATCTTGGTGACAGTGCTCCGTCCACAATGTAATCATTTGCATACATTCGGTCTCAACTACTGGAAAATCTTACTCTTTAGTTAGTTTGTTTATTTATTTTCATTTACAAAATATCTTTCTAACATAATAGTGGGGAAGATTTTATGGCACTATAATTTCTGCCCCACTTTTTCTTTAGACAGAAAAATGTCAGTTTTGTTTTTTTTCAAGATATCAGATGGCAATATGTTCTTGGAATATGGGTTTATTCTCAATCTTCAGGCACCAATAGTGGGATGGTTAATTTTATGGTCAACTAGTCTAGATTTTGCTATGACAGCATTTACATGTGATCACCATTTAAATCAGTAAAGGGAATTACCGTCCATAACGTGGGTGGGCCTCGTTTCATTAGTGGAAGGCCTTAAGAGCCAAACTGAGGCTTCCTGAGTGAGTAAGATTCTGCCTCAAGACTGTAAATAGACATCCTGCCAGAATTACCAGCCTCCACCTTGCCTCCGATTTAGGACACAAGGCTGCTGGAGTTTCCAACCTGTCACTTGACCTATGAACTTTGGCATTGCCAGCCCCCCACAATCTCATAAGCCAGTTTTTAAAAATCAATCTCTCTTTTTCAACGTGTATATATTTTATTGGTTGTTCTGTCTTTCAGGAAAGCCCTGACTAGAACAAGTAGTCATGATAATCCCAGTACTCTTTGCAGTGATGGATTTGAAGTGGACATGTGTCTCTGTCAGAGTTCCAGGCAGAAGACCAAATCTGCTCTAGACACTGACCACTGGAGAATAGTATGTAATACAAAGATAGGTGCTTTTTACCATCACTGGAAATGCTGGAGAAGCAAAGTCAGGAGATGCCACTGGATACTGGTGTAACAGCACAGAATCTGGCCACACAGAGTCCAGGGGCTATTCCTCCTGTTCCCACCATCACTGGCCCCACCACAATGGCCACATCTCATAGATAGTGACATGTCGATTGCAGTCGTCCTACACTCATTCTAATCCACTGGCAACCACAGCAGCAGGAAGTGGCTCCCACCTCACTTTTGCCTCTAACATTTCACACAATTGTCTCTCACTGGCAGGTTATCATCCAGAAATCTAGCTGTTAGGAATTTTAAGAATTGTAGCTTTTAGACTTCTAACCTTTGCAATATAAAAGCTAAAAAAACCAAACCAAGCCCATTGCCATTGAGTCGTTTTTGACTTATAGTGACCCTATATAGACCCTGCAGGACAGAGTAAAACTGCCCCATAGGGTTTCCAAAGAGCAGCTGGTGGATTCGAACTGTCAAACTTTTGGTTAACGGTGAGCTCTTAACCACTGCATCACCAGGGAGGGGATTGCATATCAGGGGCGAGAATGTTAGATGAGTCCTAATAGGCAATAATCAGCATAGTATTTGACTTAATTTTTGCCTTTGGAACATCTGAGGAAGACTGCTGTTGGACTTCTCTGAAAGTATTATACCCTGCTAATAGATACGCTTGAGAAAAACTTCTCATTCTTTCTTTGGATGTAGCGTTATGAAGATGGGATGCTTGAAACTATGGTTTTCTTCTTGTACCCATAAAGGGTGACAGCCAATAAATCAAGGATAACAGTAGAATGGAAATTACTCTGGTCCTTGACAACATAGCTGTGTCATCAAATTGTTGGGTTCTTGTTAAATGCTGTTGAGTCGGTTCCGACTCATAGCTACTCTACGTACAACAGAATGAAAACATTGCCTCATGCTGCACCATCCTCACAATCATTACTATGTTTGAGCCCATTATTGCAGCCACTGTGTCAATCCATCTCACTGAGGGTCTTCCTCTTTCTCGCTGACCCTCTACCAAGCATGATGTCCTTCTCCAGGGACTGATCCCTCCTGATAACGTGTCCAAAGTATGTGAGTCAAAGCCTCACCATACTCCCTTCTAAAGAGCATTCTGACTGTACTTCTTCCAAGACATATTTGCTTGTTTTTTATGGCAGTCTATGATATATTCAATATTCTGCACCAACACCATAACTCAAATGCATTAGTTCTGCTCTGGTCTTTCTAATTCATTTTCCAACTTTCACACGCACATGCAGCAATTGAAAATACCATGGCTTGGATCAGGTGCGCCTTAGTCCTCAAAGTCCTCACAGTGACATCTTTGTTAATACTTTAAAGTGAATCTCATAGACAGTAGTCAATAACAGACTTTGAAACTATAGCTATGTCATAAAGAAATGTTTGAATTTCTTTTCTTGAAATTGTTGTATGTAGCCCAGTCAACCTAAATATGCAAATAGGTCTGACCGTCCACTTTCACATTTCTCTCTTTGATTTTACAATCTAGAAATAAGTGGGAATCTCTTATCTCAGAACTCCTGTTCTAAAGCTAATCTATGTATATAAGTGGTCTGTCTTATTTCTAACACTGAATGCCAGGTAGAGTATATTGCCCATTCTGATTAAAAAAAAATGTTGTTGCCATATGTTAATCTAATTTGCATGCCAAATTTCCCAGCAGAAAAAAATGGTCTCGTTTAACACATCTGCAACACCAGCTGTCATCATGGTCATTGGGCAAAACATGGAATACAGCAAAGTGTTCCAACACTTCTCTTGGGGTGAGGTAAAATTTAGACTGGCATTTGCGTTATCTGTCTGTCCACCCACCTACCTTTGGATTCCAACGCCTATTACATGCTGATTTGACTTCAAAAATTGATAGAAGAATAAGATCATATAAATTTAGAAATGCTGATTAATCCCAAAGTGCTTATTTTTGGCCTACGATGTGATGTCCACTGTACTAGGTGTTGGGGCTACAGGGTGGAAAGGATATGGTCTCAGGAAATCTCACTCCAGCAGGAGACCTCACTTCACAGGGTCTTTTCTCTAAGAATCACATAACATTGAGAAGGTGAATAACTGTTGTTGTTAGGTGCCATTGAGTCAGTTTCGACTCACAATGGTCCTATGTACCACAAAATGAAACACTGCCCAGTCCTGTGCTGTGCTCACAATCATTGTTATGTTTGAGCCCATTGTTGCAGTCATTGTGCCAGTTCATCTCACGGAGGGTATTCCTCTTTTTTGCTGAAAGCAAAAGGAAAACCTGATGAAGTCAAAGAGCTGAACAGAAGATTTCAAAGGGTGGCTCGTAAAGACAAAGTATTATAATGACATGTGCAAAGAGCTGGAGATAGAAAACTAAAAGGGAAGAGCACACTTGACATTTCTCAAGCTGTAAGAACTGAAGAAAAAATTCAAGCCTCGAGTTGCAATAGTGAAGGATCCAAAAAAAAAAAAAAAACCAAACCCACTGCCGTCAAGCCAATTCTAACTCTTGGCGATCCTATAGGACAGAGTAGAACTGCCCCACAGAGTTTCCAAGGAGCTCCTGGCGGGTTTGAACTGCCGACCTTTTGGTTAGCAGCCGTTAGCACTTAACCGCTACACCACCAGGGTTTCCAGTGAAGGACTGTATAGAGAAAATATTAAACGGCACAGGAAGCATCAAAAGAAGATGGAAGGAATACACAGAGTCATTATGCCAAAAGGAATTGGTCCAAGTTCAACCATTTCAAGAGGTAGCATATGATCAGGAACCAATGGTACTGAAGGAAGAAATCCAAGCTGCACTGAAGACATTGGTGAAAAACAAGGCCCCAGGAATTGACAGAATATCAATTGAGATGTTTCAACAAATGAATGCGGTGCTGGAAGTGCTCACTTGTCTATGCCAAGAAGTTTGGAAGACAGCTACCTGGCCAACTGACTAGAAGAGACTCATATTTATGCTTATTCCCATGAAAGATGATCCAATCAAATGCGGAAATTATTGAACAATATCACTAATATCACAGGCAAGCAAAAGTTTGCTGTAGATCATTCAAAAGTTGTTGCAGCAGTGTTGACAGGAGACTGCCATAAATTCAGGCCAGTTTCAGAAGAGAACATAGAACCAGGGATTTCATTGCTGACTTCACATGGATGCTGGCTGAAAGAGAGAATACCAGAAAGATGTTTACCTGTGTGGGAGAAACAATGCCACTGGATGGTTTGAGCCTGTTTGGTACAGGCCCTTCAACTCTCTAGAGGTAGGAAACACAAAACCAAAGACTTCACAAATAAATTTTTTATGGATTTTATCGTATGCCAGGCTTTGCCACATCTGTTCTGTGCTGTAAAATTGTTTGCTGCTGTTGTTAGTTATTGCTGAGTAGATTCTGAATCATGGCGACCCCATGGGAATCAGAGCAGAATTGCACTATAGGGTTTTACAGGCTGTTTCCTTTCAGAAGCAAATCACTAGGCCTTACTTCTGAGGCATCTCTGGGTGGGTTCAAACCACCAACATTTTGGCGAGTAGTTGAGTGCTTAACCATTTCCACCACTCAGGGATTATTTGTCAATATATATTCACACCTCAAGTTATTATAGACTACCTGATTTTTTTTTATATTAATGAATTGCTTTTCAAAGTGGCTGGTCCAATTTACACTCAGTAAAATAATGAGTATTTCTTTCCCCCAATTCCTTGCCAACACTTGGAATTGGCAGGCTTCTCAATTTCTGAAAATCTGATGAATGTGAAAGATTATCTCACGGTTTTAATGAACTCTTCCCTGGAAAATTCACTGGAGAGATTGAACAACTTTTCAAGTTTACTGGCCCTTCATGTTTCACCTTTTGTGAATTGTCTGCTCTTATCCTTTGCCTGTTTTAATGTTGACTTATCCTTTTTTTATTGTTTTCCGGGAGAACTTTTTTTTATTGTACTTTAGATGAAAGTTTACAGAACAAAACTAGCTTCTCATTAAACAGTTAGTACACATATTATTTTATGACATTGGTTAACAACCCCACGACATGTCAACATTCTCCCTTCTCGATTACCAGCTATACTGTCCCCTCCTGCCTTCTCGTCCTTGCCCCTGGACTGGTGTGTCCCTTTAGTCTCATTTTGTTTTATGGGCCTATCTAATCTTTGCCTAAAGGGTGAACCTCAGGAGTGACTTCATTACTGAGCTAAAAGTGTGTCTGGGGGCCATACTTTCAGGGTTTTTCCAGTCTCCATCAGGCCAGTAAGTGGTCTTTTTTCATAAGTTAGGATTTTGTTCTACATTTTTCTCCAGCTGTGTCCAGGACCCTCTACTGTGATCCCTGTCAGAGTTGTCAGTGGTAGTAGCCAGGCACCACAAGTTGTACTGGACTCAGACCGGTGGAGGTCTTGGTAGTTGTGGTCTGTTAGTCCTTTGAACTAGTTTTTCCCTTGTGTTTTTGGTTTCCTTCACTCTCAGTTGTTCCCAAAGTGGTGAGAGCAGTGGAGTATCCTAAAAGGCCACTCACAGGCTTTTAAGACCCCAGACACTACTCACCAAAGTAGAATGTAGAACATTTTCTTTATAAACTATGTTATGCCAATTAAGCTAGATGTTCCCCAAGACCATGGTCCCTATAGCCACCAGCCCAGTAATTCAGTCCCTCAGGGAGTTTGGATGTGTCTATGGAGCTTCTGTGACCTTGCCTTGGACAAGTTGTGCTGGCTTCCACAGTACTGTATACTGTCTTACCCTTCCCCAAAGTTACCACTTACCTATTGTCCATTTAGTGTTTTTCCTTCCCCACCCTACCCCTTCCTCATAACTTCAAAGATTGTTTCTTTTTTTGTGTAAACCTTCTCATGAGTTTTTATAGTAGTGGTCTCATACAATATTTGTCCTTTTGTGATTGAAGTATTTCAGTTGTTTACTCATTCATCTGTTAATGGGCACTTAGGATGTTGCCATCTTTTTATTATTATGACCAATCCTGCAATGAACATGGGTGTGCATATGTCTATTCCTAGGAGTGGGATTGCTGAATCATATGGTATTTCTATTTCTAGCTTTTTAAGGAAGCACCATATCATTTTCCAAAGTGATTGTACCATTTTGCATTCCCACCAGCAGTGCAAAAGAGTTCCAATCTCGCCGCAGCCTCTCCAACATTTATATTTTCTGTTTTTTTCAATTCGTGCCAGTAGTGCTGGGGTGAGATGGTATCTCATTGTGGTTTTGATTTGCATTTGTCTAATGGCTGGTGACCTTGAGCATTTCCTCATGTAGCTGTTAGCTGCTTGAATGTCTTCTTTGGTGCAGTTTCTGTTCATTTCCTTTGCCCATTTTTTAATTTGATTATTTGTCTTTTTGTTGTAGAGGTATTGGATTTTCCTGTAGGGTTTAGAGATTAGACCTTTGTCAGATTTGTCACAGCCAAAATTTTTTTTTCCAGCCTTTAGGTTCTCTTTTTACTCTTTTGGTAAAGTCTTTTGATGAGTATAAGGGTTTAATTTTTAGAAGATCCCAGCTATCTAGCTTATCTCCTGGAGTTTGTGTACTGTCAGTAATGGTTTGCAGTCTGTTTATGCCATGTATTAGGGCCTCTAGCATTGATCCTATTTTTCCTTATATTATCTTTACAGTTTTTGGTTTTATATTTAGGTCTTTGATCCATTTTGAGTTAGTTTTTGTGTATGGTGTGAGGTATGGGTCCTATTTCAGTTTTTTGCAGATGAACATCCAGTTTTGCCAGCACCATTTGTTAAAAAGGCTGTCTTTTCCTCATTTGACAGATTTTGGGCCCTTGTCAAAGATTAGGTGACTGTAGGTGAGTGGATTTATATCTGAGTTCTCAATTCTATTCCATTTGGTCAATGTGTCTGTCTTTGTACCAGTTCCAGGCTGTTTTGACTACCGTGGCTGTATATAGGTTCTGAGGTCAGGTAGTGTGAGTCCTCCTACTTTATTCTTCTTCTTCAATGGTGCTTTACTTATCTGAGGCTTTCCCTTTCCATATAAAGTTAATGATTAGTTTTTTCATCTCTTTAAAGAGTGTTGTTGTTATTTGAATTGAGGTTGCATTGTATTTGCAGATTGCTTTAGGTAGAATTGTCATTTTCACAATGTTGAGACAGACTACCTGATTTTAAGATTAAAAGTAACTATGCTCTGTGAGAACTGCAGGAATCATAAGGAGTATGGGGCCATTTCCCTCCCATCTCCATGGAAGACCTACCCATCTTCCTGCTTGGGTGACATATGCCTCCATGACCTGCCCACTCTATACAAGGTCACATTCACAGGTGCTGGGGATTACGACATGGATGTATCTTTGGAGCATTATCTACATACCACAATTAGCTTCATTTCATTCCATCAGTCTTGTCATTCTGAACCAATTCAGTGACTCTTCTATCTTCCTGACATTTTATCTTCTTTATCATTCCTTTTGCTCACCTCCGGGAGTTTTCTTCATTTTTTTCCCCATCTCACAGTATTTCCTTGCTTTGTTTTAATATTTGGCTATCCTGCATTTAATTCCAAAAGTTTCTTTTTTTTTTTAAATTCTCTGATGTTCCTTTTTCATAGCATCCCATTTTAGGTTTATGCATGCAAGCTCGTGGGTGCTTATCTTCAAGTTTTCTTTTTCTCTCCCATACTTTCTCTCTTCATTCTGGGTTCTGTTTTTTTTCTCTTGATTTGCTTTGGTTTCTCTTTCATTTTGTAGGCTCTCCACAAATGTCTAACGATCTTGGTTGCCTATTTATATTTAAAGATACCAAAAAAAAAGAAAAAAAACCCATTACCATCGAATTGATTCTACTTATAGCGACATTGTAGATCAGAGTAGAATTTCCTCATAGGGCTTCCGAGGCTGTAAATCTTTACAGAGATAGATTACCATATCTTTCTCCTGCAGAGTGGCTGATGGGTCCCAACCACTGACCTTTTAGTTAGCAGTAGCGTGCTTAACCACTGTACCACCAGAACTCCTTATATAAAGATGAAACTCCCAAAAAACAAACCCATCGCCATCAAGTTGATTCTGACTCAAGGAGACCTCAGGGGTTACAGAGTAGAACTGAGTGCCATAAGGTTTTCTTGGCTGTAATCTTTATGGAAGCAGATTGCTAGGACTTTCATGGCACCACTCAACAGGTTTGGATTGCCAACCTTTTAGATAGTGGCCAAGCACAAACCATTTGAGCTACCCAGGGACCTGTATTTTAAAAAATAAGGCAGGAAAATAATGGATGGAAATTCCCTGCATAGGGATAGATGGGCTAGAGTGCAGGGCAGTTTGTAAACTGGTGACCCTCACTGCTCAGTGATCATGTAGGAAGCTAGGTTTTTCACTGGGACCCTACAACATCAATGTCATTCCTCTGTGTCCTCTGAGATTCAGTGACAAAACTTCCAACCTGCTTTCTGGTTCTGTAAGGCTCACTGTTGATGTTCTTTCTAGAAGCAGATTGTTTAGATGGATACTGGTCTTCAATGCTTAGAATTTAACCAATTTCTTTAGGTTTAGCTCTTAGCCTCACATCTGCTTCTGTCTGTGCCTGACATCCCAGGTCTAGAGCATCTCTGGTTCAGTTTCTCTACAGATTAAGATTCTGACCCCTTGCTTGGGGGTGGGAGAAGCTTGGCTGCTCTGAGCAAGGAGAGCTTTTCCACTGTGGGCTTCCATCAGTTCCCCAGTTTCCAGCCCAAGGCATCACCCTTACATTTCCTGTCACCAGTACTTCAAAGACTAGGTCTTTCTTAGTTCTCTAGGGGTATGGCTCACTTTTAATAGAAGTCATCTAAGTTTCTGCTTCTTAGAGTCTGATAAGTCAGGCTCTCCTTCTAATCCCCATATGTCTTCAAAACATGAGAAATACCTTTGAGGTGCTGTTAGCTCTTTTTCCATTATCTCTGTCCTCCTGAGCTTAAACTTCCCATTACTTTCAGAACTGCCATTTTGTTGGTATTTAAAGAAGGAGAGAAAAAAAAAATGCCTGTGCTAAATTCACTACATTTAACTGACCATCTCCCATAATTTACGTAACTATTTCCATGTGATTGACAACTTTTCACTAGTTTATCACTGTTAAAGTCACTGCAGTGAGGAACATATTGGAGCATCACCATTTATTTCACATCATTCTCTCTTCGTAAAGTGCAAGCTCTTGAAGGCAAGTAGGGAACCTCATGGACTCTTGGAAATCCAGTGTCAAGCATGATGTCTGGCACCAGCCACTAACTAAATGAACGATTAGTTGAAGCAAGTGATTTGGATGTTCTTCGGAATGTATCTTGAAAAATGGGAGAGCCAACTCTAAGGGCAAGAGCATTGCAAAGCTGTGGCTGCATAAGCCAAATTGCTTTCCAAATTGATTTTCGGCATTTCAGCACACAGTTGTTCTGTGAGGCTTTATTTCTTATCATTCCAAGAGATCAGAGCTAAACACCAACTGGTTTTACTGTCCTATCCCTTCCACAAACAATTGGTACACTCATTTTTTTTTCCTCCAGGGACAAGAATATTAAGCCTCTAATTACTGACATATTGAATCAATAAGATCAGAGGGATAATTATTAAGTTGGGATAAAATAAAGGCCAAGTTTTCCCAAATATGTGACTGTATTATCATTTACCCTTGTGCATCTCCTTGCATTTTAAAAGTCTTTTTCAAAATGTATGGACTGAACTAACTTGAAGGGAGTCATCTCATTTGGACAAAGAAGCAAGTGAATTTGGTCTGGAGTCCAAAAGTCTTCAGTGTACCTCCCCCAACTGCTAGGCTACAACTCCTGAAAATCTTATGGTAGAAGAATTCACAATTGAAGACTTTATGACCTTATGAAAAAAAAAAAATCAGGATGGCAGTCTGGGATCTTGAATAAATGAACTTTCTAGAGCCCTTCTAAAAATATTTCTGTTCACAAAAATAACACAATACATAATGGCCAAAAAATAAAGATATTCTCATGATATTGTATGCAACCTAATTAATAATAGTTGCTATGTTTTCTGTGTATTTATTATCCCTTGCTTCATAGAAATTTTTCAAAATTGTTTTTCCCTTTTATAGGAAAATCCCTGCAAATTTGCCCTTTATCAATAATATGCCCAGCATGAATCATTTTTTTTTCCTGTTTTTTTTTCTTTTATCCTATTGTTTGATTTGATGCCTCTCTGAGCTGAACTCCCCAGGGTGATAAGCTCACTCTTGCTTCTGTCCATGACATTGTTGAAGCTTCAAATTGGAAGAGTAAGAACATAGTCACAGGCCTAGGAACAGGACTCCAAGGTTGGGTCCAAATCCCAGCATGGTATGGTATATCAGGTTAGGGACTGACCTCTGCATCACGGGCTCAGAAATAAAACCTGGTGGGGATGCTAAGAGAAGATCCATCCCTTCAAGGTCACTCTTTTATAACCAAAGCCCCTGAGATGGGAATATAAAACAGGAGAACCAGATGGCTAGCTTTCCAATACAAACAATCCAATATTTTCTCAGAATGAAATACGCCTGTTAGCAGGACCAGCTCCTTTCCGTCCCTCTAGTAGACTCACATAGAAAACCAAATCCAATAGTTCAGCAGTGAGCCAGCTCACTGAGGCTACAATCAGAATAAGAGGAAACATTAGCTGTTTAATGGCAGCAGACAGAGAGTTCAAAGGTATTATCTTCACAAAAGGGACAGTCTCACCAATGTGAGCATAATATCCTAAGTTCACTGCCAGAGGCTCCCTCACCCCTAGACATAGGATGGTCTGGCAAGCACAGGTTAGCCTCAGTATGCTTCTGCATTGGTACTGCACTGGCTATACTGATGTCCCTAAAAATGCCAGGCCCAGAGGTCACTGTCATACCCCCCTACTCTCTAAGTGCAAGTTTTGCTTTCTCCATTCTTCCACCTTTGGCTCACTCATATCACTGATAGTTCTACGTTGAAAGATTAATTATATCTGCCCTATTCCCACCATCACTCCCTTTCAGATCAAGCTTTGCAAACACGTTGCAGCAGTATTACTGTTGTAGCATACTAGCTGGTCTAGTGCCTTTGAAGTTGCCCAGTAGAGATCTACTTTCTTTAGATAAGTAAATATTATTGTTATCGGGTGATGTCGAGTCTATTTTTGACTCATAGTGACCCCATGTGATGGAGTAGAACGTCCCCAGAGGGTTTTTTTAGGCTGTAATCTTTACAGATGGAGATCCTCAAGTCTTTCTCTCACAGAGCCACTGGTATGTTCGAACCACAAACCTTTTGGATAGCAGCCAAGTGCTTAACAGTTGTGCCACCAGGGCTCCTTTCTTCAGATAAGTAAATACAGAAAATCATATTTTACTAAATTATGAAAAACCTTACAACCTTTCTGCCTTTTATCACCTGAATGTCTGTATCGCCTAGCATGTCGTTCAGACAGGTATATACCTAGGTGTCCCTGAACTTGGGGCTTGTCCTGTCACCCAATGCTCAACCCAAGTGCCCAGTGCACACCATTTTAACATTTAATTTGATCAATAAAAAATGCCATGGAAATATTTCAACCATTTGTTGACAGGAATACCTTAGTGGCAGTCCACTAATGTAGGGTGAGATGATGTGATCAATGACTGTGGCAGTCTTCAAATACACCAGAGGACCAGGACCATAGCTGTTTCAGAAGACATGAAAACTTGGGGCTGTAGCCTGCAGTAGCTTTTATCCTTGAAGGTGGTTTCTTATATAGGGTCTCCTGTGCACTTAAATGATTCAAAAGCTGGAAACAACTTTAGAGATAAAAATAGGGACCGAAATAGCTGCATAAAAGATTTAGAGACACTTATGGCCAAACGTTGTCCTTATTCTGCCTAGACATACCATTCATCTATAAAACACCTCCATGTCAAGAAAGAAATTATGCTTGTTTCTTTCAGTTTCAACAGCTCAGGAGAACATTGTATGAATAATCAGACCAATTCTTTTTAGTCTTTTTTTTTTCCTGAAAATTTTAATATTTTTCTTTAAGCCCAATTCTAGCTACCTCCCACATGTCTTATTTTCCTATGTTGTATTTTTACTATAATTCAGTTCAAAATATCTTTGAATTTCAGCGGGTCATTTAGACATGTGTTGCATAATTCCCAATACCAGAGAGTTCTCTAGTTTTTCTCATTACCAATTTCTAATTTAAATTTAAAGTGTCCAGACAATATAACTTGCATGTTTTCAGCCTTGGAAATGTGTTGAGACTCACATCACGGCCACGAATATAGTCATTTAAAAATATATTTGTTCTATGCACAACTGAAAAAAACGTGATTTCTGACTTGTTGGGTGTAATGTGCATATGTTAGCCATTTTGCTGACGTTTTCTACATCGTTTCTGGTTGATTTGCCTATTTCTTCCATTTTTTATGGAGAGAAGTTTGTCAAAATCTCCCAATGCGAGTGTGGATTTATCTATTTTTCTTTCAAATTCTGTAACTATGCTTTATATACTTTGACACTGTCTTGTTAGTCACACAGAGAGATAGATTTGTTCTGTGTTCCTGATTAACTGAGGCACTTACCATTATGAACTGCCACTCTTCTCCAATAATACTTTCTTCTTTGAAGTCTGTTTTCTGTAAGATGAATATAGTGGCACTTTTTTGTTACATTTGTATTGTAAAACTTTTTTCTTTTACCCCAAATTTTCTTTACTCATATAATGTTAGTGTATCTCATAAATGGTGTATATTTTCATTTGTTATCCAGATTGAAGAGTTTTGTTTTGTTTATTAATAATAGATATTTTAGTCCTTTTTAGTTTTATATTTAATGTTTCTTCTCGTTTTGAGTCATGCCACGTCAGCAAATGAAGGCCCCAAAAGCTTGACCCTGTCCATGTCCTTAAAGTCAACTCTATTTGAGGAGGCAGTTCTTCCCCAGTTGTCTTTCAAGTGACATCCTACCTGAGGGGCTCATCTTCCAGCACTATATCAGACAATGTTCTGCTGCTATTCATAAAGTTTTCACTGGCCAATTTTTTTTTTTCAGAAGTAGACCGCTAGGTCCTCCTTCTAGTCTGTCTTAGTCCAGAAGCTCAGCTGAAACCTGTCTACCATGGGTATGTGAATACTGGTGGCATAGTTTTCAGGATCACCGCAACATGAAAGCCCCCACAGTACGGCAAACTGACAGACATGTCAGACAGTTGCAAACATCCATTAATAACAGGAAAGTATGAAGTATGAATCTAGGAAATTTGGAAATCATCAAAAATGAGTGAAATGCATAAACATCAATATCCTAGGTGCTAGTGAGCTGAAATGGACTGGTGTTGGCCATTTTGAATCAGACAATCATATGGTCTTCTACACTGGGAATCACAAGTTGAAGAGGAATGGCGTTGCATTCAGCATCAAAAAAAAAAAAAAAAAAAAGGAAAACATTTCAAGATTCATCCTGAGGTGCAACACTGTCAGTGATAGGATCATGTCCATATGCGTACAAGGAAGAAGAGTTAATATGATTGTTATTCAAATTTACAAACCACTACTAAAGCAAAAGATGAAGAATTGAAAGATTTTTACCAACTTCTGCAGTCTGAAACTGATCAAACATGCAATCAGGATGCATTGATAATTACTGGTGATTAGAATGTGAAAGTTGGAAGCAAAGAAGTATCAGCAGTTGGAAAATATGGCCTTGGTGATAGAAATGACACCAGAGATCATATGAGAGAATGTTACAAAACCAATGACCTGTTCACTGCAAATACTTTTTTTCAACAACACAAACTGTGACTATACACATGGACCTCACCAGATGGAACACATAAGAATCAAATTGACTACATCTGTGGAAAGAGACAATGGAAAAACCTCCATGCCAGCAGGCAGAATAAGACTGTGGAACAGACCATCAATTGCTCCTATGCAAGTTCAAGTTGGAGCTGAAGGAAATTAGAACAAGTCCACAAGAGCCACCTGAATTTAGAAACAATACCAACAATCAATTTGAAACATTGAACAATAATGACTGAAGACCAGACCAGTCGTGGAATGACATCATACATGAAGAAAGCAAAAGGTCATTAAAAAGTCATGAGACAAAGAAAAGACCAAAATGGATGTTAGAGAAGAGGCTCTGCAACTTGCTGTTGAACACTGAGTAGCTAAAGCAAATGGAAGAAAAGGTAAAATAAAAGAACTGAAGAGAAGATTTCAAAGGACAGCTTGAGAAGACAAGTATTATAATGACATGTGCAAAGACCTGGAGATAGAAAACAAGTAGGGAAGAACATGTTTGGCATTTCTCAAGCTGAAAAACTGAAGAAAAGATTCAAGCCTTGAGTTGCAATAGTGACAGGTTCTGTGGGCAAAATACTGAACAGTGCAGGAAGCATCAAAAACAGATGGAAGGACTACAAAGAGTCACTGTACCAGAAAGAATTGGTAACGTTCAATCATTTCAGGAGATAGCATATGGTCAAGAAACAACGGTACTGAAGGAAGAAGTCCAGGCTGCACTGAAGGCATTGGCAAAAAGCAAGGCTTCAGGAATTGACAGAATACCAGTTGAGATATTTCAACAAATGGATGCAGTGCTGGCAATGCTCACTTATCTATGCCAAGAAATTTGGAAGGCAGCTACCTGACCAACCAGCTGGAAGAGATCCATATTTGTGACCATATCAAAGAAAGGTGATCCAACCGAATGCAGAAATTATCAAACAATATCACTAAATCCCTTTGGTATCATCTTCAGTATGAGTAACCATGTCACAGCTTAAAAGCTTTTATTTCATCTTCATTTGAGAAGAATATTTTTGTGGGAGGTGGGGCCAAGATGGAAGAGCAGTCAGTTTTCTGTGGTCTCTCTTACAACAAAGACTCTATGAACCAAGTGAACTGATTATATGTAACAATCTAGGAGCCCTGAACATCACAGGCAAAGTTGAGAAATTGGACTGAGAGGCAGGAGGAAGGACAGGTGGTTCTGAAGCGGCAAGGAGTTGCCAGACCTGACCTACTAGCAACCAGCACCCTGAAGGCTGGATCTGCTGACACATATGGTGAGGCAAACAGTGGCTCTCAGGATGAGTTTTCCACATCAGAAGAAACCAAGCAGTGGAGAGTCTGCTCAACCCTCTAGAACCAGCGACAAGAGATGCTGAATCAGCAAAAGATAAGTACATACACCTAACATACCACGTGGATCAAAAAACACCCCCTTTGGGAAAAACATGTCTCCTATTTACCTGCCCCTTTGTCACTCTGAACCAGGTCCAGGTTGGCTTCAGTGATTGCCATGTTCCCTGGGCTGGAAGTAACCTGTCATGGACGCTGAGCCATTCTCCCAGCTTTGGAGATGGAACAAATTAACAAACAGGAAGAAAATATAATCTGCCAGCTCCCCTAAGCTGGAAACTCAGGGCAAACATAGCTTCTTTGCCTAGGCACAGACATAAGGAGTCCACAGACTTTGAATACCTTTCACCCCTGCATAGACCTGTGTGGACCCATTTCAACAGTGAAGGAGCTTTGGTGGCATAGTAGTTAAGAGCTTGGCTGCTAACCAAAAGGTCAGCCATTCAAATCCACCCACCACTCCTTGGAAACCCTATGGGGAAGTTTTACTCTGTCCTATACGGTCTCTAAGAGTCAGAACTGAGTCAATGGTACTTAACAACAACAACAGGCCCTTATTAGCACAGTACCACAGGGTATATAAGCCAAGCCTAAGTTCAACTGTATCAATCATACGTTGGAGTGGCAGGTTCAAGACATTTGACACTGCTCTGCCCATTAACCAGGGTCATCATCTACACACATCAGGGGCCTGAGGACTGGTGGCTCAACCCACTCTACCTAGCCACCCATGACAGGGATCCAAGAGCAAGTGGTGCTTCCCAGTCCTTGCAGCCAACAGCATTTGGTGCCGCTAGTCTGGATGCAAAACTCACCCACCTATGTGCTCTGGGGAACAGGGACACAGTTTGCTCCCAGACACTCAGGGACAACCATCAGCCCCCTGTGTTGTTCAGTGCATGACCCCCTACTGCAGCCAGATACCTGTGACTACCCCAACACCCCTGCCCTTCTAGGACTATAGATGAGGGCCTGCACCAAATACTCAATGACCGACTACATGAACACCTGAGCTGAATCCATACAAGAAAAATAAACGGACTCCTGGGCTGACATACCTAGTATATACTTAACAACAGCTCTAACCACCTGGTGACAGGAAGTGAGATCTTCAAAGGTGCCAATAATAAACTAGCTCACACAAGCAGCCTATTTGGGCATATCAAAACAAACAAAACAAGAAGCTAGGACACAGCAAGCAAACACACAATGAATAAATATAATAACCTATTGATGACTTGGAGACAACAGCTAACATCAAATCACAAAAAGAGGCAGACCATGATTGCTTCAGTAAGCACCCAAAACAAAGAATCAAGAAATCTTCCAGAGGAAGATAATTTCTTGGAATTACTGGAGTTAGAATTCAAAAGATTAAGATACAGAACTCTTCAAAAAATCAGGCAAAATGCAGAACAAGCCAAGGAACACACAGACAAAGCAATAGAGGAATTTAAGAAGATTATTCAAGAGCATCATGACTAATTTAACAGGCTGCAAGAATCCATAAAGAGCCAGCAAACAGAAATCCAAAAGATTAACAATAAAATTTCAGAATTTGACAACACAAGAGAAAGTCATAGGAGCAAAATTGAGGCATTGGAAGTCAAAATTAGTGAGATTAAAGATAAAGCACTTGACACACAGGTATTTGAGGCAAAAATCAGATAAAATAATTTTAAAAAAATGAATAAACCCTGAGAATTATGTGGGACTGTATCAAGAGAAATAACGTATGAGTGATTGGAGTACCAGAACAAGGGGGAAATCAGAGAATACAGAGAGAATTGTTGAAGATTTGTTGGCAGAAAATGTCCCTGATATCATGAAAGATGAGAATATATCTATCCAAGAATCTCGTCATACCCCACACAAGGTTGATCCCAAAAGAAAGCAACCAAGACATATTATCAAACTTGCGAATACCAAAGATAAAGAATTTTAAGAGTGGTTAGGGATAAACAAAAAATCATCTAAAAAGGAGAGTCAATAAGATTAAGCTCAGGCTACTCAGCAGAAACCATGCAAGCAAGAAGGCAATGGAATGACATACAAAGCCTGGAAAGAAAAAAACTGCCAGCCAAGAATTATATATCCAGCAAAACTGTCTCAATTATGATGGTGAAATTAGGGCATTTCCAGATAAACAGAAGTTTAGGGAATTTGTAAAAAAACAACCAAAATTACAAGAAATACTAAAGGGATCCCTCTGATTAGAGAATCAATAACATCAGAAAACAACCCAAGACTAGAACACAGGACAGAACAACCAGATATCAACCCAGATGTGGAAGCTACAAATAAATCAAAGTTAAAACACTGAAAATAGGGAAACAGAGACGTCAGTATGTAAAAGATGACAGCATTACAATAGAAAAAGAGGGTCTAAATAATGTAGTCATTTCTTTCATATGGAGAGGAAGTCAAGGCAATATACAGAAATAAAAGATTGGTTTAAACTTACAGAAACGGGGTAAATATTAAGGTAACCACAAAGGAAACTAACAATCCTACACATCAAAACAAAAAACGAGAACTTAAGGACTTAGCAAATACAAATCAACAACAATGAAAAAGATGGAAAGAAAATACATAAAGAAAAATGACTCAGCACAGAACATTAAGTGGGAAAAAGAAACTGTGAACAACACACACACGCACAAAAAAGACATCAAAATGACAGCACTACTAAAAAAAAAAACAAAACTCATACCTATCAATAATTACACTAAATGTAAATGGACTAAATGCACCAATAAAGAAACGTATAGTGACAGAATGGATAAAAAAAAAATGATCAATCTATGTGTTGTCTACAAGAGACACACCTTAGACTTAAAGACACAAACAAACTAAAACTCAAAGGATGAAAAATATATATATCAAACAAACAACAATCAAAAAAGAGCAGGAGTGGCAATATTAATCTCTGAAAAAAATAGACTTTAAAGTAGAATCCACCACAAAGGATAAGGAAGAGCACTATATAATGATTAAAGGGTCAATACATCAGAGGACATGACCATAATAAATATTTACCCACCCAATGACAGGGCTCCAAAGTATGTAAAACAAACTCTAACAGCATTGATGAAAGAAATAGCTCCACAATAATAGTAGGAGATTTCAACACGTACTTTTAATGAAAGACAGAACATCAGAAAGAAGCTCAAGAAAGACACAGAACATCTAAATGTCAGAGTCAATCAACTTGATCTCATAGGCATATACAGAACATTCCACCCAACAGCAGCCAAGTATATTTTCTTTTCCAATGAACATGGAACATTCTCCAGAATAGACCCCATATTAGGCCATAGAGCAAGAATCCAAAACATAGAATTATTACAAAGCATATTTTCTGAACATAAAGTAATAAAAGTAGAAATCAATAACAGAAAAAGCAAGGGAAAAAAATCAAACACATAGAAATGGAACAAAACCTTGCTGAAAAACTACTGGGCTATAGAAGAAATTAAGAATGGAATAAAGAAATTCACAGAATCAAATGAGAACAACAACAACAACAAAAAAGCTCTACCAGAACTTTTAGGACATAGCAAAAGCAATGCTCAAAGGTCAATTTATAGCACTAAATACACACAACCAAAAAGAAGAAAGGGCCAAAATCACAGCATTAACCCTACAACTCAAATTAATAGGAAGAGAGCAGCAAAAGAAGCCCTCAGGCACCAGAAGAAAAGAAATAATAAAAATTAGAGTAGAATTAAATGAAATAGAGAACAGGAAACCAACTGAAAGAGTTAACAAAACCAAAAGCTGGTTTTGAAAAGACCAGGAAAATCAATAAACCATTGACCAAACTGACAAAAGAAAAACAGGAGAGAAAGCAAATAACCCGAATAAGAAAAGAGATGGGCAATATCACAACAGACCCAACCGAAATTTAAAGAATCACAACCAAATACTATGAAAAACTGTACTCTAACAAATTTGAAAACCTAGAGGAAATGGACAAATTTCTAGAAACACTCCACCTACCTAAACTAACACAAACAGAGGTAGAAGAGCTAAGCAAATTAATAACAAAAGAAGAGATTGAAAAGATAATTTAAAAACTCTCAAGAACAACAACAACAAAAAAAGCCCTGGCCCAGACAGTTTCACTGGAGAATTCTACCAACTGTCAGAGAAGCATTAACGCCACTACTACTAAGGCATTTCAGAGAATAGAAAAGAATGGAGTACTCTCAAACTCATTTTATAAACCCAGCATAACCCTGATACCAAAACCCAGTAAAGACACCACAAAAAAAAGAAAATTACAGATCTATATCCCTCATGAACATAGACCCAAAAATTCTCAACAAAATTCTAGTCATTAGAATTCAACAACATATCAAAAAAAAATACTTCACCATGACCAGGTGAGATTCATACCAGGTATGCGGGGATGGTTCAACATTAGAAAAACAATTAATATAATCCATCACATAAATAAAAGACCAAAGCCACACGATCTTATCAGTTCATGCAGAAAAGGCATTTGACAAAGTCCAACACCGATTCATGATAAAAACTCTCAGCAAAATAGGAATAGAAGGGAAATTCCTCAGCATAACAAAGGGTATTTACACAAAGCCAACAGCCAGCATCATCCTAAATGGAGAGTCTGAAAGCATTCCCCTTGAGAAGGGGAACCAGACAAGGATGCCCTTTATCACTACTTCTATTCAACATTGTGCTGGAGGTCCTAGCCAGAGCAATTAGGCTAGAAAAAGAAATAAAGGGCATCCAGATTGACAAGGAAGATGTAAAATTATCCCTATTTGCAGACGGTATGATCTTATACACAGAAAACCCCAAAGAATCCACAAGAAAACAACTGGAACGAATAGGAGAGTTTAGCAAAGTGTCAGGATACAGGATAAGCATACAAAAATCACTTGGGTTCCTCTACACCAACAAAGAGAACATCTAAGAGGAAATCACCAAATCAATACCATTTATAATAGCACCCAGTAAGATAGAACACTTAGGAATAAATCTAACCAGAGATGTAAAAGACCTATACAAAGAAAACTACAAGACACTACTTCAAGAAACCAAAAAAGGCATACAGAAGTGGAAAAACATACCTTGCTCATGGATAGGAAGACTCAACATTGTGAAAATGTCAATTGTACCAAAAGCCATCTACAGAAACAATGTAATCTTGACTCAAACTCCAAAAACATTTTTTAATGAGATGGAGAAACAAATCACCAACTTCATTTGGAAAGGGAAGAGGCTCCAGATAAGTAAAGCATTGTTGAAGAAGAAAAAAGTGGGAGGCCTCACACTACCTGATTTTAAAATCTATTATACTGCATGGTATCAAAATAGCCTGGTACTGGTACAACAGGTACATACAGCAATGGAATAGAATTGAGAATCCAGACATGAATAGAATTGAGAATCCAGACATAAATTCATCCACCTACGAGCCGCTGATATTTGACAAAGGCTCAAAGTCCATTAAATGGGGAAAAGAATGCCTCTTTAACAAATTGTGCTGGCATAACTGGGTATCCATCAGCAAAACAGTGAAACAAGACCCATATCTCACACCATGCACAAAAACCAACTCGAATGGATCAAAGACCTAAATATAAAATCTAAAATGATCTAGATCATTGAAGAAAAAATAGGAACAATGCTAGGAGCCCTAATACGTGGCATAAACGGACTACAAACCATAACTAGCAAGGCAAAAACACCAGAAGAGAAACTAGATAACTGGGGAAAAAAAAAAAAAAAACTGGGAGCTCCTAAAAATCAAACACTTATGCTCATCAAAAGACTGGGCCAAAAAAGTAAAAAGACAACCTACAGGCTGGGAAAAAATCTTTGGCTAGCACAGATCTGAACAGGTTCCAGTCTCCAAAACCTACAAGATACTGCAACACTTCAACAACAAAAAGACAAGTAACCCAGTTAAGAAATGGGCAAAGGATATGAACAGACACTTCACCAAAGAAGACATGCAGGTGGCTAACAGATAGAGGAAGAAATGCTCAGGATAATTAGTTATTAGAGAAATACAAACCAAAACTACAATGAGATGCCATCTCACCCCAACAAGGCTGGCATAAATCCAAAAAATGCAAAATAAATGTTGGAAAGGTTGTGGAGAGACTGGAACACTTATACACTGCTGGTGGGAATGTAAAATGGCACAACAACTTTGGAAATTGATTTGGCGCTTCCTCGAAAAGCTAGAAATAGAAGTACCATATGATCTCGCAATCCCACTCCTTGGGATATAGTCTAGAGAAATAAGAGCCATCACACAAATAGATATATGCACATTCGTGTTTATTGCAGCACTGTTCAGAATAACAAAAAGATGAAAACAACCTAGGTGCCCTTCAATGGACAAATGAATAAATAAATTATGGTATATATTTGCTGTTTTCTTTTGTTTATACTGAGAAATCAATAGTTTAATTTTTTGCTGGCTACATATAAATATTTCTTATTCTTTTTCATTATTAATAGTGTGTATTTGTTTTTGTGTGTGTTTATTCTCCCTGGAAATGTAGAGTTTCTTGAATCTGTGACCTGTTGTTTTTCATCAATTTGAGAAACTTATTACCCATCATCTTTTCAAACAGCATTTCTGCTCCTTTCTCTTTTCTCCTCATAGGACTTCAGTTACATGTACATTAGACCTTCTCACTGAAAGTCCTAGATCTCATAATTCCCTCTCATTACCATTTCTTCTGTATTCTCCATCCTCTATCTTCTTGTTTCTGTTTTGTCAGTTATGAACATTTTCTTCACTTTTAACTTCTGAGTTACAGAATTGTGTATTTATTTATGTCTATTCTGATATTGGAAACCCTGGTCATGCAATGGTTAAGAGCTACGCCTGCTAACCAAAAAGTCTGCAGTTCAAATCCCCCAGGTGCCCCTTCGAAACCCCCTGGGGCAGTTCTACTCTGTCCTATAGGGTTTCTATGAGTTGGAATCAACTCAATGACAATGGGTTTGGTTTTTTCTTTTTCTTTTTATTCTGATATTAAACCCACCCATTGTGTTATTTTCATTGTTATGTTTTTCCAAACCCAGAAATTCCACTTGGTTCTATTTAATAGTTTTCTTGTTTATTTATTTTTTGGCTACAATTTTCCATCTTAACTTTATATCTTTGAACTTATTAAATGTATTCATTTTAATTTCTGGGCCAGACTCTATTATCTGAATCCTCAGTGAGTCTGTTTCTATTGTCTGTTATATTTTGTCCTTATTGGTCCATAATTGAGAGTTGAAAATTGATAAAAAATAATTCGGAAATAATTTGATCACTAAGCTAATGTTGTCATATTTCAAAGATTATTTCTACTTGCCTTTTGCAAGCAGTTACAGGCATCAATGATGCAGTAATATCCTAACTCAATTCCAGAGACTATGATTATTCAAACCTTGGTTTCAGGCTAGGCGAACCAGCCTAGTTTCAGTTTATTCGTTCTCTTGTGGTACAGTTAGTTCTCTTCCAACTTGATGCGTGGAAATTTTATCAGTCTTCCCACCTCCCTGACCAGCAGGCCCTGGGCTCCAGTTTTTGTCCCCTTGACTCACAAAGATGTCTACACATCTGTTTAGTGTCTTCATCTCTTGGCTGTCTTCTCTGGAATCAGCTGATGCTCCAAGACGAAAGGAAAACAAAAATGCTCGGCTCAGCTATCTTGTTTTCCTTCTTCTCACTCATCTTGCCCCATAGCACATGAACACCTGTTAACTCTCCAATGTCTTTCAGTTAGTTTATTTTCCAGTTGTTCTCAATGGGAACAACTATATGAATCATCTATTACTATTAAAACCACATTTTATTCCATTTTAGTTGGCATATTTAACCTACAATTCATCTCAATGATTTGCTAATTAATAGGTATGATTGAAAATATCAAAGTTCTGCTTTCATAGACATGGGATTATTATTGTATTTACAATCTTTTCCTTTCCAAACCCTCCTCCACATTTCATTTTGTAAAACAAATTTACCATCTGAACATTGAGTTTATTTTGTTGTTTTATAGCTTGTGCATCTAAGCTTCGACTCTTCTGCTTAATCATGACATCTTATATTTTTACTTGACTTCAGTGTGACACTCTAGTAGTGATATGAATGACTGCATTAAGCAAAAAAAAAAAAAACTTTACAAATTCATACCACTACTCATATTATATGGATTTTGAAAACAATAATCCTAAACTAATTATGCAACTCTATGCATAAAGCACATTCTCATTTATTTTGCCACTGAACTTTTATTATACCACTGAGACAAACATATAAATGGTACAGGAGGCTGGGTTAGGGTGGTGCTAACTTATTTACTGACAGATGTTTAATTCAATATGGCTTTACATGAATTCATAATATGTAGTTGGGGACAATTCCCCAAACACTTCTTTGTTAATCATCTGTCACAACAACATAGAAGGCTGAAGGCTGCACACTAATGCAGGCAGCCTGCAGTTACATTTTTAGACTGATATAGATGGCGTACCATTGTTAGATCCACGGCGGTCACCCATCTTCCCAGCGGTGGCCTATGTTCATTTTCCTGAGCTTAGGATTGGTGGGGATCCTGTGGTCACAGCACCTGCTCCAAAGAGAATAGATTTGTCTTAGGGTATCTTTTCACATATGGGAGTTACATTACTATTTCACCAGAAGCTGGGGTGTGGACCAATCTCAGAAACTTGTGCTCTCATTCTCTGTTTCCTCTCTCTTTATCTCGACCATTTCTATCACCTCTATCTCTCTCTTTTCCACGTGGTTTTCTTCAACGTTCTACTTTCGTATTGATGCAACTTCCTTCTCTGAATGTCCATTCTTTCTTAGGGGTCTTTTTTGAGATATGGCCTCATCCACCCATATGAAGTGAAGTTCCTGTGGATTCTCATGTTGTTGTTGTCATTAGGTGCCTTCAGTCAGTTCCAACTGATAGTGACCCTATGTACAACAGGAAGAAACACTGCCCAGTCCTGTGCCATCCTCATAATCATCATTATGCTTGAGCTCATTGTTGCAGCCACTGTGTCAATCCATCTTGGTGAGGATCTTCCTCGTTTTCACTGGCCCTCTACTCTACCAAGCATGATGTCCTTCTCCAGGGACTGATCCCTCCTGACAACATGTCCAAAGTATGCAAGATGCAGTCTCGCCATCCTTGCTTCTAAGGAGCATTCCGGTTATACTTCTTTCAAAATAGATTTGTTCATTCTTATGGCAGTCCATGGTTATTCAATATTCTTTGCCAACACCACAATTCAAATGCATCAACTCTTCTTAGTCTTCCTTAATCATTATCCAGCTTTCACATGCATATGAGGCAATTGAAAATACCATGGCTTGGATCAGGTGCACCTTAGTCTTCAAGGTGACATCTTTGCTCTTCAAAACTTTGAAGAGGTCTTTTGCAGCAGATTTGCCCAATGCAATGCATCGTTTGATTTCTTGACTGCTGCTTCCATGGGTGTTGATTGTGGATCCAAGTAAAATGAAATCCTTGACAACTTCAATCTTTTCTCCATTTATCATGATGTTGCTCATTGGTCCAGTTGTGAGGATTTTTGTTTTCTTTATGTTGAGGTGCAATGCAGACTGAAGGCTGTGTAAGTGCTTCAAGTCCTCTTCACTTTCAGCAAGCAAGGTTGTGTCATCTGCATAACACAGGTTGTTAATGAGTCTTCCTCTAATCTTGACGACCCGTTCTTCTTCATATAGTCCAGTTTCTCAGATCATTTGCACAGCATACATATTGAATAGAGTGGTGAAAAGATACAACACTGATGCACAATTTTCCTGACTTTAAACCAATCAGTATCCCCTTATTCTGTCCAAACAACTGTCTCTTGATCTATGTACAGGTTCCTCATGAGCACAGTTAAGTGTTCTTGAGATGGTCTCTAAAATTCAGGTGGGATATACTCAAGGTCATACTTTGACTAGTTTTCTTCAGTTTCAACTTGAACTTGCGTATGAGTAATTGATGGTCTGTTCCTAAGTTGGCCCCTGGACTTCTTCTGACTGGTGATAGTGAGCTTTTCCATAGGCATTTTCCACAGATGTAGTCAGTTTTATTCTTGTGTATTCCATCTGGCGAGGTCCACGTGTATGGTCACCATTCATGCTGGTGAAAAGAGATATTTGCAGTGAAGAAGTCATAGTTCTTCCAAATTTCTATCATGCACTCTCTGGTGTCATTTCTTTCATCAAGGGCATATTTTCCAACTACCGATCCTTCTCTTTGTTTCCAACTTTAGCATTCCAATCACCGGTAGTTAACAATGCATCCTGATTGCATGTTTGATGAAGTTCAGACTGCAGAAGTTGGTAAAAATTTTCAGTTTCTTCATCTTTGACCTTAGTAGTTGTTGCATAAATTTGAATAGTAGTTGTATTAACTGGTCTTCCTTGTAGGCATACAGATCTTATCATTCACTGACATCGCTGTACTTCAGAATAGATCTGGAAACATCCTTTTTATTGATGAATGCAACGCCATTCCTATTCATGTTGTCATTCCTGGCATAGTAGACCAAAGGATTGTCTGATTCAAAACAGCCAATGCCAGTCCTTTGAGCTCATTAATGCCTAGAATGTTGATATTTATGTATTCCATTTCATTTTTGACAATTTCCAATTTTCCGAGATTCATACTTCATACATTCTACGTTCCTATTATTTAATGGATGTTTACAGCTGTTTCTTCTCATTTGAGTCATGCCGCATCACCACATGAAGGTCCCAAAAGCTTGACTAAATCCACATCTTTAAGATTGACTCTACTTTGAGGTCACAGCTCTTACTCCATTGTCCCTTGAGTGCCTTCCAATGTGAAGGACTCATCTTTTGGTACTATATCGGACAATGTCCTGCTGCTATTCATAAGATTTTCACTGTCTGCTTCTTTTCAGAAGTAGGTCACCAGGCTCTTCTTCCTAGCCCGTCTTAGTCTGGAAGCGCAGCTGAAATCTGTTGAACATAGGTACCCGTGTTTGTATTTGAATACCGGTGGCATAGTTTCCAGCATCACAGCAACACACTAACCCTCACAGTACGACAATCTGACAGACTTGTGGGGTTTATGGTTATGGTTTTATGGGACATCGCAGCTAACTGTCCTGAAACCACATTTAGTGCTTTTGTTATACCTCCTAGTTTGTTGTGTAGTGTCTGAGTCATTAAAAGTTATCAAGAGACTATCCAAGACACAACAATTGCTCTATATTAACCTGGAGCAACAGAGGAAGGAGTCAGGAATGGGAGAAAATGGAATGTGTGGCTAATTGCTTTCATGAACAACTGACACCTTTGCCATGAGACCAGAAGAACTGGATGGTGCCTGGCTACTATTACTGAAGATTTTGATCAAAGTTTCTATAGAAGAATCCCGATCAAAAGGGTAAAATGCAAAACAGAATTTCAAATTCTCATATAATCCAGACTTTCTGGATCATGGAGGTTGGATGAACCCTGAAACTATCGCCCTGAGATAATCTTTAAACCAAACCTTAAACCAAAAATATCCCCCGAAGTCTTTATACCAAACAATAGCTTAATTAGTAAAGAATGTCTGCCTTGAGCTTTGTACTCTTTTACAAGCTGCCTGTGTGTGACCAAATTAATAACAAATCAAAAGTTTAAATAGGAAACCTACAGGGCATTGAATTTATGTTAATTGGGGAGAAGCAATTCAGAGAAGGATGATGAGAATGGTTGCACAGCTTGAAGGATGTAATCAGTGACACTAAATTGTACATGTAGAAATTGTTGATTTGGTGCGTGTTCTGCTATGTATACTCTCAAAAACAACAACAACAAAAAGTTGGGATAATTTTTTTTTCTTTTTTTTAAAGTAAGAATATATTTAGTACCTTTAATAAAAAAACACACACAAAAAAAACCTCTGTATATCCCAAATACTATGGCATTTGTCTTTTAGGAAAACAAAAAATCATGTCTATAAAAGTCACGAGTAAACACCTTTATACGCAGTTGTCTTATAAAGATTTGTATCATTCCCTTTCAATTAAAATGTTTGCCATTGTGAACCCAAACTATGCCTTTATTAATTTGATTTACTGTCCCCAAGACAGTAATTCACTTGTTCATTCATTAAGTCACTTAGACAACAAATATTTATTAGTTATCACATATTTAGCACCTATTAGGTGTAAAGCACCATGCGAGATATTACAGAGGGTACACATGATAGGCTGTGGGACAAGTGGTCTGCAATCAACTGTATAATCTAAATGTTGGCAGTCTGGACCCACCCAGAAAACCCTATGGAGCAGTTCTACTCTGTAACACCTGGGGTCACCATAAGTAGGGGACTGCCTTGACTGCAGCTAACATCAACTAGTCATGAACTGCATTTCCCAGAAGGAGAAACAAACTATGTTAACACCCCACCCCCCTAAACTTAACCACTCCAAATGCAAATTATAACGTCAGGCAGAATGTGAAGAGGTAGCCCCCAAGGAGCAAGAGGGTTGCACATAGTGAGAGGTGAGTAGGCTGGCGTAATTGGCAGGCACCAGGTTTTCCTCATATTGCAGTAGGTTCTCAATGCCAGTTGAGAATTTGGACTTGATTCAATGAACATACCAGCACCTTTGCATTAATGGTTCAATGTTTTAAATTTAAAAGAGTATAACTGGGTTTTCTTACCCCCTATGTATCTGACCGTTAGGGCTACTTTAAAAAGCAACATTTAATACTGCAGTTCTCACTCAAAATGATATTAAAGGAACCTGGAAGATGTTGGGTTTTTGGAGTAGGAAGTGGATTGGATGTTATGCTTTCAATGTGTTTGACTTATAAGTAGGCGTAGCTACCTCAGCAGTGGCCCTAAATAGAAAATAATTATTACAAGATACATAGCAATTGGCCAAGCCTGCAAATGAGATTGCTCATAGCACCCAAATTTCATTTGAAAATAACTTTTTCAAGCCAATGTGTGACACTCAGCAGATTTGGGAGGGCTCTGGGAGCAGCTGAACTCCCAGGGCGTTTTAGGAACTTGAGCACTTCCATCCTGGTAGATGCCTAACAAATGCTATGATGTTGGTGCTTAGCTCTGCTCGTGGTTCAAGCAGAAACGTAATTTCTGCCACCCACTGGAGGCTAAAAATTGCATACAATGTACCTTTTTCAAATCAAGTTTTCTGTTATGTATTTATGGTCTGCTGCTAAAGCTACATGTGGAAACCTTGGTGGCGTAGTGGTTAAGTGCTACGGCTGCTAACCAACAGGTTGGCAGTTTGAATCCGCTAAGCGCTTCTTGGGAACTCTATGGGGCAGTTCTACTCTGTCCTATAGGGTTGCTAGGAGTCAGAATCAACTTGACGGCAGTGGGTTTGGTCAGTGGGTTTTAAACCTACATGTGAGGCCCTGGTGGTTCAGCGGTAGAATTCTCACCTTCTATGCAGGATCAATTCCCACCCAGTGCACCTGATGCACAGCCACCAGCCATCTTTCAGTAGAGTCCTGTGTGTCTGTGATGCTGAACAGGTTTCAGCAAAACTTCCAGACTAAGATAGGCTAGGAGGAAAGGCCTGGCAATCTACTTCTGAAAATCAGCCAATGAAACCCTGTGAATTACCTCCCAGCACTGTTCTCTGAAGCAGCCACACCCAGCTTGATCAGGTATGCAAATATGTACATATCAGTAGCTTTCTCACCCAAAATGCTGTCTGTGTGGCTGTCTCTCTCTGACCAAAGACAGCAGCTCCTATTGATGCCAGGAGAGGGTGTTAAGAGCTGTGTGATTATGCTTCCTGTCTGTGCATGTCCAACACTTAGTGCTGGCATTTACCAGCCGTTTCATGTCAGAACTGCCTTTTGCTGGTGCTAATCAGGGTCCTGCCATGGGCTTCCTGGACAGAGGTCCACTCCATGCCTGATCCTCCTGCAGAATTGCTCATTAACGTGCTCGGCGGCAGACTGGCTTCCTGCTGACCATGCCGATTTCACAGCCTTTCCCCGGGGGTACTGTTGTTACCTCCTGGATGCTGAGGCCTCCATGATGACTGAGTCCTGTGGGCTTCCTGGTGGATCCCCAAGCATCACCCTTCTCACAAAGTGCCTCATCCTCTGCCCTGGTGGCATCATGCAGAGTCCTGGCAATGCCAAAAAAACAGAGTGACCAAGTGGAAGACTTGGATGGCCGCACCTTTCCTGCCTGGTGCCCTAACTGGAACATACTGAACTAGCTGTGAGTCACAGCCCGAGCTCTCCTTGTCTCCAGTCTTAAGTAGTAACTATACTTGCTGTTGTTGTTAGTTGCCACTGAGGGGATTCCAATACGTGGTGACCTCATGTGTACAGGGTAGAACTGTTCCGTAGGATTTTCAAAGCTGTGATATTTTGGAAGTAGATCACCAGGCCTGTCTTCTGACGTGCCTCTGAGTGGGTTTGAACCACCAAAGTTTTGGTTAGTAGTTGAGCACTTAACCATTTGCACCACCCATGGACTCCTAGTAACAATAAACCTACAAACTTCTTGTGGCACCAGAAACTGGCCTGGGTATCAATGTCAGTGACAAATAAGGGACATTTGAGTTTCACCTCTCCTAAGATAATGTAGAAATATCAGTAAATTTGGGGGTTCATTTAATAAACTGAATTATGTCTGCAAAAAACGTATGTTGAAGTCTTAACCCCTGCACTGGTGAATGCAGTCTTGTTTGGGAAAAAAGTTTTTTTTGTTTTGTTTTGAAGATGTAATCAGTTAACAAAATCATACTGGAGCAGGGTGGGTCCTAACCCTAATTCCTTCTGAGTGGTGTCTTTAAAACAAGGACAGACTTGGAACCAGAGTCACATACAGAGGGAAGATAGACAACACGTGGCAAATGAAGCAGATACGTCTATAAGCAGCCAAGGATTGCCAAGAGCCACCAGAAGGAAGAAGAGAGGCATGAGCCTCCAGAAGGAATTGACTTGGTTGGCCGATGCCTAGAATTTGAACTTCCAGCCTCCAGAGTTGTGAGAAAATATGTTTCTAAATTTCTGTTCTTTAAAGCCACCCAATTTGTGTGTGTTTTAATGGCAGTCCAAAAAACCTAAGAGAGTTGAATTCTGATAAACTGCACCAACAAGCAAACATTCTGAGAGGTTTCCCAGGTTTTGTCGTTTTTTCATTTCTTTTTTATTTCTTGAACTGCAGACAATTCCTCAGCTTCATGACATTAACCTTTAACTGAGATTCATGAAGTAATAAAGGAATCCTTTATTCAAGAAGCCACGTATCCTGCTAAATTCCTTCTTTATTAGCTTTCTCATTATGCGCCCGTAGCCGTCATTCATTTCTTAGGAGAAGGCAGATCCCTTATCTCTGGAGAGAGGGATGTGAGATACATATAAATAGTAGGGTACCCAGATTAGTGATTTGTCAGAAACTCATGAGGGAATCAGTCCACTTCTCAATTATCTCCGGGAATATTCTGAAGCCTGCAGTGTCAGAAAATGCCAGTTACTCAGGTGGCGTCTTCTTAGAAAGTGGTGGTTATAACTGGCTTCCTTGGACAGGTTTTTGTTTAGTGTGTTTAAGTTTGGATCATCTCCATCAAATCACGATGGAGAAATTGGGGCTTCAAACCAGTTCATTCTGGTTCCAACCCCTGCTGAGCACTTGTATTTCCACCCCAGGTATAAAAAAATAGTGAATCGTAATTTACGTTTTAACAAGATTCCCTGGTGATTCTGATGTAAAATAAATTTTGAGAATAACTGCTCTACTGGCAGTTCTCAGAATTGGTCCCTAACCACCAGTATTATCATCACCTGGGAACTTGCTAGAGCCCTAGTGACACAGCGGTTAAAAGCTACGGCTGCTAACCAAAAGGTAAGCAGTTCAAATCCACCAGCTGCTTCTTGGGAACGCTCCTTGGAGCAGTTCTACTGTACCCTGTAAGGTATCTATGAGTTGAAACTGAATCGATGGCAACTGGTTTGGTTTTTTGGAGGGGTTTTGAGAGCTTGTTAGAAATGTAAATTCTCAGCAGGAGTTCAAACTGGAACTAATTGGTTCAAAGTTGTGTGGCAAACTCCCCAAAATTGAATTCATCTGAGCCCCACAATCAGACAGTACCAATCCAAGTCTCCAAATTGAATTCATTTGAGACCCCGCAAGTAGGCAGCCCCAGCCCGAGCCCCCAAATTGAATTCATCTCAGCCCTCACAAGTAGGCAGCCCCAGCCTAAGCTCCTCTGATGGGGGAAACTGTCAAAGTGCACATTTCTCATTGGACCCTGAACAAAGGAGCTCCCTAGATGACAGGACACCCACCTACCAGCCTCTGCTCCACATGTTTTCCTATCTGTGCACAGCCCCTCCTTCACATGCTCTTTATGTGTTTGCAGAATGTCTCTGTTTCTCCCTCAATCTGTTCTCCTGAGCTTACAGATAATGCTGAGTTAACTTATGTTATCAACCCACAGATCCTAGAAAGAAGTAGGTGGAGCTGAATGCGACATCAGAAATATATGGTATAATGTGACTACTGTGTCATCGAAAGAGAGAAGCACCCAACATTTAATTATCTCTGCCTCACCCCATGCATATTTGCTAGAAACTGGTTCTGGCAATTCAAGGAGTCAGTATTCCATCCCTCTTGAAATCTAGGGTGTATTATATCTTATTCTTTCCATTTCTGAGTGACTATAAAGGATGGAGATCAGGCCTTTGTCTATTTTTTCTCTCTCTTCACTGGTACTACTCATGAAAGATGCTGGGCACTTGTTACAGAACTTAGTGAATCTTTTAAAAGTCTCGTTGGTGCTCCCAAGTTAAGCTGTGTATTTTGTGGAATGACAATCAAGAGGGACTAACAATGTGTGGACAAGCCCCTTTCCACAGCAATGGTACCCTTTTTCTTTCTTCCACCTGGGGAACTGCACCTGAGGTTACCAGGCAGACAATCAGCTGGTCCTCCAGCCTGTAAAGGTCTTGGTCCATCAGGTCAACAGGCATTGCCTGGAGGTATCCCTGTTGTGTGAACTGTGTACCCCTCTGGCTCCTCAAAAGTGGAGAAAGATACAACTGCCTAAACCACTGTCACCAGTTGTTGTCGAGTCAACCCTGATCCATGGTGACCCCAAGTGTGTCAGAGTAGCACTAGGCTCTGTAGGGTTTTTTTTCCAATGGCTGGTTTTTTGGAGGTAGAACACCAAAATTTTCTTCTGAGGCACACCTGGATGAATTCAAACCTCCAACCTTTTGGTAGGCAGAAAACATGTGAACCATTTGTACTACCCAGGGATTCTACAACTGGTAAAGGGCTGATCTAATAGGGAATAAAACTGCAGAGATACGAGATATTTCAGATAAAAAGTATGCAACATTGTTCATTTGTGTGCCATTGGAAGCTGGATATCAGTTAAGTGAATGTGGCAAGTGGAATATCCAAGCCCAATGTCTCCAGAAAATATAGATCAATTCAGCCAAAACACAAAGCAATGCAAGAAAAGGTGACTTGATTTTTTTAAAGCCATTTCTTTTTAACTCTGGAGTAAGTATGTGCCAGAAAATGTTTGCTGGATAAATGAATGAGTAAATGATAATCAGTGAATGAATGCAGAAAATCATATGTCACAAACACGAAATTGAAATAAGTATAACTTAGCTAAAATGCAGAATACTTGGAGAAATTTTGGAGATTTGCAAACTCACACAAAAAAGAAAGACCAACATTACTGGTCTGACAAAGACTAGAGAAACCCCAATAGTATGGCCCCCCGATACCCTTTTAACTCAGTACTGAAGTCTCTCCTAAGAGTCACCCTTCAGCCAAAGATTAGACAGGCCCATAAAACATAACAAGACTAAAGGCAGGAGGAGACAGGAAAGCTAGACAAACAGAAATAGGGAGCCAAGGTCAAGAAGGGGAGAGTGTTGACAGGTCATAGGGCTGGCATCCAATGTCACAAAACAATATATGTATTAATTGTTTAATGAGAAACTAATTTGCTCTATATACTGTAATCTAAAGCACAATAAAAAGTAAATAGATAAAAAGTTAGGGAATTATAAGATGGAAAGGCAGATTTCAAGAATCCTGGGTGCTGGGACAGGAATTTTGGCAATATGCACTGGAAGGGGAAGTGATGACAGAATATCGATGAAACTACTGAAGTAACCTAGCATTTCCCAAATTGAGATCCATTTATACTCCATGTATTAATATATTGATATTATTGTATTATATCACTTATAATGGGGATAAAATTAATACCACTTGTCTGTCACTTTGTCGTGCTGTAGTGACTTGTGTGTTTCTATGATGCTGAAAGTTACTCTACCTGTATTTAAATACCAGCAGGATCACCCATGGCGGGCAGGCTTCAGTGGAGCTTATAGCCTAAGACAGACTTGGAAGAAGGACCTGGAGATCTACTTCAAAAAAAAAAAACAGTATGAATAACAGTGTAACATTGATTCATATAGTGCTGGAGCCACTCATGTTGGAAGGCACTCAAAATACGACTGGGAAAGAGCTGCCTCCTCAAAGTAGATTTGACCTTAATGACCCAAAAAAAACCCTGACGTGGACATATAATCATAGGGACCAGTTCCTGGAAAAGGACATCATTCTTGGTAAAGTAGACAAAGGGGAAGACCCTCAACAAGATGGATTGACACAGTGACTGCAATGATGGGCTCAAACATAGCAACGACTGTGAAGGTATCTCAGGATTTGGCAGCATTTTGTTCTGGTGAATACACTGTCTCTATGAGTTGGAACCAACTTAAAGGCACCTACAACAATAACAACAACAACAAAAAACATTTGGTGAATGTGAATCTCCAAGAAGGGGAACTATAAGGCAGAATTGAGAAAAGTTATTTGACTACCAGGCTCCTTTTCTCAGAATCTTGTAGGACTATCAAACACTTTGGATGATGCTGGATGACACATTGTCAAGGTCGAATCTATGCTGTGACCATTGGAGGGAGAGGAGAAAGCGGGTCTGTGAACAGTTTCAAGGTGGAATTGAAGGTTGCACTGTGAGATTGATGAGAGCATGGAATGTAAAGATGGTGGAGCATGGGGGCAGTCCTGCTGTGAAGCTGTTGGGGCCATCCCTATCCCCTTTGCCTCTTCTTTCTGGTCCACACCTCTGCCTCCACACTAAAAGCACCTGTGACTCCATCCCTGAGGATTTTCTCTGGTCATAGACATGTTCATGAGGTCAACAAAGAGTTGCAGAGAGTTGGTGTCTCTGACAGAAGGCCCAAGACAATGACGGATGGGAGTTGATGGGCAAACACAACAGTTTTCTCATCCCACAGACGGTTATACACAGAGGGAAGGCATCTCAGGTGTCTGCAGAAGTCACCTGCTCAGGAATATCCCCTGCACTGGCTTTCTCTTCTTCCCACTACCCCACTCCCTTACTGGTGTTTCCTGGGATCACCTCCTAAATAAACTTCTTATGTTCCAACTCTAGTTTCAAGGTCAGCTTCTGGGAGAACTCAAACTAGGACAGGTGCCATTAACTAAAAAAGGGAAGGACTCGTCATTTCCAACATAATTTTCATGTACTTCTTTGATCTTATCAAGTGCTCCATTTTATTTCTTCTTCTGCCTGCTGATCGATTGATCAATCTATATTCATCCATCCATCCATCCATCCATCCATCCATCCATCCATCCATCCATCCATCCATCCATCCATCCATCCATCCATCCATCCATCCATCCATCCATCCATCCATCCATCCATCATCTAGCATCTATCTATCCATCTATGTATCATCTATCACCTATCTATCTATCTACTTACCTGTTGAGATAAAAGGGCAAAGTAAATAAACGAAATGTTAAACATGGTCATTACTTGGTGATAGGATTAAGGAAGAACTGTGTGTGTGTGTGTGTGTGTCTCTGTGTGTGTGTGTCTCTGTGTGTGTGTGTTCACACATGTGCCTTTAAGATTCTTCAAGTACCCTGAAACAAATGTATACCTACTTTTTATATTTACAGGGAAACCATAAATATTTTTAAATGCTTACCTAAAAGACTAAATATCCAATACTCAACTTTCATGCTCTGTTGGCATAATCTTACATGGAGGGAATGACAATTTAACAGAATACATATATTCAGCACCTCTTTTCCTTTAAGATGTGATTGTCCTTAAAAAAAAAAAAAAAAAAAGACAGAGGCATAATGTACTTTTTCACTGAATAGCTAATGTGATGCTAGCTGCTAAGAATCCTGTTGTTCCCTTAGCTTCCATGTGGGATGGTGCCCTTCCCCTGCTATTTGAAGACATTTACTACAGGGACACACGCCTTCACCACCCTGCCTTCACTATGCATTGTGACTCAGCTTTGCCTACACACGTTCACTCAACAGCTTTGCCTTGTTTCTGAATCAGTGACATCTTAGTACCCAGTGTCATGGACTATTTTCACGATATAGATACACACCAAAATGACCTCACATTTAACTCACAGATTAAGCTTGAGCATCTTGGTCAGAAAGATCAGATAGGGAAGTGAAGTGTTGGAAATTATGTGTATGTATATGGCAAATAATGTCAGCTTCCTACCTGATTGGGCCTGTGTCGCATGAGATAGGGTGAGGGAGTGAGAAGATGCACAGGATTTTCGTTGTTCTCCCACTATATGACTCCTGAGGGGAGTGTGGACCAAGAGTTTACTTCCTAGATATTTTCCTCTGTGTGTGTGTGTGTGTGTGTGTGTGAGTGTGTGAATAAAGGCTGAGAGCAGGGATCTGATTATTCTCAGGCTTATTGTGTTGCTACAAAAATACACCTTCACCCAGAAGCCTCCGGTCCCACTGCCAGAGCGGGGTTGAAATCTCAAAATATTGGGGTAAGACCAGGCATTCTCTAGTCCTCAGCTAACACTAAGTCCTGAGGGGGCCCACAACAGCACACATGTACTGATAGGTGAGGAGGAGGAGAAAAGAAAAAACTAGACTATGAAGCATGGCCGAGCTGCAGTTGTCTCCCAGTGAGGGACACATGGAGGTGCTAGTCATCTCATTGGTGGGGAGGGCAGGAGACGACATGGCCAGGCAATGGCCGGGATGGCTTTGAACAGCTTTTCCACAATCTTGCTAGAATGTGACTCTTGTTGCCTTTAGAATGATGAGTGTGTCTTTCTTTAAAAGGAATTTAGCCACCCTTCCAAGTGACAACAGATCAATATGAAAAATTACAATAAAAAAATTAATTAAAACAAAAACTTATACTGTTAATCTTTCTCCCAGCTTTCCCCAAAGGGATCCATGGCCTTTTACAAGAGTGACTGTTCATCGAGGAAAAGGAAATAGTCAGACTTTTGAGAGGTTGCTGAATACTGGCTCTGAACTGACACTAACTTCAGGAGACCCAAAACATCACTCTGGCCCAGCAGTCAGTGTAGTAGTATAAGGAGGTGAGGATATTAATGGAGTCTTAGCTCACGTCAGTCTCACAGTAGGTCCATTGGGTCCCTGAACCCATTCTGTAGTGATTTCCCCAGTTCCAGAGCTCATAATTGGAATAGATATACTCAGCAACTGGCAGAACCCCCACATTGGATCCCTGACAAATGGAATAAGGGCTAACATGGTAGAAAAAGCCAAGTGGAAGCCATTAGAACTACCCCTACCTAGAAAAATAGTAAACCAAAAGCAATATCACATTCCTGGGGGGACTGCAGAGATTACTGCCACCATCAAGGACTTGAAGGATGCAGGGGTGGTGATTCCCACCACATCCCCATTCAACTCGCTTATTTGGCTTGTTCAAAAAACAGATGCATCTTGGAGAATGACAGCGGATGATAAAAAGTTTAACCAGGTGGTGACTCCAATTGCTGCTGCCACTCTAGATGTAGTCTCATTGTTTGAGCAAATTAATACATCTCCAGGTACCTGTAGCAGCTATTGATCTGGCTAATGCCTTTTTCTCCATACCTGTTTCAAAGGACCACCAGAAGCAGTTTGCTTTTAGCTGGCAAGGCCAGCAATACAACTTCAGTTGCCTACCTAAAGGCTACATCAACTCTCCAGCCCTATGTCATAATTTAGTCCACAGGAGACTTGATCGCCTTTCCCTTCCACAAGACTTCACACTGGTCTGCTACATTGATGACATTACGCCGATTGGACCTAGTAAGGAAAAAGTATCAATGACTCTGGACTTATTGGTAAAACATTTGCATGCTAGATGGTGGGAAATTAGTCCCACAAAAATTCAGGCCCCTCAGTTTCAGTGACATTTCTAGGGATGCAGTGGTGTAGGGCATGTCGAGATATTCCTTCTAAAGTGAAGGAAAAGTTATTCCATCTGGCTGCTCCCACAACTAAAAAGGAGGCACGATGCCTAGTGGGCCTGTTTGAATTTTGGAGGCAGCATATCCTCATTTGGATGTGTTATTCCTGCCTATTTATCAAGTTACTCAAAAAGTTGGTAGGGCCCAGAGCAAGAGAAGGCTCTGCAACAGGTTCAGGCTGCTGTGTAATCTATTCTGCCACTTGGGTCATAGGATCTGGCAAACCAGTGGTGCTTGAAGTGTCCACAGCAGGTAGAGCTGCTGTTTGGAGTCTTTGCCAGGCCCCTGTTGGTGAATCACAGCACAGACTCTTGGGATTTTGGAGCAAAGCCCTACCATCCTCTGCAGATAACTACTCTCCTTTCGAGAAACAGTTTTTGGCTTGTTACTGGGCCTTAATAGAGACTGAATGCTTAACCATGAGACACCAAGTCACATGCAGCCTGAGCTGCCCATCATGAACTGGGTGTTGTCTGACCCACAGCGTCATAAAGTTGGACGTGCACAGCAGCAGTTCATCATTAAATGGAAGTGGAATATACAAGATCAGGCCTGAGCAGGACCTGAAGGCACAAGTAAGTTGCATGAGGAAGTGGCCCAAATATCCATGCTCTCCACTCCTGTCATATTACCTTCCATCTCCCAGTCTGCACCTATGGACTTATGGGAAGCTCCTTATGACCAGCTGACTGAAGAAGAGAAAACTCGTGTCTGGATTACAGATGGTTCTGCACGATCTGCAGGCACCACAGGAAAGTGGACAGCGACAGCACTACAGCCCCTCTCTGGGACCTCCCTGAAAGACAGTGTTGAAGGGAAATCCACCCAATGGGCAGAACTTTGAGCAGTGTACCTGGTTGTTCATTTTGTTTGGAAGTAGAAATGGCCAGATGTGCAGCTGTATACTGATTCATGGGCTGTGGTCAATGGTTTGACAGGAGGGTCAGGGACTTGGAAGGAACATGATTAGAAAATTGGAGACAAGGATTTATGGAGAAGAGGTATGAGGATAGACATCTCTGAATGGGCCAAAGAAGTGAAGATATTTGCATCTCATGTGAATGCTCACAAAAGGGTGACCATGGCAGAGAAAGATTTTAACAATCAAGTGGATAGAATGATGCATTCTGTGGACACCACTCATTTTTTTCCCCCAGCTACTCCCATCATTGCTCACTAGGCTCATGAACAAAGTGGCCATGATGGCAGGGATAGAGGTTATGCATGGGGTCAGCAACATAGACTTTCAGTCACCAAGCCAACTTGGCTACAGCCACTGCTGAGTGCCCAATCTGCCAGCAGCAGAGACCAACACTGAGTCCCCGATACGGCACCTTCCCTCAAGGTGATCAGCCAGCAACCTGGTGGCAAGTTGATTACATTGGACTACTTCCGTCATGGAAAGGGCAGCATTTTGTTCCTACTGGAATAGACACTTACTCTGAATATGGATTTGCCTTCTCTGTACACAATGCGTCTGCCAAAACTACCATCCATGGACTTACAGAATGCCTTATCCACCATCACGGTATCCTTCACAACATTGCCTTGGATCAAGGGACTCACTTCACAGCAAATGAAGTTCAGCAGTGAGCCCATGATCACGGAATTTACCAGTCTTACCATGTTCCTCCTTCATCCTGAAGCAGCTGGCTTGATAGAATGACGGAATGGTCTCCTGAAGACACATTTATGGTGTTAGCTAGGTGGCAATACCTCGCGGGGCTGGGGCAATGTTCTCCAGGAGGCTGTATATGCTCTAAACCAGTGTCCAATATATGGTGCTGTATGTAGTGTATGTAGTCAGGATTCATGGGTCCAGGAATCAAGGAGTGGAAGTGGGGGTGGCACCATTCACTATTACCCCTAGTGACCCCATTCACGAGCGTTTGCTTCCTGTCCCTGGGGCCTTATGCTCTGAGGTCTAGAGGTCTTAGTTCCAAAGAAAGGAATGCTCCCACCTGGAGACACATCACTGATTCCATTGAACTGGAAGCTAAGAATGCCACCTGGCCACTTAGGGCTCCTTATGCCTCTGGATCAACAGGCAAAGAAGAGAGTTACTATACTGGCTGGTGTGATTGATCCTGATTACCAAGAGGAAATCGGATTGATATTACATGATGGAGGTAAAGGAGAGTACGTCTGGAATGCAAAAGATCCTTTAGAGCATCTCTTAAGTACTACCACTCCTGTGATTAAAATTTATGAAAACTACAGCAACCCAATTCCAACACGACGACTAACGGCCCAAACCTTTCAGGAATGAAGGTTCGGGTCACCCCACCAGGCAAAGAATCATGACCACCTGAGGTGCTTGCTGAGGACAAAAGGAATATGGAATGTGTGGTGGGAGAAGGTAATTCTAAATACCAGTTACGGCCACGTGGTCAGTTGCAGAAACGAAGACTGTAATTGTGTTGAGTACTTCTGCTGTGTGTGTGTGTGTATCAAATATTTTTGTTTTCTTCACTTATGAAATATATGATGTAAACGGGGCTAGTGCATTTTTGGTTGTACATGTCATAGTTTTATCATGTTAGGCACAAGCATGACTTTGCAATTGTCTTTTTTCAGAGATTATGTATGGTTTGGGGAGATGTGTACAGGTGCCAAGTTGACAAGGGGTGGAACATGATGGTTAATATTGTGTGTCAGCTTGGCTGGGCCATGATTATCAGTGTTTTGGCAGTTGTATAATGTTGTGATCCCTTCCCTGTTGAAATCTGACATGTGACTACCCCCATGATGGAGTCTGGTGGGAGATACCAGTGGGGGCGGAGCCTGTGGTAGCTCACTGCCCCCTCAGCCTTCATCTCTCTGCCCTTCTTTGCCTACTTCCTTCCTGCTTGCCTTGGCTGGGGCTTTCGCTTGTTTCAGATCCTTCACCTTGCTCCTGTTCATCTAACCTCCGGCTCTTGGGACTTGGGCTGGCAGCTTGCCAGTGGTCTTGCCTGCCAATCTTGAGATTTGTCGACATTCATGGCCTGCAGCAGCACTGCCCTCCAGCCTGCCCATCTTGGGCTCGCCAGCCCCTGTGTCTATGTGGATCAGGAGAATCCTCTTTCCTTCCTCATAGACTTGGGATGTACAGCCTCTAGGAGTTGTGTAAGCCATTTCTTTCATATAAATCTCTCTCTCTTTTTATATATAATGTGTGTGTTTTGCCAGTTTTGCTTCCCTGGAGAATCCAGCCTAAGGCAGTGGCCTTCTGTTGTTATTGCTGAAGGCCTCAACATCTATAGCTGGTTATCTACACGTCTATGAGTTCTTTTATTAAGCTCTCTTCAGCCAAACCCACTTGAGTGCAGGGTCTTTGACTGATAGTGTCATTATTTGCTACACTGTCCTTAGTGCTAGAGAGGGTAGAACCAATACAGGATTAGAGACATGGACGAAGGATGAGGAACCTTTTCTTCAGTTTCCATCCGAGTTCCTTATGTTTGGGCATGGAAAATAGTCGCTTTTTTTTTGACCAGGCAGCAGTAGTGGACATAGACTTCTGGCTGTCTTTACTTCAAAAGCAGCCTGAGCAGTCCACTTCAGAACCCAGTGGAGGTGGTGTTGGTCGGGAGCTGGTTCTTTCCAGACCACAGGTAAACAGCTGTGGCTTTATTGATATTTGGCAACCTCATCCAGTTGGGACACACCTCATGGTGGCCAAACACCCCCTCACACTGTTAGACATCAGCCACTCTGGGAGTAGCCATTTCTTAGTTTCTCCTGCTTATTTCTCTCTAAACAGAAAGACAAGGATAGAGCCCAGGCCAATTCACAGGTTGCATTGTGATATCTGACTGTCATGCTGTCCACATTTCCCTCTGAGGCTTAAACTCAAAAGCAGAGACAAGCATAGGGCACGAGGAAATTTGCCTTCAAGACTGTCTGTCTTCTCAAACTCAAACTCCAAACAAGTTGACATGATACCTCCACCTCTCATGGCCTCTATCATTATTCATATTTTGTTTCCTCTAACTCAGGAAATGACTTCATCACCCATCTGGTTGCCCTAGTCACATCACAGTATCATTTGTGGGCCATCCTTCTCTCTCCCCACTAGATCAATCACCAGGCAGGCCTTGAAATTTCTATCTCTTCATCATTTTTTGAATCAGATTCACTTTTCTCCATCTTCAACAATGCTACCGTAGTTTGTTATGGTTAGATGCCTTCAGGTCAGCTCCAACTCATAGAGACCCCGTGCACAACAAAACAAAACTTTGGTTGGCCCTACACCATCCTTACAATTGTTGCTATGTTTTAGCCCTTTGTTGCAGCCAATGTGTCAATCCATCTTATTGAGGGTGTTCCTCTTTTTGCTGACTCTCTATCAAGCATGATGTCCTTCTCTAGGAATTGGTACTTCCTAATAACATGTTCAAAGTAAAGGAGATGAAGTATCACTTCCTTGCTTCTAAGGAACATTCTGGTGGTACTTCCTTCAAGACAGGTTTATTCATTCTTCTGGAAGTCCATGATATATTCAATATTCTTTGTCAACACCACATTTCAAATTTGTCAATTATTTTTCAGTCTCTCTTTTTCATTGCCCACGTTTCACATGTACATAAGACAATTGAAAATACCATGGCTTGGATCAGGCTCACCTTAGTCCTCAAAGTGACACCTTTGCTTTTGAACATTTTAAGGAGGTCTTTTGCAGCAGATTTGCCTAACACAAAACGTCGTTTGATTTCTTGACTGCTTCCATGGACATTGATTGTTGCTCCAGAAAGAATGAAATTCTTGGCAACTTCAAAATCTTTGCCTCCGATAGCTTCTTCCAAGGAAGATAGTTCTGCTTACAGTCCCTGCCCATGGAAGGCCTATTTTGGAAGAGTTTAAAGAGACTAAGCAGCAAAACTGTTGGGGGACCTCCTGACCAGGGCATGAGACCTGGCTTTAAAAAGTGAACTGGGAAAACTATCTTGGAAATCCACCACTCATTTCTCAGTTTGTCATACTCTGGTGGTTTGCATGTTGCTGTGATGCTGGAAGCTATGCCACCAGCATTTCAAATACCAGCAGGGTCACCCATAGTGTCCACCCATAGTGAACAGGTTTCAACAGATCTTCCAGACTAAGTACAAGAAGAAAGACCTGGAGAACTACTTCTGAAAAAGATTAGCCAATGAAAACCTTATGGATAAAAACAGAACATTGCCTGATACAGTGCTGGAAGGTGAGCAGAAGTCACTCCAAATATGATTTGGAAAGGGCTGCCTCCTCAAGGTAGAGCTAACCTTAATGATGTAGATGGAGTCAAGCTTTTGGGACCTTCATTTGCTGATGTGACATGACTCAAAATGAAAGGTAACAGTTGTAAAAGTACATTAGTAATCAGAACATGAAATGTACAAAATATGGATCGAAGAAAATTGGAAGTCATCAAAAATGAAGCAGAATGCTTGAAAATAGATATCCTAGGCATTAGTGAGGTGAAATGGACTGGTATTGGCCATTCTGAATCTAGCAATCATGTGGCCTACTATGCCAGGAATGACAAATCGAAGAGGAACAGCGTTGTATTCACTGTCAAAAAGAATATTTCAGGATCTATGCAGAAGTGTAATGTTGTCAGTGATAGGGTAATGCCCATATACCTACAAGGAAGACCAGCTAATACAATTATTATTCAAATTTATGCACCAACCACTAATGCTAAAGATAAAGAAATTGAAGGTTTTTATCAACTTCTGCAGTCTGAAATAGATTAAATGTGAAAACAAGATGCATTGATAATTAATGGTAATTAGATTGCAAATTCAGAAACAGAGAAGGATCAGTAGTTGGAAAATATGACCTTGGTGATACAAATGACACCAGAGATCACATCATAGAATTTTGCAAGATCAATGACTTATTCATTGCAAATATCTTTTTGCAACAACATGAATGGTGACTATACACTTGTAACTCTCCGAATAGAATTTACAGGAATCAAGTCAACTACATCTATGGAAAGAACTGATGGTGAAGCTCAATATCATCAGTCAGAACAAGGCTGGGGCCAATTGGGGAACATACCATCAATCGCTCATATGCAAGTTCAAGTCGAAGCTGAAGAAAATTAAGACCAATTCATGAGAGTCAAAGTAAGGCCTTGAATATATCCCACTTGAATTTAGAAACCATCTCAAGAATAGTTTTAACCCTAGTTGGTCAACCAAATTTCTCCTGCAGTACTGGAATGAACATCTTCCCAACTGGTCTCCCTGTTTCTGGCCTTGGCTTCCAAAACTATTCTTCATGCTGTTGTCAGTATGTTCTTTCTGCTCACACCTGATCAGATGTCAGCCACTCAATATCCTCCAATGGTGAAACTTAAAAGGCAAGGCATACAACGTCCCTCGTGATCTGACCTTGCTATCAGTCCAGGCATGTGACTAACTAGTTCCATCTCCAAGATTTTGCTCCCACTGCTTTCGGACCTGGGTGGGGGTCCCATGCCAGAAACAAAATAATTTTGCACAAATTCATTCTTTGACTTTGTCTTTCTTTCCAAATTACTGAATTTCCCTCTGCAAAACAGAAGAATGTTTTTGAATATTAGCTTGACCTAGGTTTCCACTCAAAATCTAAAGTAAATATCCACATTGCCACAAAATCAATTCTGCCCTGACAAAGTGAAAGCTCGCTGAATCACTTGTGATCCCTAAGAGATGACTGTCCTCCCTCCAAGCACTGAAGCAGAGAATGTGGGGAAAGGTGAGGAGATTTCTATCCACAAATCCCTGATCAACCACTACAACACACTAGAATTGTGATGTGAAAACTGTACACTCTTATGATAACGGCCATTTCTTACACAAGCACCTCTGCATATCTTCAGCACATAAAATGTCCTCCATAGCATTTTATTGCCAGGGGAATGCACTCTCATGCTTCAAGACCAGACAGTGTGCTACTGTAGCCTTTCAAAGTATCTCTGCAAAGGAATTCATTTATTTCTTCCTTTGTCCACCCAACTCATTCCACCACATTTCACAGGCATTTATTGTCATTCTCCACCTGTAGCCCCCATTTGCCTACGTTAAAAGCCATATGGTGTGCTGTTGCCTTGGGGGTGAAGCTAGGGCAGACAAGGGCTCCCATGACTGGCCCCTTCCTATGGCTCCAAGCTCACCCCAGAAGTGACACACATCAGCCCGCTTATAGTCCATAGACATCAGGTCAATGGACCAGGATAGCCTAGAGAATTGTTACAAAATCAGTTCTGCCCTGGCCATGAGGAATCCCACCAGATCACCTGTAATCCACAGGGGAGGACTGTCATCCCATAAAGCATATAAAGTATAAAATCTCCTATACACCAGGATGACATAGCACTCAGGAGAACTTAGTACACAGGTAAGGGCTCATCACAAGTCATGGAGAAACAATAATCGTGAATATGTGTATCTTGTGGAAACCCTGGTGGCGTAGTTGTTAAGAGCTACTGCTACTAATCAAAAGGCCAGCAGTTTGAATCCACCAGGCGCTCCTTGGAAACCCTGCGGGGCAGTTCTACTCTGTCCTTTAGGGTCACTATGAGTCTGCATTAACTCCATGGCAGTGTTTTTTTTTTTTTTTTTAAAGGGTATGTGTATCTTATATCATTTGTACATATGTTAACTGTTCAAAAACTCAATAGATCATCACTTCATTCCGTGTATTTGATATAACCCCAAATAGATTTGAAAAATAAATTCTGAGATTAAAAGTGCATGTATTTATAGATGAGAAAGCCTTTCCATGAAGTTTTAAACGAATTTACATTTAATCTCAGTAAAATAGAAAAGAAAAAAAAAAAAAACCCATTGCTGTCGAATTGATTCTGACTCATAGCAACCCTATAGGACAGAATAGAACTGCCTCATAGGATTTCCAAGGAGCAGCTGGTGGGTTCAAATTGCTGACCTTTTGGTTAGCAGCCATGTTCATTACCACTGTGCCACCAGGGTACAGTGAAGATACAACATTCTTCTATATTTTCAGAAAAAAATACAACAATGCAAATCAATTTATTTGATTAGATATGGTTTTTCCTCATATTGGCTACATTGTAAACAAAATGGAAAGACCAAAACACCCTGGATAAATATCAGCAATGTATATTATAAAAAATGTATGTCTTCAAATATGCCAGAAACTCATACACACACCAAAAAAAAAAAAATTGCCATTCAGTCAATTACGACTCAGAGCTATGAACTCCTGCTCAGCAGACAGAAACGCACTACCGTCTTCATGGAACAGGCCCAACACTGGAGTGCTCTACAATGATACCAGCTCTTTGTTACTGGTGTTACTGTTGTAATGTCATTAATATTAAAATGTAGGCTGGACACAAACAGTACAGAAGACATCAAAATAAGGACAAAACACACAAATCAACGTCCATTCTCACTTGTAATCCCTGAGCTGTAAATTCTTAACAGAAACAACATTCCTCTACCAATTAGCTGTCGATTTTAAAATGAAAATCAGAACTAGTAAGATCATTCACTCTGTGGTAATTATTAATGCTGTTTTGGATTGCATCGTGTCTCCCAAAAAGACATGAAGTCTTAACCCTTGTAACTGTTAATGAGAACTTGTTTGGAGAAACGGTGTTTTTCTTTTGTAGATGTTATCATCTGAATTAACAAGGTCATACCAGAGGAGGGTGGGTCCTAACTCCGTCTGAGTGGTGTCTTATAAAAGGGGAGAACAGACATGGAAACAGGGGAAGACAGCATGTGAGAATCCGTCTACAGGCAAAGGAACCCCAAGAAACAACCAGAGCTACGGAAGCTGAAACAGACAAGCATCATCCCTGAGAGCTGAGAGAGAGAGAGCTTTGCCCTGCCAGCACCCTAAATTTAGATAGACTTCTAGACTCCACAACTCTGGGACAATAAATTTCTGTCCTTTAAAGCCACCCACTTGTGGTATTTTCTTAGGCCAGCATTAGGACACTAAGACCATTCCGTTTCCCAAATGTTTCCCATTTTTCACCTTCCAGTGCACTTTCTCTGCCCCTCTGAAGGTAGGTGTAGCCAGATGACTTCCCCTGGACCAGCGAGTGTAGGTACATGTGAGATGTATTACTTGTGGGCGAAGCTTTAAGAGTCCATCAATATATCCTGATATCATCTTCCCAGGCAAGGTGGGAAGTACACGTGATCATGGGATGTGACACATCCTGGGTCCCTTGATGATGATAATGAACAGAGAAAACCTGCCAACTTGCAGTGGACATGTGACATGGGCAAGAGAAAAGAAATTTATTTTGGTTAACCTTCTGAACTATCAGCATTATTATTGTAAGGTAAACCAGCCCCCCACAGAGAACAACACTCTTATGGGTAATGGAATTTCCAGACACTTTTCTTGAAAATAATTTGGCAATATATAAAGAGGTTCTAATGTATCTTAACCTTTGGCTGATCGCCATTCATTCATCCATTCATTAGACAAATACTTCTAATGAGGCAAATACTTGTTATGAAACTAATAGGCTCAGGGGAACCAAAGAGAGCAAAACAGACAGGTCCCAGCACAACATTGTATAGAAATCCTACCCTCTAAAATCCTTTGCTAAGGAAATAGTTGGAAAATATGATTAATAAACCAGTAAATAATTAAACAAATAAGCAAACTGCACATTATTATTTGTTATATATTAGTTATTATACTGAATACTTGAAAGAACTGAAGAAAAAAAATCAAGCCTCCAGCTGCAATAGTGAAGGATTACATGAGCAAAATATTGAACAGTGCAGGAAGCATCAAAAGAAAATGGAAGGAACGCACAAAGTCACTGCACCAAAAAGAAATGGTCAACTTTCAAACATTTTAGGAGATAGCATAGGATCTAGAACCAATACTACTGAAGGATGAAGTCCACGCTGCACTGAAGGCATTGGCCAAAAGCAAGGCTCCAGGAATCGAGGGACTATCAATTGAAATGGTTCAACAAATGAATGCAGTACTGGAAGTGCTCACTCATGTATGTCAAGAAATTTGGGAAGCAGCTAGCTACCTGGTCAACTGACTGGAAGAGACCCATGTTTTTGCTCATTTCCAAGAATGGTGATCAAATCAAATGCAGAAATTATTGAACAATATCATTAATATCACCGCACCACCACCCACTGCCGTCGAGTCGATTCTGACTCATAGCGACCCTATAGGACAGAGTAGAACTACCCCGTAGAGTTTCCAAGGAACACCTGGAGGATTCGAACTGCCAACATTTTGGTTAGCAGCCATAGTACTAAACCACTACGCAACCAGGCTTTCCCATTAATATCACAGGCAAGTAAAATTTTGCCAAAGATCATTTAAAAGTGGCTGCAGCAGTACATCCACAGGGAACTGACAGAAGTTCAAGCCAGTTTCAGAAGAGGATGTGGAATGAGGAATATCATTGCTGATGTCAGATGGATCCTGGCTGAAAAGAGAGAATACCAGGAAGATGTTTACCTGTGTTTTATTGATTATGCAAACACATTTAACTGTGAGGATCATAACAAATTATGGATAACATTGCAAAGAATGGGAATCCCAGAACACTTAATTGTGCTCATGGAAAACCCCTACATAGATAGAACAGAACAATGGGATGTTGTGTGGTATAAAGTCAGGAAAGGTGTGTGTCAAAGTTGTCTTCTTTCACCATGTTTATTCAATCTGTGTGCTGAGCAAATAAGCCGAGTTGTTGTTGTTGTTGTTATTGTTGTTAGGTGCTGTTGAGTCGGTTCTGACTCATAGCGACCCTACGCACAACAGAACGAAACACTGCCTGGTCCTGAGCCATCCTTACAATCGTTGTTCTGCTTGAGCTCATTGTTGCAGCCACTGGGTCAATCTACCTCCTTGAGGGTCTTCCTCTTTTCCACTGACCCTGTACTCTGCCAAGCATGATGTCCTTCTCCAGGGACTGATCCCTCCTGACAACATGTCCAAAGTATGTAAGACGCAGTCTCACCATCCTTGCTTCTGAGGACCATCTTGGTTGTACTTCTTCCAAGACAGATCTGTTCGTTCTTTTGGCAGTACATGGTATATTCAATATTCTTCGCCAACACCACAATTCAAAGGCGTCAACTCTTCTTCGGTCTTCCTTATTCATTGTCCAGCTTTCACATGCATATGATGTGATTGAAAATACCATGGCTTGGGTCAGGTGCACCTTAGTCTTCAGGGTGACATCTTTGCTCTTCACACTTGGAAGAGGTCCTTTGCAGCAGATTTGCCCACTGCAATGAGTCTTTTGATGTCTTGACTGCTGCTTCCATGGCTGTTGATTGTGGATCCAGGTAAAATGAAATCCTTGACAACTTCAGTCTTTTCTCCGTTTATCATGTTGTTGCTCATTGGCCCAGTTGTGAGGATTTTTGTTTTCTTTATGTTGAGGTGTAATCCATCCTGAAGTCTTTAGTCTTTGATCTTCATTAGTAAGTGCTTCCAGTCCTCTTTACTTTCAGGAAGCAAGCTTGTGTCATCTGCATAATGCAGGTTGTTAGTGAGTCTTCCTCCAATCCTGATGCCCTGTTCTTCTACATATAGTCCCCTTTCTTGGATTATTTGCTCAGCATACAGATTGAATAGGTATGGTGAAAGAATACAACCCTGGCACACACCTTTCCTGACTTTAAACCAATCGGTATCCCCTTGTTCTGTCCAAACAACTGCCTCTTGATCTATGTAAAGGTTCCTCAGGAGCACAATTAAGTGTTCTGGAATTCCCATTCTTCACAGTGTTATCCACAGTTTGTTATGATCCACACCATCGAATGCCTTTGCATAGTCAATAAAACACAGGTAAACATCTTTCTGGTATTCTCTGCTTTCAGCCAGGATCCATCTGACATCAGCAATGATATCCCTGGTTCCACATCATCTTCTGAAACTGGCCTGAATTTCTGGCAATTCCCTGCTGTAGCCATTTTTGAATGATCTTCAGCAAAATTTTGCTTGCATGTGATATTAATGATATTGTTCTATAATCTCCACATTCGGTTGGATCACCTTTCTTGGGAATAGGCATAAATATGGATCTCTTCCAGTCAGTTGGCCAGGAAGCTGTCTTCCATATTTTTGGCATAGACGAGGGAGCACCTCCAGTGCTGCATCTGTTTGTTGAAACATCTCAATTGATATTCCATCAATTCCTGGAGCCTTGTTTTTCGCCAATAACTTCAGAGCAGCTTGGACTTCTTCCTTCAGTACCACTGGTTCCTGATCATATGCCACCTCTTGAAATGGTTGAATATCAACTAATTCTTTTTGGTATAATGACTCTGTGTATTCCTTCCATCTTCTTTTGATGCTTCCTGCATCCTTTAATATTTTCGCCATGGAATCCTTCACTATTGCAACTCGAGAAGCTGGACTATATGAAGAAGAACAGGGCATCAGGATTGGAGGGAGGCTCATTAACAACCTGTGTTATACAGATGGCACAACTTTGCTTTTTGAAAGTGAAGAGGACTTGAAACACTTACTAATGAAGATGAAAGACCACAGCCTTCAGTATGGATTACACCTCAGCATAAAGAAAACAAAAATCCTCACAACTTGACCAATAAGCAATATCATAATAAATGGAGAAAGGATTCAGGTTGTCAAAGCTTTCATTTTCCTTGAATCTATAATCAACACCCATGAAAGCAGCAGTTAAGAAATCAAAGGGTGTGTTGCATTGGGCAAATCTGCACAAAAGACCTCTTTAAAGAGTTAAAAAACAAAGATATCACTTTCAGGACTAAGGTGCGCTTGGCCCAGGCCCTGGTGTTTTCAATCATTTTGTGTGCATGTGAAGCTGAACAGTGAATAAGGAAGACTGTAGAAGAATTGAAGCCTTTGAGTTGTGGCGTTGGCAAAGAATGTTGAATATTACCATGAACTGTCAAAAGACAGAACAAATCTGTCTTGGAAGTACAGCCAGAATGCTCCTTTGAAGTGAGGATGAACTTGTCTCACATACTTTGGACATGTTATCCAAAAAAACCAGTCCCTGGAAAAGGACATCATGCTTAATAAAGTATAAGGTCAGCAAAAAGAGGAAGACCTTCAATGTGATGGACTGGAACAGTGGGTACAACAATGGGCTCAAACATCACAATGATTGTGAGAATGGTGCAGGACCAGGCAGTGTTTCATTCTGTTGTGTACAGGGTTGCTATGAGTTGGAGAAGGCTCGATAGCAGCTAGAAACAACAACAATTGGACACAAGGAAAATATACAAGATTTTGAGAATGTTGAAAATTGTTTTATTTGTTCTGATCATGGGATGGGATGTTCTGCTGTCACTGAAAGCATAATTTTAAAATAATATTCATAACCACAGCAAATGCCAATTGTATAGTAGTTAGTGAAGAAAGCGACACAGGATTCAAAGTACAGAACAGCACACACTTCATAAGAGTGTTGCACATATATACAAAGCCTAAGATAATGTTATGCATCACTTTATTTTAATTATCTTTGGGTAGAGGGTATAAAAGAAATTTCAATGGTTTTCTTTTAATCTTTTGTATGTAAATGTTTACTAATAGACTTGCTGTATCTCTTAATGACATTTTTAAAAAGTAAAGTCCATTAAAAAAAAACTTTCTACCAATTTACAGGTTTCTCTTGGAGCCCTGGTGACACAGTGGCAGCTAGCCAAAAGGTTGGCAGTTCAAATCTACCAGCCAATCCTTGGAAACCCTACGGGGTGGTTCTACTCTGTCTGTTATGGTCTCTATGAGTCTGAATGCACTTGAGGGCAAAGGGTTTGGTTTGGTTTTGGCCTTACCGATGAACGAACTACGTTTCTAAATTGCTTACAATTTATGCGTAACCACTACGACGTGACTGAAACAAAACACAGCTCTAACTCCAAAAGAAGGAGAAGGATAAAAAAAAAATTGTAATCAGATCCAAAATAACGAAACTGTTTAGGAAAAAAATATTTCCAGTGGCTGAGTGCCCTAAAAATTAGATTGGCCTTTGCCCAGAAGGACAGAAACATGCAAATAAACTACAACATTTACATAATAATAACTTTCAGCCAATTAACAATTTTGAAACTGAAAACATCAGACAGATAGAATTCTAACTTTTTTTCTTTTTTTTTTTATAAACCATAGCCGAATCAGCTTCCAGTGAGCCACAGGATTGAATGGAAGTGGAGGCATGTATCACCCATGGTTGGTGAGGTCATTTGAAATTAAACACACTTGAAACAGGGTAAAATCTTGTTTTGTTTTTGTTCAGTGTAATATTAGAAAAGATACCATTCACCCTCGGAAAAACACAAACAAAACCAAAACTGCATACTGAGCTTAACGCAACCCTTAACAAACGGACAGACCCCTGGACAGACCCTCTAGGAAATAAAGAGAAGTCATAAAAAGTCAAAGAAGATCTGAATAAATGCGAAGAATGGTCCTATACGTCCGTAAGGAGACTCTGCGTGTTAAACATGTCCATTCTCCCCAGATTTACCTATAAAGCCAAGTCCATTTCAGTCAAAATTCCAGCAGCTTTATTTATTTATTTATTTATTATTATCGATTTCTTTATTTTATTTATTTTTATTTTTTTATTAACTTTTATTGAGCTTCAAGTGAACGTTTACAATTCAAGTCAGTCTGTCACATATCAGTTTACATACATCTTACTCCGTACTCCCGCTTGCTCTCCCCCTAATGAGTTAGCCCTTCCAGTCTCTCCTTTCGTGACAATTTTGCCAGCTTCCAACTCTCTCTATCCTCCCATCCCCCCTCCAGACAGGAGATGCCAACACAGTCTCAAGTGTCCACCTGATATTATTAGCTCACTCTTCATCAGCATCTCTCTCCCACCCACTGTCCAGTCCCTTTCATGTCTGATCAATTGTCTTCAGGGATGGTTCCCGTCCTGTGCCAACAGAAGGTTTGGGGACCATGACCACCGGGATTCCTCTAGTCTCAGTCAGACCATTAAGTATGGTCTTTTTATGAGAATTTGGGGTCTGCATCCCACTGATCTCCTGCTCCCTCAGGGGTTCTCTGTTGTGCTCCCTGTCAGGGCAGTCATCGATTGTGGCCGGGCACCAACTAGTTCTTCTGGTCTCAGGATGATGTAGGTCTCTGGTTCATGTGGCTCTTTCTGTCTCTTGGGCTCTTAGTTGTCGTGTGACCTTGGTGTTCTTCATTTTCCTTTGCTCCAGGTGGGTTGAGACCAATTGATGCATCTTAGATGGCCGCTTGTTAGCATTTAAGACCCCAGACGCCACATTTCAGAGTGGGATGCAGAATGTTTTCATAATAGAATTATTTTGCCGATTGACTTAGAAGTCCCCTTAAACCATGGTCCCCAAACCCCCACCCTTGCTTTGCTGACCTTTGAAGCATTCATTTTCTCCCAGAAACTTCTTTGCTTTTGGTCCAGTCCAATTGAGCTGACCTTCCACGTATTGAGTGTTGTCTTTCCCTTCACCTAAAGCAGTTCTTAGCTACTAATTAATCAATAAAAAACCCTCTCCCTCCCTCCCTCCCTCCCCCCCTCGTAACCACAAAAGTTTGTGTTCTTCTCAGTTTATACTATTTCTCAAGATCTTATAATAGTGGTCTTATACAATATTTGTCCTTTTGCCTCTGACTCATTTCGCTCAGCATAATGCCTTCCAGGTTCCTCCATGTTATGAAATGTTTCACAGATTCATCACTGTTCTTTATCGATGCGTAGTATTCCATTGTGTGAATATACCACAATTTATTTACCCATTCATCTGTTGATGGACACCTTGGGTGCTTCCAGCTTTTTGCTATTGTAAACAGAGCTGCAATAAACATGGGTGTGCATATATCTGTTTGTGTGAAGGCTCTTGTTTCTCTAGGGTATATTCTGAGGAGTGGGATTTCTGGGTTGTATGGTAGTTCTATTTCTAACTGTTTAAGATAACACCAGATAGATTTCCAAAGTGGTTGTACCATTTTAAATTCCCACCAGCAGTGTATAAGAGTTCCAATCTCTCCACAGCCTCTCCAACATTTATTATTTTGTGTTTTTTGGATTAATGCCAGCCTTGTTGGAGTGAGATGGAATCTCATCGTAGTTTTAATTTGCATTTCTCTAATGGCTAATGATCGAGAGCATTTTCTCATGTATCTGTTAGCTGCCTGAATATCTTTTTTAGTGAAGTGTGTGTTCATATCCTTTGCCCACTTCTTGATTGGGTTGTTTGTCTTTTTGTGGTTGAGTTTTGACAGAATCATGTAGATTTTAGAGATCAGGGGCTGGTCGGAGATGTCATAGCTGAAAATTCTTTCCCAGTCTGTAGGTGGTCTTTTTACTCTTTTGGTGAAGCCTTAGATGAGCATAGGTGTTTGATTTTTAGGAGCTCCCAGTTATCGGGTTTCTCTTCATCATTTTTGGTAATGTTTTGTATTCTGTTTATGCCTTGTATTAGGGCTCCTAGGGTTGTCCCTATTTTTTCTTCCATGATCTTTATCGTTTTAGTCTTTATGTTTAGGTCTTTGATCCACTTGGAGTTAGTTTTTGTGCATGGTGTGAGGTATGAGTCCTGTTTCATTTTTTTGTAAATGGATATCCAGTTATGCCAGCACCATTTGTTAAAAAGACTATCTTTTCCCCAATTAACTGACACTGGTCCTTTGTCAAATATCAGCTGCTCATACATGGATGGATTTATATCTGGGTTCTCAATTCTGTTCCATTGGTCTATGTGCCTGTTGTACCAGTACCAGGCTGTTTTGACTACTGTAGCTGTAAAATAGCTTCTGAAATCAGGTAGAGTGAGGCCTCCCACTTTCTTCTTCTTTTTCAGTAATGCTTTGCTTGTCCGAGGCTTCTTTCCCTTCCATATGAAATTGGTGATTTGTTTCTCTATCCCCTTAAAATATGACATTGGAAATTTGGATCGGAAGTGCGTTAAATGTATAGATGGCTTTTGGTAGAATAGACATTTTTACTATGTTAAGTCTTCCTATCCATGAGCAAGGTATGTTTTTCCACTTAAGTATGTCCTTTTGAATTTCTTGTAGTAGAGCTTTGTAGTTTTCTTTGTATAGGTCTTTTACATCCTTGGTAAGATTTATTCCTAAGTATTTTATCTTCTTGGGGGCTACTATGAATGATATTGATTTGGTTATTTCCTCTTCGATGTTCTTTTTGTTGATGTAGAGGAATCCAAGTGATTTTTGTATGTTTATTTTATAACCTGAGACTCTGCCAAACTCTTCTATTAGTTTCAGTAGTTTTCTGGAGGATTCCTTAGGGTTTTCTGTGTATAAGATCATGTCATCTGCAAATAGAGATAATTTTACTTCCTCCTTGCCAATCTGGATGCCTTTTATTTCTTTGTCTAGCCTAATTGCCCTGGCTAGGACTTCTAGCACGATGTTGAATAAGAGCGGTGATAAAGGGCATCCTTGTCTGGTTCCCGTTCTCAAGGGAAATGCTTTCAGGTTCTCTCCATTTAGAGTGATATTGGCTGTTGGCTTTGCATAAATGCCCTTTATTATGTTGAGGAATTTTCCTTCAATTCCTATTTTGGTGAGAGTTTTTATCGTAAATGGGTGTTGGACTTTGTCAAATGCCTTTTCTGCATCAATTGATAAGATCATGTGGTTTTTGTCTTTTGTTTTATTTATGTGATGGATTACATTAATGGTTTTTCTGATATTAAACCAGCCTTGCATACCTGGTATAAATCCCACTTGATCGTGGTGAATTATTTTTTTGATATGTTGTTGAATTCTATTGGCTAGAATTTTGTTGAGGATTTTTGCATCTGTGTTCATGAGGGATATAGGTCTGTAATTTTCTTTTTTTTGTAATGTCTTTACCTGGTTTTGGTATCCGGGAGATGGTGGCTTCATAGAATGAGTTGGGTAGTATTCCGTCATTTTCTATGCTTTGAAATACCTTCAGTAGTAGTGGGGTTAACTCTTCTCTGAAAGTTGGTAGAACTCTGCAGTGAAGCTGTCCAGGCCAGGGCTTTTTTTTTGTTGGGAGTTTTTTGATTACCATTTCAATCTCTTTTTTTGTTATGGATCTATTTAGTTGTTCTACTTCTGAATGTGTTAGTTTCGGTAGGTAGTGCTTTTCCAGGAATTCATCCATTTCTTCTAGGTTTGCAAATTTGTTAGAGTACAATTTTTCATAATAATCTGAAATAATTCTTTTAATTTCAGTTGGGTCTGTTGTGATGTGGTCCTTCTCCTTTCTTATTCGGGTTATTTGTTTCCTTTCCTGTATTTCTTTAGTCAGTCTAACCAATGGTTTATCAATTTTGTTGATTTTTTCAAAGAACCAGCTTTTGGCTTTGTTAATGCTTTCAATTGTTTTCCTGTTCTCTAATTCATTTAGTTCAGCTCTAATTTTTATTATTTGTTTTCTTCTGGTGCCTGATGGATTCTCTTGTTGCTCAGTTTCTATTTGTTCAAGTTGTAGGGACAGTTCTCTGATTTTGGCTCTTCCTTCTTTTTGTATGTGTGCATTTATCGATATAAATTGGCCTCTGAGCACTGCTTTTGCTGTGTCCCAGAGGTTTTGATAGGAAGTATTTTCATTCTCGTTGCTTTCTAAGAATTTCCTTACTCCCTCCTTGATATCTTCTATAACCCAGTCTTTTTTCAGGAGGGTATTGTTCAGTTTCCAAGTATTTGATTTCTTTTCCCTAGTTTTTCTGTTACTGATTTCTAGTTTTATTGCCTTGTGGTCTGAGAAGATGCTTTGTAATATTTCGATGTTTTGGACTCTGCAAAGGTTTGTTTTATGACCTAATATGTGGTCTATTCTAGAGAATGTTCCATGTGCGCTAGAAAAAAAAGTATACTTTGCAGCAGTTGGGTGGAGAGTTCTGTATAAGTCAATGAGGTCAAGCTGGTTGATTGTTGTAATTAGGTCTTCCGTGTCTCTATTGAGCTTCTTACTGGATGTCCTGTCTTTCTCCGAAAGTGGTGTGTTGAAGTCTCTTATTATAATTGTGGAGGTGTCTATCTCACTTTTCAATTCTGTTAAAATTTGATTTATGTATCTTGCAGCCCTGTCATTGGGTGCATAAATATTTAATATGGTTATGTCTTCCTGATCAATTGTCCCTTTTATCATTATATAGTGTCCTTCTTTACCCTTTGTGGTGGATTTAAGTCTAAAGTCTATTTTGTCAGAAGTTAATATTGCTACTCCTCTTCTTTTTTGCTTATTGTTTGCTTGATATATTTTTTTCCATCCTTTGAGTTTTACTTTGTTTGTGTCTCTAAGGTGTGTCTCTTGTAGGCAGCATATAGACGGATCATGTTTCTTTATCCAGTCCGAGACTCTCTGTCTCTTTATGGGTGCATTTAGTCCATTTACATTCAGCGTAATTATAGATAAATAAGTGTTTAGTGTTGTCATTTTGATGCCTTTTTATGTGTGTTGACAATTTCATTTTTCCACATACTTTTTTGTGCTGAGACGTTTTTCTTAGTAAATTGTGAGATCCTCATTTTCGTAGTGTTTGACTTTATGTTTGTTGAGTCATTACGTTTTTCTTGGCTTTTATCTTGAGTTATGGAGTTGTTATATCTCTTTGTGGTTACCTTATTATTTACCCCTATTTTTCTAAGTAAAAACCTAACTTGTATTGTTCTATATCGCCTTGTATCACTCTCCATATGGCAGTTCTATGCCTCCTGTGTTTAGCCCCTGTTTTTGATTATTGTGATCTTTTACATATTGACTTCCGTGATTCCCTGTTATGAGCATTTTTTTTTAATTAATCTTAATTTGTTTTTGTGATTTCCCTGTTTGAGTTGATATCAGGATGTTCTGTTTTGTGACCTTGTGTTGTGCTGGTATCTGATATTATTGGTTTTCTGACCAAACAATATCCTTTAGTACTTCTTGTAGCTTTGGTTTAGTTTTTGCAAAGTCTCTAAACTTGTGTTTATCTGTAAATATCTTAATTTTGCCTTCATATTTTAGAAAGAGTTTTGCTGGATATATGATCCTTGGCTGGCAGTTCTTCTCCTTCAGTGCTCTGTATATGTCGTCCCATTCCCTTCTTGCCTGCATGGTTTCTGCTGAGTAGTCTGAACTTATTCTTATTGATTCTCCCTTGAAGGAAACCTTTCTTTTCTCCCTGGCTGCTTTTAAAATTTTCTGTTTATCTTTGGTTTTGGCGAGTTTGATGATAACATGTCTTGGTGTTTTTCTTTTTGGATCAATCTTAAATGGGGTTCGATGAGCATCTTGGATAGATATCCTTTCGTCTTTCATGATGTCAGGGAAGTTTTCTGTCAGGAGTTCTTCAACTATTTTCTCTGTGTTTTCTGTCCTCCCTCCCTGTTCTGAGATTCCAATCACTCGCAAGTTATCCTTCTTGATAGAGTCCCACATGATTCTTAGGGTTTCTTCATTTTTTTTAATTCTTTTATCTGATTTTTTTTCAGCTATGTTGATGTTGATTCCCTGGTCCTCCAGATGTCCCAGTCTGCATTCTAATTGCTCGAGTCTGCTCCTCTGACTTCCTATTGCATTGTCTAATTCTGTAATTTTATTGTTAATCTTTTGGATTTCTACATGCTGTCTCTCTATGGATTCTTGCAACTTATTAATTTTTCCACTATGTTCTTGAATAATCTTTTTGAGTTCTTCAACAGTTTTATCAGTGTGTTCCTTGGCTTTTTCTGCAGCTTGCCTTATTTCGTTTCTGATGTCTTGAAGGATTCTGTAAATTAGTTTTTTATATTCTGTATCTGATAATTCCAGGATTGTATCTTCATTTGGGAAAGATTTTGATTCTTTTGTTTGGGGGGTTGTAGAAGCTGTCATGGTCTGCTTCTTTAAGTGGTTTGATATGGACTGCTGTCTCTGAGCCATTACTGGGAAACTAGTTTTTCCAGAAAATCCGCTAAAAAAAAATGCAGTCAGATCCCTATCAAAATTGCCTTTGTATTATAACCGCCACCTTGTTCCCTGTAATGATGAAAGTCTGAGATTTGGATCATGTGTGCTTGGCTGTAGCTTGTTCTGTGTTTTTAGTCCAATTAAGGGTGGATTTTTGTCCCTGGGTTTTTTTTTTTTTGTTGTTGTTGTTGTTGTTCCTTCTCTCAGGCCAAAAGAGTGGGTTAGGAAAAGACCAAAAGAAGAAAAAAAAAGGGGGGGGAAGCAAAGCTGCCACGGAGCCGGAGCCGGAGCCGGAGCCGTTCTCCCTCTGGCTCAGGCAATTCCAATGTTAATGAAGCCGCCTGGGGAGGGTGGGGGAGGGATCAGCGAGATAGGAGAGTAGCACCTCAGAATATAGCCAGAGTTGCTTGTCTTGCTTGGAATGACTATTATATCTGAGATTCCCACAGGGCGTGTCACCTATGTGTGCTGGCTGTGTGGAGATTGCCCCCCCGGGGTCTGGCCCTCTGAAGCCACCCGCTGCCAGTCCAACTCCTAGCGTCAAGGTTCCCCTGCTGGGACGCTTTACTCCCGGCTCCAAAATCAGTCACTGCCTCCCAGGGACTTCTCGTCCCACCAGCCGAGTCGCCGCGCCGCCCCCGTGGACCGGCTAGGCCCCCTCCCAGGGTTAGTTCAGGGGGGTTGAGCGGCTCTCCGTGCTTGTGCCGTGCCAGCGCCCAGTCAAAATCCCCGTGGCATGATTCCGTGGCTGGGACGCTGCTCTCCCAGCTCCAAGACCAGTCACTGCCTCCCGGGGGCATCTCCCACAGGCTGCGTAGCCTGGCCGCCTGCGTGAACCAGCTGGGCCCCCTCCTGGGGTGAGTTCAGGGGGGTAGGGCTGAGCCCCTTGTTTGCACCGTCAGCTCCCGTGGGCTCTGCCCTAAATCAGGCGCCAAAGGTTACCTGACTGGGACGCTGGCTCCAGGCTCTGAAAACAATCGCTGCTTCCCCGTATTTGTTCGTTTTCTGTCTCTAAATCTGTTTGTTGTTCAGGGTTCGTAGATTGTTATGTACATGATCGATTAACTTGTTTTTCCGAGTCTTTGTTGCAAGAGGGATCTGAGGTAGTGTCTACCTAGTCCGCCATCTTGGCCCCCACCACAACAATCCAGATTTATTTTTAATAGCTTAAAAAATCATTCAGATATTTACAAAGAAAGTCAAAGGTGCATGAAAAGCTGCTTGTGAGAAGCCAGATATCAAGCCATTGCTACAAATGTATTGCAATTAAATTGTGAGGTATTAGTGAAGGAATGAACAGAATAGAGAGCACTAAGACAGAGCCATTTCTGGTTGGATCAATGAGATCAAGACCATTGACTCTCCATTAAGAACAATAAAATCAAATAATATTGAATTCCTAATTTACACAATATGCAAAAATTAATTTCGGTGGGATTGAGAAAGTCTGAAAAAAATTTAAGAAAATTCTCCCATCCTAGGTGTTACAAAGTATTCTTCTATAGTTTGCTCTAATTACTTTAAATAGCACAAAAAACCTCAAGCTATATAAGTGTAAGTAAATTTGATTATTTTTAAATAAAAAAGTATGTCAACAGTAATTGATAATAACTAATAAATACAAAAAATCTCAAATGACACCAGAAAAAGTTTAAAGACAAGTGACACTCTGGGAGAGGATAACTTCAATATACATATAACCAGCAAGAAATAAGTATACGCAATAAATGAAGAACTTTTACAAATACGTAAGAACATACATGAAAAGCCAACTCACAGAAGAAACCTGAATATCCAACTCATCAATGAAAAAAAAAATTTAAGTACATATTCTGTGAGCAAGAAATTCCACTTCTGGGTACATAGCTTAACTGAATTCTTCCACACCAGGAGACATGTGTAAAAATGCTCATCACAATATAATTTGCAATGTTGAAAAGCTGGAGACCGACCAAATATCAACTGGAGATTGGATAATTAAAATATGGCAACAATTGTAAGAAATGGACTCTGCCATTAGGTCTATGTTTCTATATCAATCAGTAAGACAGGTCTAAAAATGAAAATGGAGAATGGAGTGCCATGTTCTCAAAAGTTTAAAACAGACCCCAAACAGAATGCAGTGCTAGGATTGCAATGTATGCATTCGTAAGTATAAACAACAGAACAGAACACTATGCTTTTTTCTTTTTTTCTAATGATGGTTGAAAAGTTAGGGATACGTATGACCCTTCTGCTGGTGGGGGTAAAGGTGATTGGTGTAATGGTTAAGAGCTTGGCTACTAACCAAAAGGTCGGCAGTTTGAATTCAGCACCCATTCCTTGGAAACCCTGTAGGCCAATTCTATTCTGTCCTGTAGGATCGCTATGAGTTGAAATTGACTCGACAGCAATGGGTTTGGTTTCGGTTTGATAGTTTATGCTTTTAAATAGATTATAGTCCAATAGTTTAACAATGTCAGCTGACATGGTAGGAGTATTAGATTTTATTTTACTGAGTTTGGTAGTTAGCTTTTTTTTTTTTTTTAACTTAAAATTAGTTTAACAAACAACCTCTAGCTATCAAAACAATGTCCTATTGGCATGGCTTTTACTAAGCCCGTCACTGTTGTTAATGTTTCTGTGCATTTGGCTTTTATGCTTTTGATCTTCCAGTCATCCTTAATAAAGCTTCAAAGTCATGTTGGAGTCATTTAAACTATTCGGTAGGCATCTGAGAAAGGAAAACTCAATTGGAGTCCTGGGGCTTTCAAATATTTTCAACTTTGATAATATCTCATGTTCATAGAATCCTTTCATCCCCAGAATAGTAAGCTCTTCAGACATATTAGCTCAAGGATCTGGACAGTCCCTCTGTGAGGCACAATGTGAGCTGATGTTATTTAGAAGAACCCAAACACCAATACATTCAGATGCCATGTCAGTCAGAGGACGACAGGACCAGGGCCCCAGTTTTATAACATCTAAAATGTGTAGCCATTAATTTGGGTTAATTCTCTTCTCGTCATTCACGGTTCCATGCCCATCTTCTTCATTATTCATGCTTAATTTCTCAATTCATCGTTCCATGCCCATTTTTTTACAGCTCATTTGTCCTCACTATTTTTAGCTTTTCTCAGGGGAACATATCTAGAATCTTTTCTGAAATTCCATATCTACCAAAGCTGTTTCATCAGCATAGCCTCCCACCCCTACCCCTTGTCCTGCTTCCCACCCCTGACGTTAATTTTTCCTGGAATTAAAAATGTCTTTCCTTGTGTATTGCAGGGAGTTAGAATGGGTTGTAAGTAGAGAGCTGTCCTATTGTTGTCTGGACAATGGCTTTATTTCTGGGCATTGGGAGTGGACACAGCAAGGGCTTACTATGCAGACTGAGCATTTACAGGACCAGAATTGCTTGGATAACATTTCATCCTTCTTCCTACTTCATTGGCTGTTGGATTTGCTTAGAGCAAGTCCCCAAGGTTTTTTGTCTGCGTCAGGGTACCCCGGGGATATTCCTACCCTGCATTACCTTAACCCTTAGACTCGTGTGTTACAGAGTGAAACCCATGTGTTACAGAGTAGAACTGCTCCACAGGGTTTTCCAGGCAGTAATCTTTTGGGGGGCGGGGTTCTACTCTGTCCTATAGGGTTGCTATGAGTCAGAATCGATTCAATGGCACTGGGTTGGGTTAATCTTTTGGGAAGCAGATTGTCAAGGCTTTTCTCTGCATTACCACTGGGCAGATTCAAACCACCAGCCTCTAGGTTAGTAGCCAAGGACAAGCTGTTTGTGCCGTCCAGAGATATGCATTACCTTAACGCCTAAAACAAAACACACACAAAAAACAATCAAATCATTATTTTTGTACCTCCATTTCAGAATGTTTTTCCTTTTGAAAAAGGAAAGAACATGCTTGGCATTTCTCAAGCCAGAAGAACTGAAGAAAAAATTCAAGACTCTAGTTGCAATATTGAAGGATTCTACAGGGAAAATATTAAACAACGCAGGAAATATTAAAAGAAGCTGGAAGGAATACACAGAATGACTGCACCAAAAAGAATTGAACAACGTTCAACCATTTCAGGAGGCAGCATACGATCAGAAACTGATGGTACTGAAGACAGAGGTCCGAGATGCATTGAAGGCATTGACAAAAAACAAGGCACCAGGAATAGATGGAATACCAACTGACATGTTTCAACAAATGGATGCAACACTGGAAGTGCTCACTCATGTATGCCAAGAAATTTGGAAGACAGCTAAAAGGCCAACCAACTGGAAGAGATCCATATTTATGCCTATTCTCAAGAAAGGTAATCCAATCCAAGGCAGAAATTATTGAACAATATCATTAACATCACATGCAAGTACGATTTTGCTGAATATCATTCAAAAATGGCTGCAGTAGTATCTTGGCAGGGAACTGCCAGAAATTCAAGCCAGATTCAGAAGACGACGTGGAACCAGGGATATCATTGCTGATGTCAGATCCGGGCTGAAAGCAGAGAATATCAGAAAGATGTTTTCCTGTGTTTTGTTGACTATGCAAAGGCCTTTGTGTGGATAAAGAAAACAAAATTCCTCACAACTGGACAAATAAACAACATCATGATAAATGGAGAGAAGATTCAAGTTGTGAAGGATTTCATTTTACTTGGATCCAGAATCAACACCTATGGAAGCATTAGTCAAGAAATCAAAAGACGCATTGCATTAGGCAGATCTGGTGCAAAAGAGATGTCACCTTGAAGACTAAGGTGCGCCTGACCCAAACCACGGTATTTTCAACTGCCTCATATGCATGCAAAAGCTGGACAATGAATAAGGAAGTCTGAAGAAGAATTGACGCCTTTGAATTGCGGTGTTGGTGAAGAATATTGACTATACCATGGGCTGCCAAAAGAACAAACAAATCTGTTTTGGAAGAGGTACAACCAGAATGTTCGTTTTTAGCAAGAATGGCTAGACTACATCTCACATACTTTGGACATGTTTTCGGGAGGGACCAGTCCCTGGAAAAGAACATCATGCTTGGTAAATTAGAAGATCAGTGAAAAAGAGGAAGACCTTCAATGAGATGAATTGACACAGTGGCTGCAACAGTGGGCTCAAGCATAATGACGATTGTGGGGATGGCACAGGATTGGGCAGTGTTTCCTTCTGTTGTACATAGGGTCGCTGTGAGTTGAAACCAAGTGGATGGCACCTAACAACAACACAGCATTTCAGAATGATAGATGGCCAGTGTCTGCGTTAGTAATGAGAAGTACATGAGGAAGAAAGAGAAAACTGATGAAATCTTTCTGAAAATATTCAGAATGACAGATACTTGCATACACTTGGATGTCATTTTCTGTTTGAATTTTTGCTTTCTAGCTAAAGGAGCTGTTTCTTGCTTCCATGTGTTCTTTCATGGGCTTGAAGACCATTTGTCCTCTGAGAGCATCACTGTCAGATGGGGGCTGGCTAGAGGCAGGACAGAAACTTACCCAACCACCAGGATGCCACTGGGTCAGTCTTCTCTATCGGTCATGCTTTGCTCTACTAGGCGGGCCGGGCACACGGTAGACCTTTGTTACATTTTTGGTGAATGAGTAATGGAAGGCCCAAACCCTCCCCTGAATATTGATATGCCTCTTGTAACATTCCAGTAATTTCAAACAATATGTTTGTGTGCATCTTTAACGATTTCCCTTTCCCGTGCCAAATCCTCACTCTAACAGCTGTGATTTTAATGGTCTTGAAACCAGCATGCAGGTATACAAATATATCCAGTCTGAGCAAATCTCTAAGCAAAAGCTAAACAAACTATTTCAGGCCTGAAGAGTCATTTTGTATGTGAATCTGTGCAGCGGTTGGGTAGTCCTAGGGATCTGCAAGCAGCATCCTAATACAGAATTGCCGGCACAGCCTGGCAGGGCTCGGAGAAAACACACTCTGGGTAAGCATTGCTTGATTGTCAAACCCATAAAATATACTAGAGTACAGCTGAATGAGGCATGGATCACAAGCAAGCCAGACTTGCTTTTATTGATGTTGCCCATGCTAGCAGACAATCCCTGAGTATTAAAAATTTATCTATTTCCATTTCGAAATCATTGTACCCCTAATATGTGCTCTCTCCTACTTACACACCCCTCTCCAGTGCGATGTCTGTATTGTTGAATTGAGCATGTGGCATCTGCTAAATGGTGTGCAGTTTATGTACCAACAACCTTGAATAAGTAAATGGAGGCCGTGCTAGCTGCCTTCTGTTTGTGATTTAGAGAGTATGCACTTCTGCTGTGCATGGTGAAGCAGACATGGCTTGAGAACGCATGCTCAGGTATCTTCACCCTGCACTTGGTGTCCCAGGGATGGGAGCCAGGCCCCAGCCTCCTGTAGGTCCAAAAGTTGTCTCACTTTTGATGGGAGAGAAGTCTGTCTTCACTCAACACACTCTTTTTGGAGATAACCTTCACTTAATAGAAGTAGACATCCTGTCGATCCATTATTTAGATATTGGTTGTTGTTGTGTGCTGTTGAGTAGATTCTCACTCATAGTGACCCTACAGGACAGAGTAGCACTGCCCCATAGGGTTTCCTAGGCTATACTCTTTGCAGAAGCAGATAGCCAGGTCTTTTTCCCACCAACCCACTGGTGGGTTCAAACCACTGACCTTTTGGTTAGCAGCCCAGTGCTTGACCATTGTGCCACCAGGGCCCCTATTATTTAAATATAAGGGACGTGAGCTGTAAAATACAAAGAAAAGGTAACTCAAAAACCACCAGGCCATGGAGCTGTATGTCTGTTTTTTGTTTTTTTTTCATACTAGTGGGGAGTAGACAGATTGGACTATCTGGCTGGGCAGCTCACAGATTGGTCACAGATATTAGCCACAAAAAGGCTGCATGCAACCCTGACTTAGCCATGGAGTCCACAGGGTCAAGGCCCTGGAAGCCATTGTCCCCAAAGTGGGTGACCATGTCAGCCTTCCTAGCCATGTCTGCCCTGTAGGGTCACCCATCTCCAATAAAGGAGAGACGAGAATTCACTGATGGTGTTACCAGTGCTTGGAGTGTCTGTGTGTGTGCATGCATATGTGAGTGTGCTCAGTGTAGGTGTGCATGAGTTCATATGTACGTGCATGTGTGTGTGAGTTCATCTGTACACATGCATGTGTACGTGTGTAAGTGCATGTGTGTCCATGTGAATGTGTGCATTCTGTGTGTTTGTATGTGCATCTATATGTGCATGTGTACATATTTGTATGTGTGAATATGTGTAGGTGCATATGTGCACGTGCATGTGTGCGTGTGTGTGCATGTGTGCCCACGCAATTGTTGTGAGGTGCCGTCCAGTCAGTTCTGCCTCATAGCAACTCCATGAACAACAGAACCAAACACTGCCCAGTCCTCCACCACCCTCACGATTGATGTTATGCTTGAGCCCGTTGTTGCAGCCACTGTGTCAGTCCACCTCGTTGAGGGTCTTCCTATTTGTCATTGACCCTCTACTTTACCAAGCATGACGTCATTCTCCAGGGACTGATCCCTCCTGACAACATGTCCAAAGTATGTAAGATGCAGTCTCCCCATCCTTGCTTCTAAGGAGAATTCTGGTTAGATTTGTTCATTCTCTTGGCAGTCCATGGTATATTCAATATTCTTTGCCATCACCACAATTCAAGGCGTCAATTCTTCTTTGGTCTTCCTTACTCATTGCTCAGCTTTCAAATGCGTATGATGAGATTAAAAATACCATGGCTTGACTCAGGCATACTTTAGTCTTCAAGGTGACATCTTTGCTTTTCAACACTCGAAGGAGGTCCTTTGCAGCCTATCTGGCCAATGCAATGAGTTTTTTGATTTCTTGACTGCTGCTTCCATGGGTGTTGATTGTGGATCCAAGTAAAATGAAATCCTTGGCCACTTTGATCTTTTTCCATTTACCATGATGTTGCTTATTGGCCCAGTTGTGAAGATTTTTGTTTTCTTTGTGTTGAGTTGTGATCCATACTGAAGGCTGTGCTCTTTGATTTTCATTAATAAGTGCTTCAAGTTCTCTTCCCTTTAAGCAAGTTAGTGAGAAGACAACAGGCACAGAATAGTTTGGGAGGTGGGAACCAGGGATGAGTCAGAAGGATGTGAAGGAATCCAGGCCCAGGGAAAATGGAGGAGTAAAGATTGAAAACAAGAGAGGCTACGGAAGGAACAGAAAGAAGACCTACACACACCATAGGACCCAGGCCAATTCTGGTGGATAGTGCGTTCTCTTCGTCTTTAAATACACCCAGTGCTGTTCCTGCCTCATCAAAATTAAGGTTGGTTGGGTGGGTTCTGGGGTGCAGGGCTTGCCCCTCAGTCCTGGTCTTTTAGACACAAGCCTACTCTCAAGCTGTCTATCTTGGTTTCGGTAGATACGTTCATCCTTCTCTGACCAAGTGGCCCCAAGTTGGGTTCAGAAAACCTAAGTACTTCACAATAGGGCCAGCATGTCCCTCTGCCTTTGTGATGATTGTTTGAAAGAGCAGTGTTCCAGGAATCATTTTCAGCCATAAATGCTGATGTCCCAAATTAGCTTCATATTCCCATTTCAGTTAATTGTGAAATAGAACACCAGGGCCTTCCTGGGTTTGGTGGAGAAAGCCAAGCGAATCATTCCAATCTAAAATAAATTGTATACTTTGCACCAAAAATTGCAAAACACCAATCATAATTTAAGAAGTAAAACTCAGAAATGCCAGCAGTTTTGAAAACAGTTTTTAAAATATGGACATTTTCCAACTGAAGAAAGATTTACTTTTAAAAGTTATGATTACATAGGAAGTAACGACTTTCAAAAATACTTTCTAAAACTTTTATCACATTGTATGTTCTAAAGCTAATGAAGGAGCAATAACTGCCAACATCCATTACAGAAAAGCATTTTTGAAATGCAAATTCACTGCATGTATATTCTTTGAGAAGGACACTCACTATTGGTCTAAATAATTTTCTCTTCTTTAAAAACAGAGGTCAAAATGATGATTGACTGAACCTGAGTCTGATGTGAAATTCAAGGTGAACTGCAAAAATTTCAATAGAATGCTATTAATTAATGATTATTGATGACCTTGGTGAATTTGTACTATCTTACATAAATCTACAAATTATTGGCTTCGGAATGAAAAAGTGGAGTCCCTAGGTGGTGCAGATGGTTAATGTGCTGAGTTGCCAACTGAAAGGTTGGAGGTTCAAGTCAATCCTGTTAAAATTAAAAATTCTCACAATATTAAATTTGTGTACGGACTCATAAGCTTTATTATTTTTTTGAAACTCAAAAAATCAAGTCTGAAAGTCAGACAAGAGCTCCCATGCGAGATACAAGATACAGGATTTTTTTTTTTTTTATATATTCAGGTTAAGGATCCCTAGTGGTATAGTTGTTAAAGGGTCAAAAGATCAGCCAATCAAACCCACCAGCTGCTCTGTGTAAGAAAATGTTGCAATCTACTTCCATAAAGATTGTTGCTGTTGTTAGGTGCTGTCTAGTCGGTTATGACTCAAAGCAATGCTATCTATGTACAGCAGAAGGAAACATTGCCTGGTCCTGTGCTATCCTCACAATCCTTGTTATCCTTGAGCCCATTGTTGCAGCCACTGTGTCAATCCATCTCATTGAGGGTCTTCCTCTTTTTCGATGACCCTCTGCTTTACCAAGCATGATGGCCTTCTCCAGGGACTGATCCCACCTGATAATATGTCCAAAGTAAGTGAGACACAGTCTCGCCATCCTTGCCTCTAATAAGCATTCTGGTTGTATTTCTTCCAAGACAGATTTATTTGTTCTTTTGGCAGTCCATAGTATAATCAATATTCTTTGCCAACACCACATTTCAAAGGCATGAATTCTTCTTCGTTCTTCTTCATTCATTTTCCAGCTTTCACATGCATGTGAAATGATTGAAAACACTATGGCTTGGGTCAGGTGCACCTTAGTCTTCAAGGTGACATCTTTGCTTTTCGGTACTTTAAAGAGGTCTTTTGCAGCAGATTTGCCCAATGCAATGTGTCTTTTGATTTCTTGAATGCTGTTTCCATCGGTGTTGATTGCGGATCCAAAGAAAATGAAATCCTAGACAACTTCAATCTTTTCTCCATTTATCATGATGTTGTTTATTGGTCCAGTTGTGAGGATTTTTATTTTCTTTATGTTGAGGTGTAATCCATACTGAAGGCTTTGGTCTTTGATCTTCATCAGTAAATGCCTCAAGTCCTCTTTACTTTTAGCAATCAAGGTTGTGTCATCTGCATAATGCAGGTTGTTAATGAGTCTTCCTCCAGTCCTGATGCCCCATTATTCTTCTAATAGTCCAGCTTCTTGGATTATTTGCTCAGCATACAGATTTAATCAGTGCATAAAGATTACAGCCTTGGAAATCCTGTGGGGTCCTTCTGCTTTGCCCTATAGGGTCACTAGGAGTTGGAATCAACTCAGTAGCAAAGGGTTTGGTTTTTGGTTATAGTCAGGTTAACAACCCAGAGGTCCCTTGGAAGAAAGGCCTGGAATCTACTTTAAAAAAAAAAGCACCCCCTTTGGAAGAAAGGTCTGGTAATCTACTTCTAAAAACACAGCTGTTTCATAACAGAGTTTATAAAGAAAATGTTCTACATTCTACTTTGGTGAGTAGCGTCTGGGGTCTTAAAGGCCTGTGAGCACCCATCTAGGACACTCCATTGGTCTCACTTCTTCAGGAGCGAGGGAGAATGAAGAAAACTAAAGACACAAGGGAAAGATTAGTCCAAAGGACTAATGGATCACGTCTACCGCAGCCTCCACCAGACTGAGTCCAGTACAATGAGATGGTGCCCAGCTACCACCAGTGACTTCTCTGACAGGGTTCACAATATAGGGTCCCAGACAGAGCTGGAGAAAAATGTAGAACAAAATTCTAACTCAAAAAGAAAGACCAGACTTGCTGGCCTGACAGACACTGGAGAAACCCTGAGAGTATGGACCCCGGACACCCTTTCAGCTCAGTAATGAGGCCACTCCGGAGGTTCACCCTTCAGCCAAATATTGAACAGGCACATGGAATAAAACAAGACTAAAGGGGCGCACCAGCCCTGGGGCAGGGACTGGAAAGTAGGAGGGAAGAGGAAAGCTGGTAATAGGGAAACCAGGGTTGAGAAGGGAGAGTGTTGACATGTCATGGGGTTGTTAACCAATGTCTTACAACAATGTGTGTACTGTTTGATGAGAAACTAGTTCTACCCTGACACATGTAGGGTCACCCACCATGAATTGGGGTCAACTCGATGGCAACCAGTTTTTGCAGGATCATGATTCTAAGATTGTTAGCGTGTATCCAAACCAAAACCTATTGCTGTCAAGTCAATTCCGACTCATAGGAATCCTATAGAACAAAGTAGAGCTGCTCCAAAGAGTTTCTAAGGAGTAGCTAGTAGATTTGAACTGCCGACCTTTTGGTTAGGAGCTGTAGCTCTTAACCACCGCACCACCAGGGCTCCTGGCATAAATCTCTCTAAAAGGGCAGACAGAGCAGTGTTTCATTCTGTTGTATGTGCAGTCGCTTTAAGTCAGAGCTGACTTGATGGCACCTAAAGACAACAAGAGGGCAGAAAACGTCTCTACAGAATTCATGCTTCAATGTGTTTTTAAGCAGAACATGCTTTAACTGTTAGCCTGTGGTCACCTGCATGGTGGCTAGTAAGAGCCTGACTTTCTCTGCACCTCAACTATTTCCTTAGGAAATTCTTGCTTGGATATGTCTTGGCAATGTGAAGAATGGAATTTAATTCTCCTGGATTCCAGGTTTTTGGGTTCCACAGAGGTTGGGGTGACCCACACAGGTCATTGTGATATTTGGCACCTTGAAGAAACTGGTTTCTAAAAGTCATCTTTTAGTTAAACAATGTTCTAGATAAATTAGTAAAGACCGTTTTTCTCTAGGCATTAGACTCTTTTGAAGAATTATCTATATGCAATTAGTTTTGAGAAACAGAAATTCCATGTTCAGACTTAAAAAAGAAAAAAAAAAAACCATTGCTGTATAGTGGGTTCCGACTCATGGCAACCCTATAGGACAGAGTAGAACTGCCCCTAGGATTTCCAAGGAGTGGCTGGTTGATTAGAACTGCTGACCTTTTGGTTAACAGCCAGGGTCTTAACCACTGTACCACCAGGTCTCCCAGTTCAGGCTAGAAGCTGTGTATTACAGTAAATTGTTACTGTATAAATACTGGTATGGACCTGTTTCCATGGCAATGTTGATAAAAATGGGGAATAAGAATTTTTGTAAGTTCTTTACTCTTTGGAACATTTTTGGAACATTTTTTAGTTAATATGCTACCCTAATTTGCATGTCATATATTATTTAAACTTCAATAAATTTCTATTGCTGGCTTAATATGACTTTTTTTTTTTTTTTCTTAACAACTGCCCGGACACTCCAGAGAATATCAGTGACCACACCATTTTGCTTGCCTCAGCATCATTCTTAAAGAACTGGACATGGAACTGGTAGAATTTGGGGTCATCAACCCTCTCCCTCATGCTTATCTTACCTCCTTCTCTTTGTTTTTTTCATGAAAGCTTGTCCCAGAATTATCCCTGATTCACCAAATGTACACTTAGCATTTAAGCTATTTATCTTTTTTCTTATTTAGGCCTGAAATCTGGCGTGTTTGATGCTTCATGGAATCGGCTATGGATTTCAATTGTTTTGATAGGGATTTCAATTGAAATTATACTTTCATTGATGTCAAAGTTACATTGAAATTATCATTGCATGATTTGCTTTAAATAAGGAGTGAAGAGTGAAGTGAGGAAGGAAGGTATACTAATAAGATTTGATGATTTACATAATCAAGTGTAATGGAATTTAAAAGTGAGAGCTACTTGGTTCATACTAGATGATTTCTAAGATATGAACACATATCCACTCTACCCTACCCTGATTTATTAAAGGTGTAAAAACAATGTTTCAGTAACTCAATTACTGAAAACGGAGTTTGTCAGCATTAAAAAGGTATATATATACATATATATATAAAAGTATATATATACACATATCTATATTTACATTCTTTCCCTCCCCCCAAGGAAAGGTAAGAGTTTTATAAACTGTTGGGAAGCAAAGTAGGAGTTTGTTGTTGTTGTTGTTAGGTGCCATCAAGTCAGTTATGACTCATAGCGACCCCATGCTTGAGCTCGTTGTTGCAGCCACTATGTCAATCCACTTCATCGAGGGTCTTCCTCTTTTCCACTGACCCTGTACTGTGCCAAGCATGATGTCCTTCTCCAGGGACTGATCCCTCCTGACAACATGTCCAAAGTGTGTAAGATGCAGTCTCGCCATCCTTGCTTCTACTTTGTAAGATGCAGTCTTGCCATCCTTGCTTCTAAGGAGCATTCTGGTTGTAGGAGTTCAGCTATGAGAAAGAAGGGTTGTGATTTCACGGTCATTAGCATGTCAGTGCTGTTGGTGGGAGCCAGCAAGTTGATTCAGACTCATAGAAACCCCACGTGACTGAGTGGGACTGTCTCACAGGGTATCCTAGGCTGTAATATTTTTGGGGGCAGATGGCCAGGTCTTTCTCCCTCGGAGCTGCTGGGAGTCACCAGGGCTCCTTCAGCGTGCCAATAGCACTTTATCTGTTAATTGTTTTAACACCATTGCTTTATTAGGTTTTGTAACCTGCTGCGGGGGTATGGAAAACCCTGGTGGTGTAGTGATTAAGTGCTATGGCTGCTAACCAAAAGGCTGGCAGTTTGAATCTACCAGGTGCTGCTTAGAAACTCTATGAGGCAGTTCTACTATGAGTCAGAATCAACTTGATGGCAACAGGTTTGGTTTTCATTTTGGCTTTGGCTAGGGGGTAGAGTTGAAACCTGACCCTATGAGTGCCAGTATGTTTCCATTTGTCCTTAAACTAGTCCAGGCCAGATTTGGCCTGCTCCACATGTGCAGAAGGGCTAGCTTCAACAGCTAATTAACCTCAACAGAAGATGTAGCAATAGGAGGAACGAATCAGAAGATAATTCATCACCCGGATCCTATTCCGAAACAAGAGGTCTGACAAGAGCCACGTCACCTCCTGTTTCTAGAATTTTCCCTCCCCAGTACACCTGCGTGGCCGCCATCTTGCTGCCGAAATCACGTATGAGCCCTGCTTTCCTGCAGCTCAGGGAGTCTAATCTGAGGAACTTCCTTCCAGCTCTTTGCTCTTCACATTGCAATAAGGTTACTTTCTCTTTCATAAAGACCGGTGTCCAGATAACTGGCAAGTTTGAGTGTGCTGGACAAGGACCCCGGGGTTGGGTAACAGGGTGGGGTTTCTCTCCCTGTCTGGATCCGGGGAGGAGGATCACACAAGCTGCCAGTCCTTCTGAAGGGAAACTGTGCTTAGAATGCCCAGTCACTGGCTGGGAGCAGATGTGTGGGCAACAGAGGGAAAGAAAAAAGAGAGGAAAGGAGGGAAGAAGGGAGGGAGGAAAAGACCTCCACTATTGTCCAGAAAAAAACCGTTGCCGTCCAGTTGACTCAGGCTCATAGCCACTGTTGTCCAAAGTGGGTTTTATTTTTGGCTACAGAGCAACAAAGACTTAGAAGTGACATCCTCTTACTTTGAGCCCCCTCCAGTCTCAGCCTGTTACTGAGACCACTTTACTTGTGGGCAGGTGTCTGTCATTTACCTTCACAGCAGCTGTATAGTGGAAGGATTGCGTATCACCACAGCTGAACCCTGTTGAATCACATTCTAAACAAACTAGTTAAAGCCCCTCATTTGTGGGGAGTTTTGCTAAGCCGAGATTCCTGATTTGCCCGTTTCACCCTTTCCCACGTGAGGTTTTTCCTTATCATGTTTGCATATCCGAGAGAACTTTCAAAGTGTTCTGGATTCAGAATTAGTAGAGACAATAGAAATGTTATCATCCAATCAAGATTTCACATTCTTGTAGCCAACTTATTTTTGGCAACAGGATTTTTAAATCTAAGACTGGAAGTGTCACATCAAAAGCAAACCCAGACTTTGGTAGGGAGAAGCTCTGTTCAGAAGGAAAAGGAGTAAAGGGACTATTGTGGCAGTGGGGGAGGAGTCTACTACAACAGGGGGAACACTCTGACTACAAGATCTGCAAGTGGCTCAGAGTTAGCGAAAACTTATTTTCTTTTATTGAGACTGAGAATAAGCAAGAATAAAAAACCAAAAACCAAACCCAGTGCCATCCAGTTGATTCCAACTCACAGCGACTCCGTAAGACAGAGTAGAACTGCCCCATAGAGTTTCCAAGGAGTACCTGGTGGATTCGAACTGCCAACCCTTTGGTTACCAGCCATAGCACTTAACCACTATGCTACCAGGGTTTCCAAGCCAGAATAAGCAAGGTTAAAAAACAAAGAGCATTTGTAGAGAAGCAGGATAATGGGACCGTATCATTGGATAGCAAGTCAGAATGGTATACACTGAAGCCAGTCCATTCTCAGGGAGCGGCCCTTAAAGAGGGGAAGTATGTTAGCTGGAGTCCCTGGGTAGTGCAGACCTTAATGCACTTGGCTGCTGACCAGAAGGTTGGTGGTTCTAGTCCACCCAAAGCAGCTCAAAAGAAACGCCTGGCAATCTACTTCTGACAGATCAGCCATTGAGAACGTTATGGAGATCCGTTCTGCTCTGACACACACGGGGCCACTGTGAGTCGGAACCGACCGGAAGGCAGCCGGTTTTCAGGGCGGCGCGGGCTGAGGGTGGGCCACGGGGCCACCGTGAGCCCGAACCGACCGGAAGCAGCCTGTTTTCAGGGCGGCTCGGGCTGAGGGTGGGCCACGGGGCCACCGTGAGCCAGAACCGACCGGAAACAGCCGGTTTTCAGGGCGGCGCGGGCTGAGGGTGGGCCACGGGGCCACCGTGAGCCAGAACCGACCGGAAGGCAGCCGGTTTTCAGGGCGGCTCGGGCTGAGGGTGGGCCACGGGGCCACCGTGAGCCAGAACCGACCGGAAGGCAGCCGGTTTTCAGGGCGGCTCGGGCTGAGGGTGGGCCACGGGGCCACCGTGAGTCAGAACCGACCGGAAGGCAGCCGGTTTTCAGGGCGGCTCGGGCCGAGGGTGGGCCACGGGGCCACCGTGAGTCGGAACCGACCGGAAGCAGCCGGTTTTCAGGGCGGCGCGGGCTGAGGGTGGGCCACGGGGCCACTGTGAGTCAGAACCGACCGGAAGGCAGCCCGTTTTAGGGCGGCTCGGGCTGAGGGTGGGCCACGGGACCACCGTGAGCCGGAACCGACCGGAAGGCAGCCCGTTTTAGGGCGGCTCGGGCTGAGGGTGGGCCACGGGACCACCATGAGTCAGAACCGACCGGAAGGCAGCCCGTTTTAGGGCGGCTCGGGCTGAGGGTGGGCCACGGGGCCACCGTGAGTCAGAACCGACCGGAAGGCAGCCCGTTTTAGGGCGGCTCGGGCTGAGGGTGGGCCACGGGACCACCGTGAGTCAGAACCGACCGGAAGGCAGCCAGTTTTCAGGGCGGCTCGGGCTGAGGGTGGGCCACGGGGCCACCGTGAGCCAGAACCGACCGGAAGGCAGCCCGTTTTAGGGCGGCGCGGGCTGAGGGTGGGCCAGGTACCGGAACGTGGGGGAAGGAGAGACGCCCCACCAAAGTGTGGTTCACAAGCACTTGCTTCTGCTTGATCAGTGGGGACAAGCGACTCAGTTACTCATCTGTGAAGCAAAAAGCGGGAACCAGGAGGACCTGCGTCTGCCCTGTCCTAGGTAAACAAGGGCACATTTGCAAGGTTTACCTAAGACATACGGAAAGGGAGATTCTGTGCAGTAAGCAGTTTTCCTGAACGTAAAGGGTGGGGGAGTTCCTTAACCACTGATGTTTTCCGGGATCACAGGGTTCAGGAACACCCAACTTTTATCAGAGCTCTACTATAATTCTTCTCAAAACCCAGGGATTAGGATGTAGAGCTCTTTGGAGAGCATTATTCTGCTCACCACACTAGGAAGCTAACCATATGAATAAGATTTTAAGGCTAGTATTTACCCCTCATACTAGGAACAAGTGATTTTGTGCTAATCGGAAATAACCTTATTTATTTAGCATGTCTTCTAAAGGTCTTACCTAGTAGAGTCATTAGGATTTGGTTAAAACTATTAAAAATGAATTGTTTTAAGATGTGTTAGGTAACCCATGCTTGTCGCTAATTTAGAATGATCTCCACTCTTCATTAACATTGTTTTTAACTGCCACCAAGTCAGTTCCGACTCATGGTGATCTTGTGTTTTCTTCAAAGTCCTTGTTTATTATCTGTCTTACCTGCCTTAACTCGAAGATAAGCTTCCCGAGGGCAGGAACTTCCCATGTTTTATCAATAAACACCCAAAGCTATTCCCCAGTGCTTGGAGAAAAGTAGGAGCTTTATAAACACTGTGGAATCTGTAGATACATGATTGGATGGATGGATGGACAGATGGATGGACAGACGGATGGGTGGATGGGTGGGTGCGTGGATGGATGGGTGGATGGGTAGATAGATGAATCGATAACTCCATAGAAAAGTTTCTTACATTAAGATGCATTCTCAATGAGATAACATATAGTTTCCATTCAATACTTGTTGTTGTTGTTAGGTGCCATCGAGTCGGTTCCGACTCATAGCGACCTCATGCACAACAGAATGAAACACTGCCCAGTCCTGCGCCATCCTTACAATCATTGTTACATTGAGCTCACTGTTGCAGCCACTGTGTCAATTCACCTCATTGAGGTTCTTCCTCTTTTCCGCTGACCCTGTACTTTGCCAAACATGATGTCCTTCTCCAGGGACCGATCCCTCTGACAAAATGTCCAAAGTATGAAAGACACAATCTCGCCATCTTTTCTTCTAAGGAGTGTTCTGGTTGTACTTCTTCTAAGACAGATTTGTTTGTTCCCTTAGCGGTCCATAGTATATTCAATATTCTTCACCAAGACCACAATTCAAAGGTGTCAATTCTTCTTCGGTCTTCCTTATTCATTGTCCACCTTTTACATGCTATTGAAAATACCATGGCTTGAGTCAGGTGCACCTTAGTTTTCAGGTGACATCTTTGCTCTTCAACACTTTAAAGAGGTCCTTTGCAGCAGATTTACCCAATGCAATGTGTCTTTTGATTTCTTCACGGCTGCTTCCATGGGTGTTGATTGTGGATCCAAGTAAAATGAAATCCTTGACAACTTCAATCTTTTATCCATTTATCATCATGTTGCTCATTGGTCCAGTTGTGAGGATTTTTGTTTTCTTTATGTTGAGGTGCAATCCATACTGAAGGCTATGGTCTTTGATGTTCCTTAGTAAGTGCTTCAAGTCCTCTTCACTTTCAGCAAGCAAGGTTGTGTCATCTGCATAACGCAGGTTGTTAATGAGTCTTCCTCCAATCCTGATGCCCCATTCTTTTTCATATAGTCCAGCTTCTCATATTATTTGCTTAGCATACAGATTGAATATGTATGGTGAAAGAATACAACCCCGACACACACCTTTCCTGACTTTAAACCAATCAGTATCCCCTTGTTCTATCCGAACAACTGCTTCTTGATCTATGTAAAGATTCCTCATGAGCACAATAAAGTGTTTTGGAATTCCTATTCTTCGCAATGTTATCCATAATTTGTTATGATCCACACAGTCGAATGCCTTTGCATAGTCAATAAAACACAGGTAAACATCCTCTGGTATTCTCTGGTTTCAGCCAGGATCCATCTGACATCAGCAATGATATCCCTGGTTCCACATCCTCTTCTGAAACCTTCCTGATTTTACAGCAGTTCTCTGTTGATATACTGCTGAAGCTGCTTTCGAATGATCTTCAGCAAAATTTTGCTTGGGTGTGTTATCAATGATATCGTTCTATAATTTCCACATTCAGGTGGATCACCTTTCTTGGGAATAGGCATAAATATGGATCTCTTCCAGTCATTTGGCCAGGAAGCTGTCTTCCATATTTCTTGGCATAGATCAGTGAGCACCTCCAGCGCTGCATCCATTTGTTGAAACATCTCAATGGATATTCCGTCAATGCCTGGAGGCTTATTTTTGGCCTTCAGAGCAGCTTCAACTTCTTCCTTCAGTAACATTAGTTCCTTATCATATGCCACCTCTTGAAATGGTTGAACATCGACTAATTCTTTTTCGTATAATGACTCTGTGTATTCCTTCCATTTTTTTTTGATGCTTTCTCTGTCGTTTAATAATTTCCCCATAGAATCCTTCACTAATGCAACTCGAGGCTTGAATTTTTTCTCAGTTTTTTCAGCTTGAGAAACACCGAGCGTGTTCTTCCCGTTTGGTTTTCCATCTCCAGCTCTTTGCACATGTCATTATAATACTTTGCTTTGTCTTCTCGAGACGCCCTTTGAAATCTTCTTTTCAGTTCTTTGACTTCATCATTTCTTCCTCTTGCTTTAGCTGCTAGAGTTAATTTGTCATACTGTGGGGGCTTGCATGTTGCTGTGATGCTGGAAGCTGTGCCACCAGTATTCACATAGCACCAGTGTCACCCATGGAGGACAGGCTTCAGCTGAGCTTCCAGAATAAGACAGACTAGGAAGAAGGACCCGGAGTCTACTTCTGAAAAGCATTAGCCAGTGAAAACCCTATGAATAGCAGCAGAATATTGCCTGATATAGTACTGGAAGATGAGCCCCCCAGGTTGGAAGACATTCAAAAGATGACTGGGGAAGAGCTGCCTCCTCAAAGTAGAGTTGACCTTAAAGAGGTGGATGGAGTAAAGCTTTTGGGACCTTCATTTGCTGCTATGGCACAATTCAAAATGAGGAGAAACAGCTGCAAACATCCATTAATAATCAGAACCTGGAATGTATGAAGTATGAATCTAGCAAAATTGGAAATTGTCAAAAATGAAATGGAATGCATAAACATTGATATCCTAGGCATTAGTGAGCTGAAATGGACTGGTATTAGCCATTTTGAATCAGATAATCATATAGTCTACTGTGCTGCGAAGGACAACTTGAAGAGGAATGGTGTTGTGTTCATCGTCAAAAAGAACATTTCAAGTCTATACTGAAGTACAATGCTGTCAGTGATAGGATAATGTCCATATGCCTACAAGGAAGACCAGTTAATACGACTGTTATTCAAATTTATGCACCATCCGCTAGGGCCAAAGATGAAGAAATAGAAGATTTTTATCAGCTTCTGCAGTCTGAAATTGATAGAACGTGCAACCAGGGTGCATTGATAATCACTGGTAAATGGAATGCAAAAGATAGAAACAAAGAAAAGGGACTGGTAGTTGGAAAACAAGGCCTTGGTGATAGAAACAATGCTGGAGATCAAATGATAGAATTTTGCAATAGCAACAACTTCTTCATTGCAAATACCTTCTTTCACTGACGTAAATGGTGACTATACACGTGGACCTCACCAGATGGAATGCACAGGGATCAAATTGACTATATCTGTGGAAAGAGATGTAGCCCCATATCATCAGTCAGAAGAAGGCCAGGGGCTGACTGTGGAACAGACCATCAATTGCTCATATGCAGGTTCAAGCTGAAACTGAAGAAAATCAGAACAAGTCCATGAGAGCCAAAATATGACCTTGAGTATATCCCATCTGAATTTAGAGACCATCTGAGGAATAGATTTGACACATTGAACACTAGTGGCTGAAGACCAGGTGAGTTGTGGAATGACATCAAGCACATCATACACGAAGGAAGCAATAGGTCATTGAAAAGACAGGAAAGAAAGAAAAGACCAAGATGAATGTCAGAAGAGACTCTGAAACTTGCTGATTCAATACTTAGATTCTATAATTCTCTAAATCCAGCCATATTAAAGGGAATAATCCTTACCATTGGTATACTTCTGTATTATTTTTTCAAACCACTTCCACATCTACTATTTCATTTAGTTTTCATAATACCATTGATATAACCAGATTAGATATCATCTTTATTTTTAACAGCTAGTAATTTGAAAGTACTAAAAACTAGTAATTTGAAAGGAAGGATAGAGCTGTTCTCTCTGGAATTCCAGCCAAATACATTTGTTCTATGTTAAGCCTAGTGCACAATGTGTGAATCCCACACATGTACAAATGTTAATAAAATATGTGGCTCTGGCTTCCAACCCCCACGTGTCTGTCAGTTTGTCGTACTGTGGTGACTTGTGTGTTGCTGTGATGCTGGAAGCTATGCCACCGGTATACAGATACCAGCAGGGTCACCTATGGAGGACAGGGTTCAGCTGAGCTTCCAGACTAAGACTGGGAAGAAGGACCCAGCAGTCTACTTCTGAAAAGCATTAGCCAGTGAAAACCCTATGAATAGCAGTGGAATATTGTCTGATATAGTGCTAGATGATGAGCCCCCCAGTTTGGAAGGCACTCAAAAGATGACTGGGGAAGGGCTGCCTCCTCAAAGTAGAGTCAACCTTAATGACATGGATGGAGTAAATTTTCGGGACCTAAATTTGCTGATGTGGCACGACTCAAAATGAGAAGAAAAAGCTGCAAACATCCATTAATCATCGGAACCTGGAAAGTACAAAGTATGAGTCTAGGAAAATTGGAAATTGTCAAAAGTGAAATGGAATGCATAAACATCGGTATCCTAGGCATTAGTGAGCGGAAATGGACTGGTATTGGCCATTTTGAATCGGACAATCATATAGTCTAAAAAAACTACTATGCTGCAAATGATAACTCAAAGAGGAATGGAGTTGCATTCATCGTCAAAAAGAACATTTCAAGTCTATACTGAAGTACAATGCTGTCAGTGACAGGATAATATCCATAAGCCTACAAGGAAGACCAGTTAATACGACTGTTATTCAAATTTATGCACCAACCAGTAGGGCCAAAGATGAAGAAATAGAAGATTTTTATCAGCTTCTGCAGTCTGAAATTGATAGAACGTGCAACCAGGGTGCATTGATAATCACTGGTAAATGGAATGCAAAAGATAGAAACAAAGAAAAGGGACTGGTAGTTGGAAAACAAGGCCTTGGTGATAGAAACAATGCCGGAGATCAAATGATAGAATTTTGCAATAGCAACGACTTCTTCATTGCAACTACCTGCTTTCACCAACATAAATGGCAACTATACACATGGACCTCACCAGATGGAACACACAGGAATCAAATTGACTACATCTGTGGAAAGAGATGATGGAAAAGCTCAATATCATCAGTCAGAAGAAGGCCAGGGGCCAACTGTGGAACAGACCATCAGTTGCTCATATGCAAGTTTAAGCTGAAATGGAAGAAAATCAGAACAAGTCCACGAGAGCCAAAATATGACCTTGAATATATCCCACCTGAATTTAGAGACCACCTCATGGATAGATTTGACGCATTGAACACTAGTGACTGCAGACCAGAATTGTGGAATCATATCAAGGACATCATCCATGAAGAAAGCAAGAGGTCACTGAAAAGACAGGAAAGAAAGAAAAGACCAAGATGGATGTCAGAGGAGACTCTGAAACTTGCTCTTGAGCGTCGAGCAGCTAAAGCAAAAGGAAGAATTGATGAAGGAAAAGAACTGAACAGAAGATTTCAAAGGGCCTCTCGAGAAGACAAAATAAAATATTATAATGACATGTGCAAAGAGCTGGAGATGGAAAACCAAAAGGGAAGAACACGCTCGGTGTTTCTCAAGCTGAAAGAACTGAAGAAAAAATTCAAGCCTCAAGTTGCAATAGTGAAGGATTCCATGGGGAAAATATTAAATGATGCAGGAAGCATCAAAAGAAGATGGAAAGAATACACAGGGTCATTATACCAAAAAGAATTAGTCGATGTTCAACCATTTCAAGAGGTGACATATGATCAGGAACTGATGGTACTGAAGGAAGAAGTTCAAGCTGCTCTGAAGGCACTGGTGAAAAACAAGGCTCCAGGAATTGATGGAATATCAATTGAGATGTTTCAACAAACAGATGCAGCGCTGGAGGTGCTCACTCATCTATGCCAAGAAATATGGAAGACAGCTTCCTGGCCAACTGATTGGAAGAGATCCATATTTATGCCTATTCCCAAGAAATGTGATCCAACCGAATGTGGAAATTATAGAACAATATCATTAATATCACACTCAAGCAAAATTCTGCTGAAGATCATTCAAAAATGGCTGTAGGAGTATTCTGACAGGGAATTGCCAGAAATTCAGGCTGGTTTCAGAAGAGGACGTGGAACCAGGGATATCATTGCTGATGTCAGATGAATCCTGGCTGAAAGCAGAGAATACCAGAAGGATGTTTACTTGTGTTTTATTGATTATGCAAAGGCATTCGACTGTGTGGATCATAACAAACTATGGATAACACTGCGAAGAATGGGAATTCCAGAAAACTTAATTGTGCTCATGAGGAATCTTTACATAGATCAAGAGGCAGTTGTTCAGACAAAACAAGGGAATACTGATTGGTTTAAAGTCAGGAAAGGTGTGCGTCAGGGTTGTATTCTTTCACCATACCTATTTAATCTGTATGCTGAACAAATAATACGAGAAACTGGACTATATGAAGAAGAACGGGGCATCAAGATTGGAGGAAGACTCATTAACAACCTGCGTTATACAGATGACACAACCTTGCTTACTGAAAGTGAAGAGGACTTGAAACACTTAACTGATGAAGATCAAAGACCACAGCCTTCAGTATGGATTACACCTCAACAAAAAGAAAACAAAAATCCTCACAACTGGACCAATGAGCAACATCATGATAAACGGAGAAAAGATTGAAGTTGTAAAGGATTTCATTTTACTTGGATCCACAATCAACAGCCATGGAAGCAGCAGTCAAGAAATCAAAAGACGCATTGTATTGGGCAAATCTGCTGCAAAGGACTTCTTCAAAGTGTTGAAGAGCAAAGATGTCACCGTGAAGACTAAGGTGTGCCTGACCCAAGCCATGGTATTTTTAATAGCATTATATGCGTGTGAAAGCTGGACAATGAATAAGGAAGATCGAAGAAGAGCTGATGCCTTTGAATTGTGGTGTTGGTGAAGAATATTGAATATACCGTGGACTGCCAAAAGAACAAACAAATCTGTTTTAGAAGAAGTACAACCAGAATGCTCCTTAGAAGCAAGGATGGTGAGACTGCGTGTTACATACTTTGGACATGTTGTCAGGAGGGATCAGTCCCTGGAGAAGGACATCATGCTTGGCAGAGTACAGGGTCAGCGGAAAAGAGGAAGACCCTCAACGACGTGGATTAACACAGTGGCTGCAATAATGAGCTCAAGCATAACAGCGATTGTAGGGATGGCGCAGGACCGGGCAGTGTTTCATTCTGTTGTGCGTGAGGTCGCTATGAATTGGAACTGACTAGACGGCACCCAAGAACAACAACAACTGGCTTCCAAAGTCTGGCTTTAAAAAGTGTATTTCAGGTGTTTACAAACCCCAGGGAGGTCTGTGTGGGAGAGTGGAAACCTTATGGTCTTTGGTAGTATGATCCCAGGACTACCCTTATTCTTTGGCAAGATTTTCTTATGTGAAAAAGAAAGAAAGAAAAATAAACCTGTTGCCTTCCAGTCAATTCTGACTCACAGTGACCCTATAGGACAGAGTAGATTTGCCCGGTAGGGTTTCCAAGAAGTGGCTGGTGGTAGATCTTTTGATAAGCAGCTGAACTCCTAACCACTGCACCATCAGAGTTCCCGTTATAAAATAGGGATAACAAAAACCAAAAGCCAAACCCATTGGTGTTGAGTTGATTCTTACTCATAGTGACCCTATAGGACAGAGTAGAAGTGCCCCGTAGTGTTTCCAAGGAGAGCCTGGTGGGTTCAAACTGCCAAAATTTTGGTTAGTAGCCATACCTCTTAACCAGTACACCACCAGGGTTTCCAATATAGGGATACTAATACAATTATTTAGATCCCTGGTGGTGCAGTGGTTAAGAGCTACAGCTGCTAAGAAAAAGCTCTGCCGTTCGAATCCACCAGCCACTCCTTGGAAACCCTATAGGGCAGTTTTACTCTGCCCTATAGGGTCGCTATGAGTTAGAATCAACTCAACAGCAATGGGTTTGATTTTTTTTTTAATACCATTATTCAAGATTGAAAGTAGATCACATAACTAAAATTTCTGGTTCTAGGGACTGTAGCTCTCTAAAAAGTTCAAAGTGCAAAATTATAGTTCTACGTGATGACGGCCAGTCTTACAGATCTCTACAGAGGTTCTGGCCTCAAAAGCCACTTCAGAGGGAAGAGTTAAATGACTTTTCCCAAAGTCAAGGGGCACTTTAGAGACTGAAACCAGAGGACATCATCAAAACTAGTAGCCAGGCTTACAGAAGTTGTGTTTCCTATGTCCCTTCCTTCCTTTGAAAAGCCTCCCAGTGAGTAAATTTCTTAGCATTAGACTCCGTTACATGACTCTTTCCTCTTTTTAATTTTTTTCTTTGCTCTTTCCTACATGCAGAAAAAGAATAAAACCATCCAGGAGACCTTTTTCCTGACAAACAACCCCTAAATGCAAGAAGACACTTCTTCTCCTTCCTTGAAAAGAAAACAGCCCTCAAATCCTGTCTTTCTGATAGGATCCTCACATACCTTCTTTCAGACCCATTAAGAGCATGGCACCTCCTTCCATGACTTTGCTATTATCTAGCAAACGCCAATTTATTTTATGATATCTAATTGATTACGCTTTGCTTCTCAAGACATTGATATTCTGTGTTCCAAGCATCAGGCACCTGAATGAACCCCTTGTAGTGGCAAATTTTTCTGTGTCATCAGATTGAAGTGTCTGCAGGCTGCTACCAGATAAGCTGAGAAGCTTCACGTTTTCTTTCCATAGACAGTGTGCACCAACAGAATGTAAACCAACACCTACGGAACAATGCTTACATAAATCTCTGCCATGTGTATTCAAGGACTTCTGGAGAAGTTTATTTTGCTGGTATTATTTCAGTGTCAGCTTTTAAAAGCAAACCAGGTTGCTTGGACTTTTAACCAGGATAAAGGGTTTCCATAGAAACTTCCTGGTGAAACATATTGCCAAATCTACATTTTGACCCTTGTCCAAGAATAATTATTAAGGACGTTTCATTATTTTTAAAGAAGAAATAAAAGGAAGAAGAGGACAAGAAGGACAAGAAAAGGAGAACCAGAAGAAGGAAAAGGACAAGGAGAAGGAGGAAATATCTTCTTGGCTTCACACTGAGTTGGCTTATTTCAAACCTCCCTTAGCAAGATCTTACTCAAAGAAACTTTGTGGTGTTGTTGTTGTTAGGTGTTGTTGAGTCAGTTCCGACTCATAGGGACCCTGTGCACAACAGAACGAAACACTGCCCAGTCCCGCACCATCCTGACAATCATTGCTATGCTTGAGCTCATTGTTGCCGCCACTGTGTCAATCCACCTCATTGAGGGTCTTCCTCTTTCCCGCTGACCCTGTACTCTGCCAAGCATGATGTCCTTCTCCAGGGACTGATCCCTCCTGACAACATATCCAAAGTATGTAAGACGCAGTATTAACTACCCGTAATCATTTGCTTGTTTTAATCATTTGCTTGTCTTGGAAGAAGTACAGCCAGAATGCTCCTTAGAAGCAAGGATGGCGAGACTGCGTCTCACATACTTTGGACATGTTGTCAGGAGGGGTCAGCTCCTGGAGAAGGACGTCAGGCTTGGTAAAGCACAAGGTCAGCGGAAAAGAGGAAGGCCCCCAAAGAGATGGGTTGGCACGGTGGCTGCAACAAGAGGCTCAAACATAACAATGATTGTGAAGTTGGTGTAGGGCCGGGCAGTGCTTTGTTCTGTGGCACATAGGGTTGTTATGAGTCAGAACCAACTTGAAGGCACCTAACAACAACAACAACAACGACAACAACAACAACAATCAGTTGCCGTGGAGTCAACTACAAATCACGGCAACCCACTGCGTGTCAGAGGAGAACTATATTTCGTTAAGTTTTCAACGGGTGATTTTTCAGAAATAGATCACCAGGCCTTTCTTCTGAGTTGTCTCTGGATGGACTTGAACCTCCAACTTTTTAGTTATTAGCCAAATGTGCTAACCATTTTTACCACCCAGGGACTCCAGTGGTATTGACTGTTTGGGTATAAATCTCAAGAAACTTTTTTTTTTTAAGTAGGCGTAATGGTTAATGTTACTATCAACTTGGCTATGCCATGATTCTCAATAGTTTGGCAGACATTATATTATCATTCTCCATTTTGTGATCTGACGTGACAGTCAGTTAGTTGGATTGACCTTGGGGGTGTGGCCTGCATCCAGTATATATGGATGTTCTGTCAAAGCTCAAGTTCCCTTTTGATCCTGCGCTCCTCTCATCATCCTCTGACCTTTGGTTACTGGGGTGTGAGAAACCTTCAGCCTGCTGCCTGACCTGAAGATTTTGGATTCACCAGCTCCCACAATCCCGTTTGCCAGCAGCCTGCCGCCTGACCTGCAGATTTTGGGTTCAGCAGCCCCTGCAACCACATGAGTCGGGAGAAACCTCCAGCCTGATGCCTGACCCACGGATTTGGGACTTGCCAGCCTCCACAGTAGGTCTTCACATTAAAACTCAAAAAACCAGATCCATTGCCATTGAGTTGATTCTGTCTCATAGAGGCCCTTAGTGGCCCGGTAGAACACTCACATTTGGGGGGAAAAAGAAAAAAAGCTGTTCTGTGTCTATGTGCTGCATAAGCACATATACGAGAATACCGTGTGCTCAAGCTGTGTGTGGGGGAATGTTTGGGGTTAAATGATGAGTCACTAACAACAAAAACCTATCCAAGTCTAGTGTGTGTGGAAACTGAGCAACTTCTATTTGGCTGAGCTGATTGAGCACATTGTGGTCTTAAATATCATCTCAATATATCAGTGTTCACCAAGAGTTCTTATGAGGGTAAGCTGTATAAGCAAATGCTGATTTCAGGTAACTAGAAAACTTACCCTCACACTTACATAAAAGACACTCAAAATAGGTCAGCTTCCTTCTATGAAACCTCATAATTCGCACTGACGCATAATAGACGGTTTGCATTGTTTATCTGTGTAGAATTAATATGGCTCCATTAAGATGCTAGTTTGTGCATTGTAACTTGCTTTTAATGGTATTTAGTTTTTATTAATGCAGAGACTCATCAGGTGTACACTATCTGTAGACTCTATTCATATTTTATAAAATTAATCAATCATGGTAATAATTGTTTTTCACAAGTTTCTCTTAGTAGGACTTCTTGGAAACACGGGCCCAAGCTTGTCAAGATTAACTTTTTGCACTTACTGTCTGGCTCCCTGGAATGCTTTTCTCACTACTGTGTGCCCAGCTGTGGCTCCTCTAATTCTCAACTTCAAAGTTTCTTCTTCAGAAAGGCCTTCTCTGCTATGATAGATTATGTGATGGCTGATTTTGTGCATCCCCTTGGTCAAGCCATGATGTGTAGTTGCTTGGTCAAATGCGAGTTTAGGTGCTGTTATGCAGTGGTCGGGTGTGATTAAATTAGCATACCTTCAGCAAAGCAAATTATCCTTCATAATGTGGGTGGACCTTAGCCAATCATTCGAAAGCCTAAGAGAAAAAGAGTTTCCCCAGCATGTAGTCTGCCTCCAGACTATAAATAGACATCTTACCAGAACTTCTCTACTCTTCTTGTGGCCTGACCTGCAAATTTTGGGACACAAGACTGCAAGAATCTGCAGCCTGTCACCTGACCTACAGATTTTGGCCTTGCCATCCCCCACAATCACATGAATCAATTCCTTATTTTAAATGAAATGCTGTAGATATTTGCATAGTTGATATGGATATTGGTATAAATAGGAGCCCTGGGGCATAGTGGTTAAAGTGCTTGTCTGCTAACTGAAAGGTCAACAGTTTGAAACCAGCAGCTGCTCCATGAGAGAAAGATGTGGCAGTCTGCTTCCATAAAGAGTACAGCCTCCGTGGAGCAGTTCTCCTTTGTCCTATAGGGTGACTATGAGTTGGAATCAACAGCAACATTTTTTGTTTTTTTATAGATATAGATACAGATATAAATTATACAGCTGTAGATGAGATAGAGATATATCTTACTGGCACTGTTTCTCTAGAGAACACTAAGACAGAGTAGGATGGATCCTTTGTGTTGAAATCACACAATATCCTTCTCTTCTCCTCATTTGTAATTAAAATATCGCTTGAACAATGAGTCTGTCAGGATTCTTAGTTGCAAGCCACAGAACAACTTCTGAAGCGGAAAATGACTTTATTTAAAGGATGTTGACGAGTTTAACAAGTGGCTGTTTGGGGATAGCACAGTCCATGAGAAGATGCTAAATTGCACTGCTAGATTCAGTGCACAGAATTTGATAGTGGAACTATCTCAATAGTGACTGTCCATCTTAATTATGGGGAACAAGGTTTACCTTAACACTGCTGATTAAGAATATGTGCATATATACTTAAGTCAAAAGATAGTCGTATGGCAGGTTAACAATAATTTATATGTTGGTTTGAGTAAGTCCTACCTTCAGATGAACAGACTAAACTGCTTTTCTAGGCTCTCTGAGCGGCAAAGATTTCTTATAATTAGCATATAGTGGGAAAGTTTGGTAAACTGAGAAATGACTTATTTACTTTAAAATTCTATCAGAATCAATTTTCTGCTTTCACAAAGGAAAATTGGTTCAGCTAATGAGAAACACCAGAGTAGGAAGCTTACCTAAAAAAAAAAAAAAAATACATAGCATTCTCATCTCTTCAGATTTCCCAATACTGAAACACATGAACTAAATAATATGCTCATGCTTACATCTATATTTGTGAATATGCTTGAACATATGATAGACTGGGATTTAACCTACTCTTCTATCTCTCGGCTCTTTAAAATAGGCACTAAGCTCTATGTTCATGTTGTATAACCATGACTCCCAGATTCAATCCATCTATCTGTTCATCCATCCATCCCTCCATCCCGCCATCCCTCCATCCGTTAATCCCTCCATCCCTCCATCCCTCCATCCCTCCATCCCCCATCCCTCCGTCCCTCCGTCCCTCCGTCCCTCCGTCCCTCCGTCCCTCCGTCCCTCCGTCCATCCACCCACCCACCCACCCACCCACCCACCCACCCACCCATCCACCCATCCACCCATCCACCCATCCACCCATCCATCCATCCATCCATCCATCATCCATCCATCCATCCATCCATCCATCCATCCATCCATCCATCCATCCATCCATCCATCCATCCATCCATCCATCCATCCATCCATCCATCCATCCATCCATCCATCCATCCATCCATCCATCCATCCATCCATCCATCCATCCATCCATCCATCCATCCATCCATCCATTCCATCCATCCATCCATCCATCCATCCATCCATCCATCCATCCATCCATCCATCCATCCATCCATCCATCCAAGCATCCATTGAGCTGTAATTAAAAATAATGAATGGATAAATACACAGTGGAAATCTAGAAAGAATATATCATCCATAATATACAAAAAGTATTTTCAACAATTTCTTATTTCAGGAGGGTCTTTTGTGATTGTTGAGAATATCTAATGCATTCCCTTATATCTAAACTGAGGAAATAGAAACTCAGAGAGATTAAAGAACCTAGCCAAACTCACACAGCTTCTTAATGGCTTTGTTGGAACTTGAATGCATCTTTTTAACTTCAGCATCTTGCTCGTATTTATTTCAATGGTGTATCACTCACCAGAGAAGGTTAACTTTAAGAAGCATCTTTCTTCTGTCGTAAGAAAAAGCTTTTCTATGTTAGCAAGATTTGTTTGGTGTTAAGCAGCCCTGATTATCTGCTGATTTCAAATTGTTCCTTATGAATGGGGTTCTGGCCAAGGTGGCCCAAGGAAGCACAGAGGAAGGACGCTCTGACTCAAACTGAGAGCACAGTGGTGGGTCAGGAAGAGTTACTGCCAATGGACACAGACAGGCGACCAAACTTGTCCACTTTATTGTTACCCTTTTCACCCTCAGACCTCTGTTCATAAATGTAAGTGGTTTACTCTCTCTGGTTTCATTAACTAAGATAGCTTTTCTTTTTTCAGCAATCAAAAAAAATTTTTTTTTTTTTTTTTTTTTACATAATGAGGCCCCTGGATCATCATTATTTTATTCCTATTTCTATTTTCATTTCATACTGTTCAAAGATTATGAATGATATCATCTCATTAATTCACTGTTGGCAGGAACAAATCCTTGGAGATGCATAATTGGGACAACTTTGGCACACATTTTTGGCAGAACCTGGGGGATTTTGTCTGTAATTCAAGAGTATCTATGCCTGCGGAAACCCTTTAGAAAGCAAGCCACCAAATTACTTCTGTTTTATTATGTTGAAAGAACTTCTTTCCAAGGCAGTACACATACTATTAAATAAGAAATAGGATGTAAAAATTGCTATGGCCAGATGGTTATATAAATATTTTTCAAATGGTCTAGGTAGCATTATTACGCAAACCATAGGAGGGGGGCCATAGATTTGAAGGCTAGAGAGGCTTTTAACCATTTCCACACCTCTCCTAACACCAACAACCTCCTCAATTGGGAGAAAGGGCTCAGTGGAAATGCTTCCAAACAACGATGGACTCACCCCAAACTGCAATTTCTATCAACAGTTTCTCAGCATGAAAATTGCTAGCAGGGAGCTTGGTGCATGAACACGAGCAAGCACTGGGGATCTCTCGGAACTACATTTATTAAAATGAAAAACTTTGATCCGATGAGCTGACAGTTTTAGAAATAATTTTTACTCAACCAACAGGAACACTCTGCAAATAGACAGTGAAGACTGAATAACTACGTTCCCCATTGCGTGTGTCATCAAACATACAATTAGCAATGGCATCCTAGGGACTTGTCACAGCTGAGAAATAGCAGGATAAGCTCAGTTAGCGTTCTCAACACTATAATCTTAAATGAATGCAGCAAAACACCTATACTTATAAATAAGAATAAAATATCTTTAGCTTCATATTAAATTATATCGTGTTTTCCCCATAGTTAAAATTCCAGATATATTCTTCCATACAACTTCATGCAAGTTCCCTAAAACAATATTAAATAGTTTTATGAACTGTTATGAGAAAACTGAAGACACTGGTAATTTCTTAGGCATATTAAGATCCAAAGTAGTTATTAAAGAATATCATAAGCGTCCACAGAAGCAGAGAAGTTCTGTGAACTTACATTATCAACATCACTTTAGTCCATCATCCTATTTCTGATAAAGTTTCTTTTGTAAGGCCAATATAGTAATATTTAGATTAATAGATCATCTTTCTTCCTAAACATTGTTTCCTCACATTGCATCATTCTTTATACATAAAAACAGATTTTTTTTTCCATTTAAAGGACTTAGTCTGTTATCATAATAAGAATTCTGAGCAAATTCTGTTGGCAGAAATGGAATTAAAATTGACCTTTCTGCATGTGCCGTTCATTTGCTCAGCCAATAAGGATTTATGAAATTTCTCTCTATTGTGGCTTTCCAGAGCTTTGTGAAATAAAACAAGTGTAAGATATGATTGCTGCCATGTGGCAAGAATAAAGGGGGAAGTGGTGAATCAAGTATACAATTGCCTTGCTAAGAAAAACACAAATAGAGCAGTCATGCATAGGTCCTCTGCTTCCTCTCCCTGCTGCGGCATTTGTGTCCTTCCCGGCAGCACTATTGTCTCCGAGAATGTCTCAGCCACCACTGCAGCTTCAACTCACGTTCCCTATTTTAATATTCAGCACTCAAAAAGAACACTTAAAGATATCAATGTGCAGTGTGCTTTATATCCCTGGAGGAAATCAAAACAACCTCAAAGATAAATGGCCTCAGTTCCTTGTTCTCCTAAAATGATGCATCCCTTTTCTCCATTTTGGAAAGAGTGGTTGAAATTGGATGCCAATTTATATATCTTTGTGAATTTCTCTGGCTTTCAGCAATGTATCCTAATTCTTCTGTCGAGATGTAAGAAAAAAATATTTCATTGCGTTCCTGATAGAGAAAATGGTGCTACCTTCTATTTTACATTTGTGACCTAAATATCATCTTCTTCCTTCCCGCAGGTTTTTGCCATTCTGAAGGATTCCCAGGCTGTCTTCCACGTACACGGAAGGGAGGCGCCTATTATTTCTACCACTGTCAACAGTGCCAACATTTTTTTAACTTGTCTGCCATCCCTCTTACCACTTCCAATTGGAAATAATGACTTTGCAATTCACACACGACCAAAGGATAGAAGCTTCAAAGTCTCCCCAAATACATCTCAAACCATGTCTTTTTGGCTCCGTAGAGTTGGCCTAATTAAAAAATAATAATAATATCTTAATATGTCTTGCGAGTAAGTTTTAAAGCTTGTCAATGTTTACATTTATTTCTGACACTTAGAGAACTGAAATGACAAATTGCATTGCAGCAGTATCTTTTATGCTGCAGGACACTGGTAGCATTTTCTACTTTGTCCTCACATGGGGTTGTAATGCAGTGTTTATCTTTAACTGAGTGAACAATTTATTGCTAAGAAGAAGGCAGTCCACGTACAACAAAGAAACTAAGGGCTCTTTTCTCCTGCCATTTAAAGCTTAAATGACTCATTGTAATCTTTTGTTTTGCATCTCAACATTTACTCTCCTCTCTAAAGTATATGGTTTTTGTAGATCTTGCTATTTTAAAAAGAGAAAACGTTTGTTTGGGGGGTAGTGTGCCTGAATAAAAATGGAAGACTCCCACAACGCAATGATTCATGCATATGTGAGGAAAGCTCTGTCATCCTGCATGACTTACAGAGAGTTATGAGACAGCCAGGGCCCGGACAGTGTCCCCGGCGCTTTAGAAGTGGCTCTTTGCCCCTGGGCAGCAGGCATCTGCTCATGGCCCTAGCGGGTGCTGGGGATGCCCATCCACGTGCTGCCTGGAAGGCCACTTTTGTGTGAAGAATTGCGGGGCCATGGAAAGCAATTCACCGAACAAAGAGGACCCCAACCCTCCAGACTGTGAGAAAGTATCAGGCTCACTGAAGGGAGGAGTGATTCTGGGTATAGTTGGTATCCACCATACTGACCTGTACTTGGCCCCAGCTTCACCGCCTTCCCATTTAGAGGTGGCATGTAGAGGTAGGACTACAGATAAAAAAGGACAGAGCCATTTTCCCAAGAACGGGTGATGAGGTGGTAAGCTTGCCGTTTCCTCACGAGAGGGCAGATGTATACCCTAGTTCTTCCATCTAGCTGCAGAAAGTCATGTCATCAATCTGAAGGCCTCAGCACGCATGGTGGGAGCCTCAGTCTCAGGGCCAGCTGTGTCTATGTAGGGGTGGAGAAGCCTGACTCTCAGGCTAAGGACAACAGGAGCTTGGGTGGTTACAAACAGCTGCCACTGAAGAGCTGGTCAGATTGCATGGTGGATGCAAGGTGAGTGTCCTTGGGGACTCCTGGGAAGGAGTAGGGTATGTTTTGCTAGTACATTATCAGGAGATGCAAGAGCTTCAAGAATGAGTGACTATGGGGCCATTGGTGCCCCAGTTTGGTATGGCTGGGGAACCTATGTTCCTCTTGCTGAGCTACTGTGATCTAGGCTGAGCCAGACACTGGCCAGTTGTATGTCTCAAGGCCCTATAACAGGGGTCCCAGGGGCTTTATGAACTAAAGTGAGAGGAGAATTCCACGGTCAGTATTCCATGATGGCAGATGGGGTAAGAGGACATACCTGGGAGTGTTCTCTTTGTGAACATAACAGGGTTAGGACCAGGGACCAATCTCTGCCTTCAAGTTTACCCTTTCAAGACCCAGTATATGTATATATATAGCTACCACTGAATGTTGTACTTCTAGGGTTCATTGGGAAGCTACTGTCCCCCTGACAGTAAGGGCTGCTGGAAGGCAACACCTTATGTAATAGTTTGAAAAAGAAAAATAGACATGTGCCTAAAATGACTGTTTTTACAGGGTATTGTACGAAGTAGTGCTGAATCATTGAATTTTTGGTAGGAAAATTATGAATTTTAAAAAATTTTTATTTTGTACATATTTGTACCTCTGGACTCTGGGGGTACTCTGGGCATAGAATTTGTGTTCACAAGGAGACCTCATATGTGCTTCTGGGTGCCGAAGTTATGATTTGTGGAATAAGGCATAAAACAAAAACCATCTTACCTAACCAAAAATTCAGACACACTCAATGATTCAGCATGCCCTCCTTTACTGAAAACACATGTTGTTATTAGGTGCTGTCGAGTTAGTTCCAACTCACAGTGACCCTATGTACAACAAAACGAAACACTGCCTCATCCTGCACCATCCTCACAACTGTTGTTATGTTTAAGCCCGTTATTGCAGCCACTGTGTCAATCCATCTTATTGAGGGTCGTCCTCTTTTTTGCTGGCCCTCTACTCTGCAAAGCATGACGTCCTTCTCCAGGGACTGGTCCTTCCTGACAACATGCTCAAAGTATATGAGACAAAGTCTTGCCATTCTTGCTCCCAAGGAGCACTCTGGCTGTATTTCTTCTAGCGCAGATTTCTTCGTTTTTTTTTTAAATCCATGGAATATTCTATATTTTTCACCAACACCATAATTCAAAGGCATCAATTCTTCTTTGGCCTGCCTTATTCATTGTCCTGCTTTCACATTATATGAGGTGATTTTTAATAGAATAGAGAGACCTTTAAAATTGTGTAGGAGCTCATCCTAAGGACATTATCAGAAAAAGTAGGTTGTGGTTCATGCAACACCATTCTGTTATAGGTACTGTCAGGCCAAGTGCCAGGGCTGAGAAAGCCAGGACATGGTCTTCTGTGACAGGGACACAGGCCACCCTCAGGCAAATATCAGGAACGTGTTCAGGGAATTTGTGACATCACGCCATGGGGAAACGCAGATCCAATTACAGCCTCGTGCTCACACCAAAACTTGATGCCTCCTGTCTCCCCATGGTCTCCCAGATTTGTCGTCACTTCTTGTCCCTGCTTTGGGGTTTGGTGCAAGCCTGGCAGACCTGGGGCTCTTATCACATCCATGGTCTGGAAGGCTGGTGGGACTCAAGAGTACAACCTGGAATCAAATGCCCCTGTAACCAGACTCAGCAGTACCATGCCTACCTGCTGGCCTGTCCACTTGTCTAGTAGCTGGAATATCTGCTAATTTAACAAAGCACATTTAAAGAGTGTGACAGGTCTCTAAGGCACTACCACACAATTCAATTTCTCCTAGAGACCTCCTGCGCTGGCAGGCAGTCCTCATCATTGACACCCCTACTGGATTGCCACAGGCTTACTCACTCTTCCCCGTGTCTGGTGAAGGGAGAAGAGCTGCCCAAGAAGCTCTTTTCAGTGTTGGGGGCAAGAGGCTGCTGTTTTGCAGGTTGCTACTTTTTAGAAGAGAGTCCTAGTGGTGCAACGGTTAAGCATTCAGCTGCTAACTGAAAGATCGGCAGTTCAAACCCACCCAGCAGCTCTGTAGGAGCAAAGACCTGTCAACCTGTTCCTATAAAGATTAAAACCATATAAAGATTACAGGCTTGGAAATCCTAGGAGGCAGCTCTACTGTGTCATATAGGGTTGCTATGAGTTGGAATGAACTCCTTGGTAAACAACAACAACTTTTTAGAGGACCGTCAATGACTATTGACTTAACCTATTTTGGAAAATCGGTGGTCTTTCCAAATCTTGTCATCCACCCTTTCTAAATTGTACTTCCCTTTGGGATAAAAAGCTGGCTACTACCTTTGAATATAAGCAGATTAATTTAAAAGCTATGTATCTCTTGAGCTGGCTTAAAGTTGATCTTGATGAATGATTCTGTAGAGAGGGGAAAGCAAAGAAGTAAAGCAGTATTTGAAGAGTTGAACTCTGTAAAATGCCTCATCATTTTCACAAGAGAGATCTGTAGGTCTCAATTGTGAAAATGATTTAATTCCTGTTTAAAGGGCTTCCACTTAAATCCTCCATTTATCCCTAAAGCAAGTTAAAATTACCAAAGACATTCGGGGAATTTGAAATGTAAAATCCTTCTTAAAGAGAATTCCTCCTTGCAATAAGAGAATTGCAGAGAGAGAGAGAGAAATCAAGACATAAATCCCATACATTTCTGAATTCTATATATGGTTGTTTTCTTTTTTTCATTCTTCACCTCAAATGAGACACCTTGGACTTGGGGATGTCACAACTGAGAAAATTGGTATAAAATTGGGAGTCCAAGCTCAGCATGCGTTTAGAACACTTCGCCAGAATCTCACTTTTAATGATGCAACTGCAAATGAGTATAGGCTTGTAATTAGGAGACAGAACAGATGGTGAAGACTTAGTTTAAAGTGTTCATTAAAATAACCTACACTGCCAAGCTATCGTTCCCTGATATGAGGCTGCTGCTCAGTTGAAACGTGTTTCAGTAAGATGAGATGTAGGGAAAGATCACTGTGGTAGGGAACATAACATAATTGTTTCCCAATTGTCTGCCAATTTCCAGACATGTGTAGCATGGAAGCTCAAAAATGGTTACAGAATAACTCAAATTATTTTCAGATTCCTTGTCAAATAAACTCATTGCCCTCAAGTTGATTCCAGCTTACGGCAACCCCATGTGTTACAGAGTAGAACTGCTCCACAGGGTCTTCTTGGCTGTAATCTTTATGAAGGCAGATCACTAGGCTTTTCTCCCATGGCACCGTTAGGTGGATTTGAACCACCAACCTTTAGGATAGTAGTCCAGAACAAACCATTTGCACCACCCAAGGATCTTTTAACACTGTGTCAATAAGTGCACTTCACTGGGATATCTGTTGGGGCCAGTCTCTTCAATGTTCCCCAATGACCTCCCCTCCTGATATCCACTTCCTGGTGTAACTCCATTTCCTTGAGTGTGGGCTGGACTTACCAACTTGGTTCTAATAAATAGAATAGACAGAAGCAATGAGAGACCACTTCTGAGATAAGACTCAACATTCACCAGCTTCCATCTTGGGGGCCCTCCCTCATCACTGGCTTGCTCTGAGGGAAGCCAGCTTCCATGTTGTGATCTGTCCTGTAGAGAAGACCAAGCACAAGGAACTATGTCTGTGGCCAAGAGCCCATGAGGACCTGAGGCCAGTCAGCAGCCATGAAAGAGAGCTGGGAAGACACTCCCCTACTCAAGCCCTGGCTGCAGATTTTTGAGAGACCTTGACTCAGAGACTGGCAGCTGGATTCCTGAACCATAGAAAGTATGAGATAATAAGTTTCTTTTTAAGTTTTGGAGCAATTTGTTATGCAAAAATGTATAACTAATATACCATCCAACAGTGCAGTATCTTAGAAATTTAAGGCTTATTTCAAATTATTCAGTGGGAAAGTTGCCCATATACTTTTTTCCCCCTCATTTTATGTAATTGTGAATTGAACAGTTGTTTCCTGGAATCTTAGTAAAACATAGGATGAAAGACTTTGTTAGGTTATTCAACGGTAATACATTTGGTTGAATTTTTACAAGAGGACCCCTGGTGTTGCAGTGGTTAAAGCACTTGACTGCTAATGGAAAGGTTAGTGGTTCGAAACCACCAGAAGCTCTGCAAGAGAAAGATGTGGCAGTCTGCTTCCATACAGATTTACAGCCTTGGAAACCTATGTGGTGGCTATGAGTCAGGATCAACTTGACAGCAGAGGTTGGTTTTCTTGTTTTTTTTACAAGTAATTGACATGTCAAATTGATCATCCAGAAAAGCTAAACAGACTGGTTACTTTTAGAACAGACTGCCAGGAATAACAGATTGTCATGTCTACATTATTGTAGGTAGAGAAATAGGCATATGCGTGTTCATCATCACAAGCCTGTGAATACATGTATGAATGTGTATGTGGGTGCATGCATGCACGCACATATATGCAGATCTATTTTAGGGGATAATGTGCTGGACTGATATTTTGGACTTACTTGATATAAGTTGTATGACTCAGAACTGCATTCCAAAAACCCCTTTTTTATACACATGCCGTACTCCATTTTTAGAGAAATGAAGCTCTCATTGTTTTCTTCTCATCTCATTAGACGCTCCTTTTGAGACCGTTCTACTTTCTTGTTCCCCTTTTTCCTGCCTCTAAATGTTGGGATCCTTTAGGGCTCTTTTGGTAGACTTACTCTCTTCTTTCTATATTCTCTGTCTTTAGGTGACCTCGTGTGGGGTAAAGAGCCTAATTTTATCCCAAATGAGGTGGCCTTTGTCCTTGGCTCTGGAGCCTTTGGAGTAATTGAGGTGTCTTGGTCTAGGACTTCCTGGCCACACCTAAGGATTTGTGCTCGTGAGTGGAGGCTGGCCAGACCAGAAAAGGCTTAACTGGGAGGCCAACATCAACAACCTCAGGATGCATGGTCTAGCGTATCACGTAGGACTTGTGGGTAAAAGCCCTGAGCACAGAGGTTCATAGAGTTTCCTGGTTGATGAGAACATTTGCTGTCAGGAGTGTAGCATGTCCCTTGGGACATGGAGGCTTCATGTTGGGAACACTCCCAGACTTCTCACCGTGCATCTGTTCATTTGTATCCATTTTTGTTATAATAAATCTCTAGTTGTAAGTACGGTACTAAGGTGCACTTGACCCTAGCCATGGTGTTTTCAATCACCTCATATGCATGTGAAAGCTGGACAATAAATAAGGATGACTGAAGAAGAGTTGATGCCTTTGAACTGTGGTGTTGGTGAAGAATGTTGAATATCATGCCAAAAGAAGGAAAAATCTGTCTTGGAGGAAGTACAACCAGAATGCTCCTTAGAAGCAAGGATGGCAAGACTTCGTTTCACATACTTTGGACATGTTATCAGGAGAGATCAGTCCCTGCACAACTACATCATGCTTAGTAAAGTAGGGGGTCATCCAAAAAGGGCCATCGTCAACAAGATGGATTGTCGCACTGGCTGCAACGATAGGCTTAAGTATGGCAGCAATTGTGAGGATGGCACAGGACCAAGCAGTGTTTCATTCTGTTGTGCATAGGGTTGCTGTGAGTCAGAACAGACTCAACGGCACCTAACAACAACAACAAAGTATGGTATAAACCAAACCAAAAAAACCAAACCTGTGGCCATCAAGTCAACTCTGACCCATAGCAACCCTATAAGGACAGAATAGAATTGCCCACATAGGGTTTTCAGGGAGCGGCTGGTGGATTTGAACATCGACCTTTAATTAACAGCCAGGCTCTTAACCACTATGCCTCCAGGGCTCCAAGTATGATATACTCACCATGAATTCTGTGAGTCGTTCAGAAAATTATGGAACCCCAAAGGGCAGTGTAGCCAGCAGGTCAGAAAGGAAGGGTGTCCTGTGAACTCTCAGACTTGCAGGTGGCATTCTGAAGGGGTAGTGGGAAACTAGCCCTGAATTTGTGGCCAGCAGGTCAGAAGGTTGGGGTTTCGTGTGGACTCACCAAATTTGATTGACATCTGCCTATTTGGCAGTCTGAAGGACAATGTCTTTTTAACTGGTGAGCTTTTAGCTAGCTCCAGGTGGCTAGAGTCAGAGAGAAAGATAGAGTGCCGCAGAGGCAATTGGTTACCAGGACGAAGAAGTGGGAATGTGAGAACTGGATCAATCTCCACATTTTGGGGATTAGATTCATGCTGATTCTTAGGGCTCACCTTGGCTAATCCTACTATTCAAATACTACAAATAAATTGAGAACTCCAGAATATGTATGTTCTATCCTGAGGTTCAGTGGCACAGTAGTTAAAAGCTTGGCTGCTAACCAAAAGGTCAGCAGTTCAAATCCACCAGCCAATCCTTGGAAACTCTATGGGGACAGCTCTACTCTGTCCTACAGGGTGGCTATGAGTTGGAATGTAGGGGTTAGCAATAAGTATCCTGAGCTCCAGACTCATAAATCTTGATATCATCATTTGGGTGTCTAATGAGAATGTTAAATTTAAAACGTCCAGAATAAAACTCTTAGTTTTTCTTCTTGTGATTTAGTTTCACATATTAGTAAATGATAAGTCCATTTGTTGAGCAGTTCAAGCAAATACGTAGGGGATATCTTTAACTCCTGATACCCTATATCAAATCCATCAGGAAAGCTTGTTGGTACTACCTTCAAACATACACCAAATATGACCCCGTTTTATCAACTCTACTGTTACCAACCAAGCCTAACCTACCAATATTTCACATCTCTTTTTTACTACTATGTTGTTGTTAGGTACCGTCGAGTTTGTTCTGACTCACGGTGACCCCAACTACAACAGAACTAAACAGCTTGGCTCTGTGTCATCCTCAAAATTGTTGGTATGCTTGAGGGCATTGTTGCGCCCACTGTGTCAGTCCATCTCATTGAGGATTTTCCTCTTTCTTGCTGACCCTCTACTTTACCTACCATGATGTCCTTCTCCAGGGACTGATCCCTCCTGACAACAGGTCCAAAGAATGTGAGAGGTAGTCTTAACCATTTTTGCTTCCAAGAAGCATTCTGGCTCTACTTCTTCCAAGGCAGATTTGTTCATTCTTTTGACAGTACATGGTATATTCAATATTCTTCACCAACACCACAATTCAAAGGCATCAATTCTTCTTCTGCCCTCCTTATTTATTGCTCAGCTTTCACATGCATATAAAAAAAAAAAAATTTTTTTTTTTTTTTTTTTTTTTATAAGACAAATGAAAATACCATGGGTTGGTTCAGGTGCACCTTAGTCTTCAAGGTAACATCTTTGCTCTTCAACACTTTAAAGAGGTCTTTTGCAGCAGACTTGCCTAATACAATCGGTCTTTTAATTTCTTGACTGCTGCTGCCATGGGTGCTGATTGTGAATCCAAGTAAAATAAAATCCTTCTCAACTTCAAACTTTTCCCTGTTTATCATGATGTTGCTCATTGGTCCAGTTGTGAGGATTTTTGTTTTCTTTATGTTGAGGTGCAATCCATCCCGAAGACTGTGGTCTTTGATCTTCATTAGTAAGTGCTTCAAGTCCCCTTCACTTTCAGCAAGCAAGGTTGTGTCATCTGCATAACGCAGGTTGTTAATGAGTCTTCCTCCAAACCTGATGCCCCGTTCTTCTTCGTATTTGTTCGGCATAAAGATTAAATAGGTATGGTGAAAGAATACAACCCTGATGCACACCTTTCCTGACTTTAAACCAATCAGTATCCCCTTGTTCTGTCCAGACAACTGCTTCTTGATCTATGTAAAGGTTCCTCATGAGCATAGTTAAGTGTTCTGGAATTCCCATTCTTCACAATGTTATCCATAATTTGTTATGATCCACACAGTCGAATGCCTTTGCATAGTCAATAAAACACAGGTAAACATCCTTCTGGTATTCTCTGATTTCAGCCAGGATCCATCTGACATCAGTAGTGATTTCCCTGGTTCCACGTCCTCTTCTGATTCAGCCTGAATTTCTGGCAGCTTCCTGTCGATATACTGCTGCAACTGCTTTTGAATGACCTTCAGTAAAATATTACTTGCATGTGATGTGAATGATATTGTTTGATAATTTCCAAACTGGGTTGCATCACCTTTCTTGGGACTAGGCATAAGTATGGATCTCTTCCAGTCATTTGGCCAGGTAGCTCTCTTCTAAATTTTTTGGTATAAATGAGTGAGCACTTCCAGTGTTGCATCTGTTTGTTGAAACATCTCAATTGATATTCCACCAATTCCTGGAGGCTTGTTTGTTGCCAATGCCTTCAGAGCAGCTTGGATTTCTTCCTTCAGTACCGTCGGTTCCTGATCGTCTGCTACCTCTTGAAATGGTTGAACATCGACCAATTCTTTTTGGTATAATGACTCTGTGTATTCCTTCCATCTTCTTTGGATGCTTCCTGCATCATTTAATATTTTCCTCATAGAATCCTTCACTCTTGCAACTCAAGGCTTGAATTTTTTTCTTCAGTTCTTTCAGCCTGAGACATGCTGAGTGTGTTCTTCCCTTTTGGTTTTCTATCTCTGGGTCTTTGCACATGTCATTATAATACTTTACTTCGTCTTTTCAAGCCAGCCTTTGAAATCTTCTTTTCAGTTCTTTTACTTCATCATTTCTTCCTTTTGCTTTAGCTGCTCAATGTTGAATAGCAAGTTTCAGAGTCTCTTCTGACATCCATTTTGGTTTTTTCTTTCCTGTCTTTTTAATGACCTCTTGCTTTCTTTATGTATGCCCTTGATGTGGTTCCCCAACTCACCTGATCTTCAGTCATCAGTGATAAATATGTCAAATCTATTCTTGACATGGTCTCTAAATTCAGGTGGTATATACTCAAGGTCATATTTTGGCTCTTGTGGACTTGCTCTGATTTTCTTCAGTTTCATCTTGAACTTGCATATGAGCAATTGATGGTCTGTTCCACAGTTGGCCCCTTGCCTTGTTCTGACTGATGATATTGAGCTTTTCCATTGTCTCTTTCCACAGATGTAGTCGATTTGATTCCTGTGTATTCCACCTAGTGAGGTCCATGTGTGTGGTCACCATTTATGTTAGTGAAAAAGGTATTTGCAGTGAAGAAGTTGGTCTTGCAAAATTCTATCATGCGATCTCTAGCATCATTTCTATCACTGAGGCCATATTTTCCAACTACCAATCCTTCTTCTTTGTTTCCAACTTTCTCATTCCAATCATGAATAATTATTACTGCATCCTGATTGCATGTTCTATCAATTTCAGACTGCAGAAGCTGATAAAAATCTTCAATTTCTTCATCTTTGGCCTTAGCGGTTGGCATGTAAATTTGAATAATATTATTCAACATTATTATATGACTGCCAAACTACATCAATACTGCCAAACCACTGAGAATCATAGTCCAGCCAAGCTGACACACAACCTCAATGATCACAGCACTTAAAAACAACTACAGTGTATAAAAAGAAAGTTAATTTTCACATATTAATCCTGTATCCCATGACTTTGTTAATTTTAGTTGTTGGTTCTTACAGTTATTTTTAGAATCTTCAGCTGTTTCCACATAAACAATAATGCATCTGACTATGTTGTAGTTGTGTGCCATTGAGTGAATTCTAACTCATAGCCACCCCATGTGACAGAGTGGAACTGCCCAGAAGGTTTCCCAAGCTGTAATCTTTATGGGAGCAGATTGTCAGGGCTTTTCTCTTGCAGAGCCACTGGGGGGTTCAAACCTCCTACCTGGTGCTTAGCAGCCAAGTGTTTAACCACTGCACTACCAGGGCTACTTCATTTGACCGTAGAGTTTTGTTTGTTTGTTTGTTTTTACTTCTTTTTTCTCTCGCAATGCTGTTTAAGTATTCTTCTTGCTTATTTGGAATGGATAGGATCTCTGGTACAATGTGGAAGAGAAGTGCTAAGAGTGGTCCTCATTGTCTTTTGCCTGATCTATGAGGACAGAGTAGAACTGCCTCATAGAATTTCCAAGGAGCATCTGGTGGATTCAAACTGTTGACCTTTTGGTTAGCAGCGGTAGCACTTAACCACTACGCCACCAGGGTTTTCATTAGAGATAGTAGCTGTCCTTAAAATAATGCATGATTTTTGGAAGAAATAATTTTCCTCGGTATATATCATGTGTTTTACTCAACATCCAATGTTCAATTACTTGGCACTTAAATATCCTTTAAAGATAAGCATATTTTTATTATGCATTTTCTGAGTCAAAGCACAACTACATTTCATTTCTCCTGGGTCTGATATGAGGCCACCCAATTTCACACTCAACTGGAAAAGTGAGAAGGGGGAAAGCAGCTGAATGATAACCCGGGGTTACCCTAACATTTCTTGTGTTAGAGGTCTGGGTTTGGAGTGAGATGAGGCACTTCAACGAGATTCCACACCACATTCTTTTAACCCACACTCATACCAATGGAATTATTCTCTTTTTAACTGTAAAATAGGCAACAAGGATAAGGTTATGATGCGGATATAGATCATGAGTACATTTCTTATGGGTCATGCATGTCTGTTCCCATTTATAATGAAGCGCAATGGGTTCTGTGTTTAGGAATTAAGGAGTTTATACATTTTGAATGCTTGTTCATAAACCTTGGTATTACCTGGGCCTGAAAGTACTCTAAGGAGCCCTAAGTGTGCAAAGGTTAAGCACTAAGATGCTAACTGAAAGGTTGGCGTTGAAAACCGTCAGTGACTTTGCAGAAGAAAAAAACTGGTGATCTGCTCCCATAAAGATTACAGCCTAGGAAACCATTTGGGCAGTTCTACTCTGCCCCATAGGGTCTCTATGAATTGCAGTTGACTCAACGGTACATAACAACAGCAACAACAAAAGTACTCTGCATCTCTCTGACAAGAGAAAGTCTCTTGTTCATCCATCTCTGAATCCATCATCTAAGTTTATCATTTACAACTTTTTTAAAATTAGGGTTCATACATTACACATATATAATACATGGGGTTCAAAGGGCATACACTTGACAGATACAGTATACCATATTTGAAGACCTGAATCTTAGAGAAAACTTAAAAAAAAAAACTAAACCCACTGCTGTAGATATAAAGTCAGTTCTGACTCTTAGTGGCCCCATAGGGTTTTCAAGGCTGTAAATCTTTACAGAAGGAGACTGCCTGTGGTGCAGCTGGTGGCTTCGATCTGACAACCTTTTGGTTAGCAACTGAACCCTTTAAGAAACTTAGAGAGTCGTATCTAAAATCAATTACTTAACTGAAGATAAACCAGGACAATTGATATATTTTGCTTTGAAGCCTACTCATATTACATCAAGGTAGTCTGACTTCAATTTCCTACCCACTGTTGTTGTTGTTAAGTGCTGTTGAGTCAGACCTGACTCATAGTGACCCTATGTTGAACAGAATGAAATATTGGCTGGTCCTGTGCCAGCTTCACAATCCTCGCTATGTTTGAGCCCATTGTTGCAACAACTGGGTCAGTCCATCTCAATGAAAGTCTTCTTTTTCACTGACCCTCTACTTTACCAAGTATGATGTCCTTCTTCAAGGACTGATCCCTCCTGATAATATGTCCAAAGTATGTAAGAATTCTTACCATCCTTCCTTCTAAGGAGCATTCTGACTGTACTTTTTTCAAGACAGATTTGTTTGTTCTTCTGGCAGCCTACCATATATTCAGTATTTCTTGCCAACACCATAATTCGACAGTGAATGACAATTCAGACATTTAACCAGAAGACTGTTGTGCTTGGACACTGATTCTAAAACACTGGCAACAGTCAGCATTTTCCAGCCTAGTTTTAGGCTCAAATAAGAACAATAACAGGTCAGTGAAGGAAGACAGATGTATCACAATCCAATGTCAGAGTCTTAAAGTAACTATAATCAAAAAGACTAATAAATAAAAAAGCAATAGCTCTGGATGCAGGCTTTTCTCTACTACCCTCCCCCCCAGCCCCCGCCCCAGTCCATTCCTCAAGTTGCTTTTCTGTCCTTCTCAGCCCTACTTTTGCCTCAGGGGCTCATCCTTGCAAAGAAATATCACTTGGAATCTTTGCCCTTTGGTTTCTGGTAGGACTCTCCCCACAGGAAGTGAAGCGAAGGTAGGGAGGAGGGAGACAATGTTTCTTATCTCCTACTTCCATCTTTTGGGGTTCTGCCTCAGGCAGGAGATGAAACTTCTGCAGGTGATCTGTCCTCCAGGATCAGGATCATATGAGACTCCAGGAACATCTCTAAATTAGTAATAATAATAATAATAAAACAGCTTCCATTGAATCCATTCCAACTCATGGTGACCCTGATTGTGTCAGAGTAGAACTGTGCTCCACAGGGTTTTCAAAGGCTGATTTTTTTGGAAGTAGGCCTCCAAGTCTTTCTCTCAAGGTACCTCTGGGTAGACCTGGACCTCCAGCCTTTCAGTTAGCAGCTGAGCATGTTAACAGTTTGCACCATCCAGAGACTCCAAAATTATGATAGCTTCCTGCCATTGCTAGTCTCCAGAATCTCCCGTTGCCTGACTGGTCTTGGAATCCTTTCCCTGCTTCCTCATATCATCCCATCATTAAAGACTTGACTTTTAGACCATTGGAAGAACTCACCTTTCATTCCAGTGCCCCCACTAGTAAACACTGCCAATTCATATATCCACTTGTGTTTAGTTGAATTGAGTATTCCGAAAAACATTCCCAAGAAACACAATTATCGATTTAAATTCGTGTTATATTAAAAAAGTGATTTTGAATTCTGTCCCCTGGAGGTTTCATTTTCCTTGTGCCTGTGGTGGTTTAATGCTAGACAGGAAGCATAATAGTCTTGGATTATTTTTGATACTTTTCCTTGTAAAAAGAAATATGTATTTTTCTTTCAAAATGGAATTTTATTCACTCATTCTTTAGTTATGACTACAGGACTTAGGAGATTTTATATTCCTAAGGGATGCTGTTCCTGCATTACCTGGGGTCAGTCAACAGTTAGGTAAAGATATTTTCAGTAGTAGTTTTCCCTGGACTAAGGCCTTTGTTGCTACTGACAATTCGATATTCCATTACTACTTGGCTTAATGACACCTGTTTACAACAAAATAACAAATGTCCTGTTATTTTTGTGCATGGCAGATATTTTTTTTTTTTTGAAAGAGAAGAAGAGAGGGAGAGTGGATGAGAGAGAGAGAAAGGGAAAGGAGAGAGAACCGTGTACCTCTACTCCTACTTCATCTGAGCCTTTATTTCTCCATTCTCATTTCCAGTTACTTCAAAATCACTAGATAAAAACACAGACAGGCAGCTTACTGACATTCTGTTCAAAAGGAGATCAGCCTGAGTGTTTCCAGAGATCTTGTTGTTAGAAAGTGTAAGCACAGCAATATCTGAGTGAAAAGAGAACTTGTGTGGAGATGGAAAAGGAGGAAGAAATGCATTAAAAAGAAAAGGAGAAGGGAGGAGGGCCTTATCACTTCATGTCTGCGCTCCTGGGAGGTGGAAGGGAGGAGAAATGAAGAAAGAGACAAGAATACAGGACAGACAGACAGTAACATTAGATTCTTGAGAAGATGCCCAAGGCTGGGATTCAAAACCATCAGGGATGGCCTGGCATTCATGGGAGGAAAGGCAATGTGTGCCAGACTGGAAGGTTTGGAGGTTTGAGACCAGAGATTGAAAGCATCTGCCAGAGGCCTTCATTTCCATAGGGAATTCAGAGGGAGGCAAGACCCTGAATAGAGAGAGAGAAAGGAGGTAGAAATGTCCCTTAAGTCTACTTTAATTTATAGTTCTCCATTTGTTTCTTTCTTTTTTTTCAATTTATTTATTGAAGAAATGAGGATGTCCATCCTACAGAGTTTCAGAGATTCTGGATTTTTTTAGTTCAAGATGAATGAATAGGAGTCCTGGTGGCCCAGTGGTTAAGTGCCTGATGTTGGCAGTGCAAACCCACCAACCGCTCAGTGGGCGAAAGATGTGGCAGTCTGTTTCCATAAAGATTTGCAGCCTTAGAAACCCTATGGGGCAAGTCTACTTTGTCCTATTGGGTTGCTATGAGACAACAATGTTGTTTGTTTTTTGTTTTTGTTTTTTTGGTTAAAAGATGAATAGATCAAGTCACTGGTCACCAATAGCTGCTCACATCACAAAATGAAAGACCACTAGACATTACGTAACTTCTTAGTAAATAAAATAAAGTCACCTTGGAACTGGTCTTGTGAAAGAAAAAAAAAAATCAAAGCTGAATTTGATCAAATTCAATCTATAGGAACAGGTTCATTTATCAGTTTGTAGAAATGCAGAGGACCATGCTAAATGACACCACATAGATTGAACAAATAAAATCCAGAATCTCTGTCAGATGCTAGTCATTTTTTTTTTCTACTTCCTAGGCAATTTGCTCACCTTTATTTTCCAGCCAGAGAATTGAATTTTCTCTTTATTCCTACCATATTTTTAATATCCAATACATTGATTTTGCTCTCTGGATGTTCCTGGTTTATACCATATTATGCTTGATTCCTGTTTGCAACTTTTTCTCCCTCTGAGGCCATTAATTATAATCAGTTTTGTCATAAGTTTCTTCTTTCCTCCTTTCTGCATTGTTTCTGTTTTTTCCAAGTTTCTTTTTCTTTTTTCTGTTTGTTTATTCTGCTCTCTATGTTTCATGATAGGTGATTTCCTTATATATCTTGACCAGCAGCTATCTGTTCATTTTCAAGAATGAGGTATGTAAATGAGCCTGGAACTCTTGATGGGCAAGGGCTTGTAGAGTGGGAGCTTCATTGCGGGAGCACTGAGTGAAGGACACTTCAACTGTCAGTTGCATTAGAAAACTTCCCTGGAGATAAGCCTTCCAGTCTCCTGCTGGGGGTATATGAAGTTGTCTATCAGCATTCTGACAGTCACTTGGAGGAAGGAGCATGTTTCTCCCTCCCCCCCCCCGCCACTCTCTCCATAGAACCTACGTTCTTGACAGTTGTCCTATTGCAAAAGAGCAGGGTTGAAGAAATTATACTTTAGGCTAGTCATTAAAGGCAGTACTCTCAAAGAAATAAATGTCTAATGGTGGACTATTGTGGATAAATTCATGGTGGGAAGGGGGTGAAGGTATTTCTATGTGGGAAATTTTTGTACCATCCCATGAAAATTCACCAAATGTGAAACCTCTAATTCTTCAAATATTTGGCCTACCTGCACTGTAAAGAGAGTGATGACTGGAAATATTCCAATCAGAGAGGTTTTCTCAGGTCATCCTCTGACATGTTCTTGCGTTCATTGAACTCTGAATGTGACTTTACACTTTGGTACGGAAACAAGTCCCTCTGTTCCACCAAATGCATCACCAGGCCCTTGTCCAGGTGTCTCTCTAATAAAAAGAGCTTTTGTCGAGGACTCATGATGCCACTCTTGTGAGAAAATTTGAAATGCTTTATTTTTGGAATAAATTAAAATTGTATTATAAACACATTGCATGTATTACCGTGAATACTATTTGGAGCACTATGTGTATTTTTCTCTGTACTATTTGTAATGATTAATCTAGTATTGTTGTTGTGTGTCATTGAGTCAATTCTGACTTATAGTGACCCTATAGGACAGAGTAGAATTGCCCCATAGGGTTTCCTAGGCTGAATTCTCTAAAGAAGCAGATCACTACATCTTTTCTCCTGCAGAGCAACTAGCAGTCTCAAAACACCAACTTTTTGGTTAACAGCCAAGCACTTAACCATTGTGTAACCAGAGCTCCTTAATCTAGGATTAGCCTAGATGAAAATCCAATGTGAAAACTAGGGAGTACAATAGAAAATCTCATTTCCCATTTGGCAATAAGAAAGATGTTATATGAACTTGAAGCAATACAACTATAAAACCACTAAAAGAACCAGTTGCCTTCAAGTCAATTCTGACTCATGGCGACTCCACGTGTGTCATGGTAGAACTGTGCTCCACAGGGTTTTCAATCATTGATTTTTCAAAAGTAGATTGCCAGGCCTTTCTTCCAAGGCACTTCTGGATGGATTTTAACTGCCAACCTTTCAAGAATTTAACCATTCATGACACACAGAGACTCCCTACAATACAAATATTATACAACAATGCAACTATACAAGGGGCAATAATGGTTACAGATGGCCTTGACATTACAATTTCATTCCCTTAAAGTTTATCCCTTATACTGTATCCCTTAAAGTCCCACACGGTCCCAGGTTCTGTCAGGCTTTCCATAGCCCTCAGTGGTAGGTCATGGCCAGACAGTGTTCATCCAGTCAGACCAAGGAAATCCCTTTAGATAAATGTACCTCACTTAGATGAATGGACCCCCACTTGCAGGTCATAGATGTGAGGGAGCCACAAATGTAAAGAACTACTGGTAAATGAAACAGCAAGGCATCTGTGATCCAAGTGAAACTGCAAGGATAAATCAAACATTTCTTCACGAGAAAAATGAGGAGAAACGTGCCAGTTCCAGCACGCACAATGCTCGGAAAACTCTTCTCCAAAAAGCTGTATTTATATATTTCGGCACTGCACATAGTATATAAAAATAAAATCTTGCTCTGCCAAGCAAATGGGCTTATATGCCACATCCTCCATCATCATGAAGGAAGAAAATGAGATTCCTTAAACAACAGTTATGCTTTAGTGCACAGCTCTAACTGGTTTTCGCCAGTGTTGCTGGGGTGGATCTCTGAGTTCTATTTGTAATAAGATAACTATTTTACCACCTGGGAAAACTTCCAGGTGATAAGTCTGTGTGAGCTTCTAAACAGTTTAGAGTTGTACTTCATTTTATTTTATTTCCTCTTGAAATGCCCTAGTCATCCTGAATTCTGGGAGGACATAATCAGTGAAGCCCAGTGTGTCCAGATGGAAGGCAAGGCCACTCTTTCTGAAATTCTGGGTCCTTGGAAAGAGACCACAGCCTTCCTCAGACTTCCTGTGGGAGTATACACGGGGCCTCATTTCTCTGATGCTTTCCTTAAAACCAAAAACCCTTCTTCACTGATTTTGTTTGCCAGGCATCAGGGAAGGTTAAACCTTTGTTGTTTGTTTTCTTCATTGCTTGCTCTGAACAAGGGAAAGAGAAAAGGATAGTTTTTAACAACCAGAATGCTCCTTAGAAGCAAGGATGGAGAGACTTTGGCTCACTTACTTTGGACACGTCATCAGGAAATATCATTCTTTAGAAAAGAACATCAAGTTTGGTAAAGTGGATAGTTAGTGAAAACAAGGGAAATCCTCCATGAGATGAATTGACATGAAGGCACAGCCATGGACTCAAACATACCAACAATTATGAAGATGGTGCAGGACCAGCAATTTTTCGTTCATAAGGTCTCCATGAGTCAGAGTCAACTCAAAGATACCTGACAACAACAATTACTATATTTCCTTCAACTTTGACCTGAGCTCATGTCACAATTTAAGGCAGAGCCCAGGAAAAGGCTTGCCTGAAACTAGGCAGCAGCTCAATTCTTAGGATTCCCAGAAAAACAAGGTGTGCTGAATCTTTCTTCTGGTAGTTCAAATTGATTTCTTAGCCTCTCATAAATTTTTCATTTGAATTATTGTACTTTTCAACTTCAAAATTTGCATTTCTTTATTTTTATAATTTTACTTCTTTATTGACATTCTGTATTTGACAAGACATTTTCATCACAGCTACCATTAGTTTGTTAAGAATGGTTTTCTTTGTTAACGTATTTATAATGGTTACTTTGAAGTCTTTGTTAAATCCAACATCTGGGCCTCCTAACAGGCAGTTGTTTGTTCTCCCCCCACCCATGTATGAGTCACACTTTCATATTTCTTTGGAAGTCTTGTAATTTTTTTGTAGAAAGTAGACATTTTAAGTAATATATTGCACCAACTTTGGATATTTACTCCCTCCCTGCTCTTTGGGTCTTGTTTCTGTTGTTTATTTGTGTAGTGATTTGGTTAGACTTTTTTTTAAGTAGAACTGTCTTTATTCACACGTGACATGATTGCGTACACAGAAAACACTAGGACATTTACCAAAAAAAAAAAAAACTGCTGAACTAATCAGTGAATTTAGCAAGGTTGCAACACACAAAGTCAATATGCAAAAGTTAATTGCACTTTGAGGATAGGCGGAGTCAAGATGGTGGAATAGACGCTTCCCTCGAGCCCTCTTTACAACAAAGACCCAAAAAAACAAGTGAAACAAGTATATTTGTGACAAGCTGGGAGCCCTGAGCATCAAAGGCAACCTTAGACAATGAACTGAGGGGCAAGAGGAGGAAGAGACCATTCAGAAGTGGAGAGGAGTTACCAGACCTTAAACACAGGGAGCCCTCAGGCACCATTCCCAGAGTGGGCAACAGTGGCAGCAGTGGGCTGGTCCTAGTGTTTGGCCGCAGTTTCCTCAGGTAGAAGCAGCCAGCCACACAACCCAATCACACCTCTGGAACTTGAGGAGAATGGCCCTCTAGGCAAAAGCTAAGAACTTGCATATATTTTACCTCACCCCCCCTCCCCGCCACCCCCAAGCCGGCTTCAGCGGCTGAATCCCTTGGCCTGAGATAGACCCTGGTGAGCACCTAGAGCCATCCTCCTGCACTTAGGGAAGGAAAAAAATTGCAACTGTGGGGAAAAGATAATTTGCTAGCTCCATTAACTGGGAGAGCTCAGGACAGAAGCAGCTCCTCTCCAGGCATAAACTGTCTGTGGACCTTGAGCACCCTTCCCTTCTGCATGGACCTATGTGGGCCTATTTCGGGAGAATAGGCCCTTGTTGGCAAACTCCAACCATTTCAACTGTGCAGTGGAGAGGTGGATGTTTGACATTTGACATTGCTTTGCCTACTAAAAAAGGTCCTCACCTACCCAAATCAGGGACCTAAGGACTGGTAGCTGCACTCAGGTCACCCAGCCACCCACGACAGGGGTCCAAAGATAACCAGTACCTCCCAGTACTTACAACCAAAAACTCTGGGTGCCCATGGTCCCTCTGCAGAACCCACCCACTAGCACTCTGTAGGAAACAGAGACACATTTTCCTCAGAGACACTCGGGGTCGGTTCTCAGCCCCCTGCCTTGTTCAGAGCATGACCCCCTGTTGCAATCAGATACCAGTATATATGCCAATCACCCCTGCCCCTCTAAGAATGTAGGACAGAGCCTGTACCACATACTTGATATCAGCTACCTGGAAATCTGAGCTGAATTCATACAAGAAAACTGAATGGACTCCTAGACTGATATACCTGATAACAGCTCTAGCCAGCTGGAGACAGGACACCAGAGCTCCAAAGGAGGAAATAATCAAGCTAGCTCACTCAAGCAACCCATAGGGGTATACCAAAACAAAACAAAGCAAGCAACTACCACACAGTAAGCAAGCATAAACTAATACAATAACTTATAGATGGCTTGGAGACAATAGTCAATATCAAGTCACATGAAGAAACAGACCATGATCACCTCAACAGGCTCTCAAAACAGAGAATCCAGGGATCTTTTAGATGAAAGTGCATTCTTGGAATTACCAGATGCAGAATACAAAAGTTTAATATACAGAACCCTTCAAGACATCAGAAAGAAAATGAGGCAATACACAGAACAAGCCAAGGAACACACAGATAAAGCAACTGAAGAAATTAGAAAGATTATTCAGGAACATAATGAAAAGTTTAATAAGCTGGAAAAATCCATACACAGACAGCAATCAGAAATTCAGAAGCTTAAAAATAAAATTACAGAATTAGACAACTGAATAGAAATTCAGAGGACAAAATTGAGCAAGTAGAAGCTAGAATTTCAGAACTCGAAGATAAATCACTTGGCACTAATATATTTGAAGAAAAATCAGATAAAAGAATTAAAAAAAATGAAGAAACCTTAAGAATCATGTGGGACTCTATCAAGAGAAATAACCTGCAAGTGCTTGGAGTACCAGACAGGGAGGGATAACAGAAAATACGGAGGAAATTGTTGAAGATTTGTCAGCAGAAAACTTCCCCAATATTGTGAAAGATGAGAAGATATCTATCCAAGATGGTCATCGAACTCCACATAAGGTAGGTCTTAAAAGAAAGTCACCAAGGTATATTATAATCAAGCTTGCCAAAACCAAAGATAAAGAGAGAATTACAAGAGCAGTGAGGGATAAACAAAAAGTCACCTACAAGGGAGAGCCAATATGAATAAGCTCGGACTATTCGTTTTTTTTTTTTACTCAGCAGAAACCTTGCAGGCAAGGAGGCAATGGGATGACATATTTAAAAAAATGGAAGGAAAAAAATTGCTTGCCAAGAATCATATATCCATCAAAACTGTCTCTTAAATACGAAGGTGAAATTAAGACATTTCCAGAGAAACACAAGTTGAGGGAATTCGTAAAAAACAAACCAAAACTACAAGAAATACTAAAGGGAGTTCTTTGGTTAGAAAATCAATAGCATCAGGTATCAATCCAAGACCAGAACACTGGGCAGAGCAACCAGAAGTCAACCCAGACAGGGAAATCAAAAAAAACAAAGCAAGATTATTTTAAAAAAGAAAAAAAAAAAAAAGGCCAACACAGGGTAATGGAGATGTTATTATATAAAAGAAGACATTAAAATAATAAAGAGAAACTAAGAAATGTAATCATACACCTTCCATATGGAGAGAAAGATACGGCAATACAAAGAAATAGAAGTTAGTTTTAAATTTAGAAAAATAGGGGTAAATAATAAGGTAGCCACAAAGGTGACAAACTATCCTACTCATCAAAATAAAATACGAGGGAAAAACACAGACTCAGGAGAAACAAAATCAACAACAACAAATATGAGGAAAGGACAATGTATAAAGAAAATCTACTCAGCACATAAAATCAAGTGGGAAAAAGAAACTGTCAACACACAAAAAAAGACACCAAAATGATCGCACTAAATTCATGCCTATGCATAATTACCCTGAATGTCAATGGATTAAATGCACCAATAAAGAGACAGAGAGTGGCAGAATGGATTAAAAAACAAGATCCGTCTATATGCTGCCTACAAGAGACACACCTTAGACTTAGAGACACAAACAGACTAAAACTCAAAGAATGGGAAAAAAATATATCAAGCAAACAACAATCAAAAAAGAGCAGGAGCAGCAATATTAATTTCTGACAAAATACACTTTAAAGTTAAATCCATCAGAAAGGATAAGGAAGAATACTATATAATGATTAAATGGACAATACACCAAGAAGATATAACCGTATTAAATGTTTATGCACCCCATGACAGGGCTGCAAGATACATAAAACAAACTCTATCAGCATTGAAAAGTGAGATAGGCAGCTCCACAATAATAGTAGGAGACTTCAACACACCACTTTCTGTGAAGGACAGAACATCCAGAAAGAAGCTCAATAAAGACACTCTAAATGCCACAATCAACCAACTTGACCTCGTAGATGTATACAGAACACTCTACCCAACAGCAACCAACTATACTTTCTTTTCTAGTGCACATGGAACATTCTCTAGAATAGACCACATATCAGGTCATAAAGCAAGCCTTAGCAGAATCCAAAACATTGAAATATTACAAAGCATCTTCTCTGACCATAAGGCCATAAAAATGGAAATCAATAACAGGAAAAGCAGGGAAAAGAAATCAAACACTTGGAAACTGAACAATGCCCTGCTCAAAAAAGACTGGATTATAGAAGACATTAAGGATGGAATCAAGAAATTCATAGAATCCAATGCAATGAAAACACTTCCTATCAGAACCTTTGGGACACAGCAAAAGTGGTGCTCAGAGGCTAATTTATATCAATAAATGCCCACATCCAAAAAGAAGAAAGGGCCAAAATCAAAGAATTATCCCTACAACTTGAACAAATAGAAAGCAACCAAAGAAACACACAGGCACCAGAAGAAAACAAATAATAAAAATTAGAGCTGAACTAAATGAAATAGAAAACAGAAAAACAATTGAAAGAATTAACAAGACCAAAAGCTGGGTTTTTTTTTGAAACATTCAACAAAATTGGTAAACCACTGGCCAAACTCACATAAGAAAAACAGGAGAGGAAGCCAATAACCAGAATAAGAAATGAGATGGGTGATATTACAACATACCCAACTGAAATTAAAAGAAGCATCAGATTAGTATAAAAAGCTATACTCGAACAAATTTGAAAACCTGGAAGAAATGGGTGAATTCCTAGAAACACACTACCTACCTAAACTAACACAAACAGAGGTAGAACAACTAAATAGACCCATAACAAAAGAAGAGATTGGAAAGGTAATCAAAAAACTCCGAACAAAAAAAAGCCCTGGTCCAGACAGCTTCACTGCAGGGTTCTACCAAACTTTCAGAGAAGAGTGGACACCACTACTACTAAAGGTATTTCAGAGCATAGAAAAGGATGCAATATTACCAAAGTCATTCTATGAAGCCACCATATCCCTGATACCAAAACCAGGTAAAGACACCACAAGAAAAGAAAATTATAGACCTATATCCCTCATGAATGTAGATGCAAAAATCCTCAACAAAATTCTAACCTAGAGAATTCAACAACATATCAAAATTAATTTACCATGACCAAGTGGGATTCATACCAGGTATGCAGGGATGGTTCAACATTAGAAAAACAATTAATACAATCCATCACATAAATAAAACAAAAGACAAGAATCACATGATTTTATCAATTGAGGCAGAAAAGGCATTTGACAAAGTTCAACATTCATTCATGATATAAACTCTCAGCAAAATAGGAATAGAAGGAAAATTCCTCAACATAATAAAGGGCATTTATACAAAGCCAACAGCCAACATCACCCTAAGTGGAGAGAGCCTGAAAACATTCCCACTGAGATTGGGAACCAGGCAAGGATGCCCTTTATCACCACTCTTTATTCAACATTGTGCTGGAAGTCCTAGCCAGAGCAATTAGACTAGATAAAGAAATAAAGGGCATCCATGTTGGCAAGAAAGAAGTAAAAGTATCTCTGTTTGCAGATGACATGATCTTATACACAGAAAACCCTAAGGAATCCTCCAGAAAACTACTGAAACTAATAGTTCAGCAGAGTACCGGGAAACCCACCCACTGCCGTCGAGTCGATACGAGATAAACATACTAAAACCAGTTGGATTCCTCTACACCAACAAAAAGAACATCGAAGAGAAAATCACCAAATCAATGCCATTTACAGTTGCCCCCAAGAAGACAAAATACTTAGGAATAAATCTTACCAGAGGTGTAAAAGACTTACACAAAGAAAACTACAGTACAAGTCTGCAAGAAACCAAAAGAGAATTACGTTAAGTGGAAGAACATACCTTCCTCATGGATAGGAAGACTTAACATTATAAAAATGTCTATTCTACCAAAAGTGATCTATACATTTAATGCAATTCCTATAAAAAATAGGCAAAAGATGTGAATAGACACTTCACTGAAGAAGACATTCAGGTAGCTAACAGATATATGAGGAAATGTTCAAGATCATTAGCCATTAGAGAAATGTAGATCAAAACTACAATGAGATTTTATCTCACTCCGACAAGGCTGACATTAATCCAAAAAACACAAAATAACAAATGTTAGAGAGGCTGTGGAGAGATTGGAACACTTATACACTGCTGGTGGGAATGTCAAATGGTACAACCACTTTGGAAATCGATTTGGCGCTTCCTTAAAAAGTTAGAAATAGAACTACCATACGATCCAGCAATCCCACTCCTTGGAATATAACCTAGAGGAATAAGAGCCTTTACACACCCATGTTTATTGCAGCACCGTTTACAATAGCAAAAACATGGAAGCAGCCAAGGTGCCCATCAACGGATGAATGGATAAATTATGGTATATTCACACAATGGAATACTATGCATCGATAAAGAACAGTGAGGAATCTGTGAAACATTCCTTAACATGGAGGAACCTGGAAGGCATTATGCTGAGTGTAATTAATCAGTTGCAAAAGGACAAATATTGTATAAGACCACTATTATAAGAACTTGAGAAATAGTTTAATCTGAGAAGAAAACATCCTTTTGTGGTTAAGAGAGGGGGGAGGGAGGGAGGGTGGGAGAAGGGCATTCACTAATTAGATAGTAGATAAGAACTACTTTAGGTGAAGGGAAAGACAGCACACAATACAGGGGAGGTCAGCACAATTGGACTAAACCAAAAGCAAAGAAGTTTCCTGAATAAACTGAATGCTTCAAAGGCCAGCGTAGCAGGGGCAGGGGTCTGGGGACCAATGTTTCAGGGGACATCTAAGTCAATTGGCATAATAAAATCCATTAAGAAAACATTCTGCATCCCACTTTGAAGAGTGGCGTCTGGGGTCTTAAACGCTAGCAAGCAGCCATCTAAGGTGCATCAATTGGTCTCAACCCACCTGGATCAAAGGAGAATGAAGAACACCAAGGACACAAGGTGATTACGAGCCCAAGAGACAGAAAGGGCCACATGAACCAGCGACTACAACATCCTGAGACCAGAAGAACTAGATGGCACCTGGCTACAACCAATGACTGCCCTAACAGGGAACACAACAGAGAACCCCTGAGGGAGCAGGAGAGCACTGGGATGCAGACCCCAAATTCTCATAAGACCAGACTTAATGGTCTGACTGAGACCGGAAGGACCCCGGTGGTCATGGCCCCCAGACCTTCTGTTGGCCCAGGACAGGAACCATTCCTGAAGCCAACTCTTCAGACATGGATTGGACTGGATAATGGGTTGGAAAGGGATGCTGGTAAGGAGTGAGCTTTTTGGATCAGGTGGACGCTTGAGACTATGTTGGCATCTCCTGCGTAGAGGGGAGATGAGAGGGTGGAGGGGGTTAGAAGCTGGCAAGATGGACACAAAAAGAGAGAGTGGAGGGAGAGAGCAGGCTGTCTCATTAGGGGGAGAGTAATTGGGAGTGTGTAGCAAGGTGTATATGGGTTTTTGTGTGAGAGACTGACTTGATTTGTAAACTTTCACTTAAAGCACAATAAAAATTACAAAATAAAAAGTTAATTGCACTTCTATATATCAGCAACAGTTAACTGGAAAATGAAATTTTTAAATATTATATATAATAGCATAAGAACCACAAATTATTTAGGAATACATGTCACAAAAGACATGTAAGACCTCCTCACTAAAACTACAAAACATTTCTGAGATTAAATTTTAAAAGACTCAAAAAAGTAAAGAGATATACCATGTTCATGAGTGAGAAGATTCAATATTATTTGTCAATATTTCCTAAATTGATCTATAAATGATTTGGTTAGACTTTTATTGAAGTTCATTCCCCCTGCTTTGTGAAACCTCTGATCTCACTCCTCAGAGGGCCCAGGCACACTGGGATAATGGTGGCCTTAACAGGGCTCTCTGTGACTCTCGCTTTTTTGATCTGTCTGTTAAGCCATCCACTTCATTTGATATCAGCTCAGCTGTTAGGCTCCACTAGTCTTCATGTGTATGTTCCATTGTTGTTTGACATTTCTCTGCTGCATACATCATTCTGCAGTCTGATCCAACTGAATGCCTGCAGGTAGCCTTTGATACCAGCTTTTGCGGCCTGTCCTAATCTCAGAAGCTCTCTTCTTAGCTCTTTCTTTCACTGTTTCTCTGTGGTAAATTAGTCTATGGTTTCATTTGTCATCTCCATTAAGAGAAGCTACCAGCCTCCTCTTATACGTTGTCCACTAAAATTTCCATTGTTTTCAAGACAACACTTAGGCCCGAACTTCCTCACATTCTATTTTACATAAAGTTATTTCCTTTGGCAAGTGGTAAAGATTGAATTGTGTCCCCCAGAACAGATATGTTGAAGTCCTAACCACTGACTAGTTAATATAACCTTGGTTGGGGAAATAGGGTTGTTCTTTGCAGATGTTATCAGTTAAGTTAAGGAATTCATATCAGAGTAGGATGGGTTCCTATCCTAGTCTTTTCTGAGTGGTGTTTCCTAAAAGAGAAGCACAAACATGAAAACAAAGACACACATGGGGACAGCAGATGCCATGTGATAACAAAGGCAGATGCATCTATAAGCAGCAAAGGAATGCCAAGGATTGCCAGCAGCTACCAGAAACTCAGAGAGGAGCATGAAGTAGGTCCTTTCTCAAAACCCTCAGAAAGAATTGACTTGGCTGATACCCTGTCTGGGATTTCTAGCATCCAGAACTTAAGAAAATAAATTTCTGTTATCTGAAGTGCTTGCTTTGTGATACTGTGTTATGACAGCCCTAGGAAACGAAGACAAGGCATCTTTTGAGTTCTCCTTTCTTAGGACTGGTTCTCCCCTTGAGTAATATCTCTGAGCTCCTACTCTGGAGCTTGGGTTGGGGGCAGTGACCCACTTCTCTCTGAGTGACACTCCTGCTTTACAAGCAGGATGCTGGGTAGGGGTGGTAACCTTAATCTTCTCAGATTTCATCCCCCAGTACGGAACCTCTGCCTCATGAACATGCTGTGGTAAGGGAAATTAGGGATCCAGGATTATCATTGTGCAGTGCCTAGAACCTCCTTCCTATGAGTGGGGACTGGTTGAAGGACAAGAGCCCCTGACTCCTCAGCTACACTCAAAAGGAAGGGGGTAAAAAACCCTGGTGTCCTGCCCCTCCCTGTGAGATAATGCATCGCTGGATTGGGTGCTGAGGTGAGCCCATTCTTCTTGGCCACAGATGCTTGGTGTGAACCTTCTCTCCAGCTTCGTTGGGGGGCTGAAGGGAAAGGAGCAAGTTTTGGCTGAAGTGCCACAAATTCTCACTGTTCTTATCAATATTTAGTAAATTTTCTTGAATAACTGTTTCTTCATTTATTGTTCTTAGGACAGTTTCCAGAGACTTTAAATAGTACTTGTTTTGTTTTTAATAATTTTTACCAGTTATGATCATTTTGGGGTATAGGTCTACCTGGACCTGTGCTCCCATTGTGGACCAAAATTTTGCTCTTAATTTTCCTCCACTGCAGTACGCAAGTTTTGCAGGGCAACATGGAAACCATTGGTGCGTTCTGAAAGAAATGGTCCTACGGCAAGTATTCCAGTGCTGGGGCCAGCATGTACTCCTTCCCTCCGGAAAACCGTTTCCGGCAGGTTGGAGGGAGGCCCTTCTGATGGACAGAGGAGGAAGGTCCTGCTGAATGAAGCTCCGGGCACCTAAAGCCTCCTCAGAGCCTGGGTAAATGAGTCATGACTCCTATAAGGAAGACTTGTGTCCACCTGAACTGCTTCTACCCAGTGCCAATGCAGGCAAACCTCTTCTGCTTTTGGGAGATTGGTCTTGATGGCTAAGTTGAACACGATCTCCTAGTCTTTCTGGCATTTTAAGCCAATTACAGAGTGGTGCTCCGTAAGGGTTAGAATTCATAATGGTGATAGCTAAGTTCTTTAACTTAGCTATGAATAAGGAAGTCCGAAGAATTCATGACTTTGAATTATGGTGTTTGCAAAGAATATTGAATATACTGTGGACTACCAGTAGGATGAACAAATCTGTCTTGGAAGATGTATAGCCAGCCTGAACGCTCCTTAGACGCAAAAATGGCGAGACTTCATCTCACATACTTTGGACACGTTATCAGGAGGGGCCAGTCCCTGGAGAAGTACATCATGCTTGGTAAAGTAAAGGGTCAGAAAAAAGAGGAAGACCCTCAAAGAGATGGGTTGACACAGTGGCTGAAACAATGGGCTGAAGCATAACAACGATTGTGAGGATGGTGGAGGACCAGGCATTGTTTCCTTCTGTTGTACATGGAGTCATTATGAGTTGGAACCGACTGGATGGCACCTAATAACAAGGTCTTTAACTACTTCCTTTCCTTCAAAACCCCCAGCAGTTCTGAGGGTGGTATTAAAATACGCCCATTTTACATATGAATAAATGAGGCAGAGGGAAGTTAAAGCAAATCTGCTAAATCTTAGTGGGTAAATGTGGTGAGGGGAAGTAGCGGGGGGAAAGGAGCCCCTGAGTGGTGCAAACAGTTAACACGTCTGGCCGCTAACCAAAATGTTGGCAGTTCGAGTCCACTCAGAGAAAGGCCTGGAGATTTACTTCTGAAAAATCAACCATTGAAAACCCTCTGGAGTTCAGTTCTACTTTGACACACATGAGGTTGTCACGAGTTGGCATTGACTTGGGGGAATTGGTTTCCTTTTTGGAGTCCTTGAGTAGTGCAAATGATTAACATTCTTGGATGCTAACCAAAAGTTTGGTGGTTTGAGTCCAACCAGAGGTACCTTGGAAGAAAGGCCTGGTGATCTACTAAAAAATCAGCCACTGAAAACCTTGTGGAGCAGAGTTCTCTGAAACACATGGGGTCACCATGAGTCTGAGCTGACTGGACGTCAACTTGTTTAGCAGAGGAAGGGAGCAACATCTGAACCCACATAGATATCAGAAGGAAATGTCTGGAGCAGTGAAAAACAGCAAATTCACCAGATTCAATGATCATATCCTGCTCTCTTTTCTACTGAGAGGAATGAATTATGTAAATGGAAGCCTATTTTAGAATGCTTGCTTGTATTCCTCTCTTTACCTCTAGTCTGAAGCTAGTGGCACAAGTAAAACCATGATTGTAGATAATGGGGTTACAAAGTTGGTCTGCTGTCAGACGGATATTGAGATACAAGGTGGGGCTTTAAATAGTACTCTTAAGTCCAAAAACTACCAAAGGCCACTGAGTTCAATGAAAAGAGCATCTCTCACAAATCAAGTTTCACCTTGACAATAGAAGTGTAAATAGAGCCCTAATATCTAAATTGATGCATATCTGTGATAGAAAAATTGTAAATGTAAAGAAATATCTGTAAGACCACTGAAGGCTTTCCCTGGTATGCCAAAGTACAGCCATACCATGTGTAGTTTGATGGATAGATATTAAATATGCTCCTTCTCAAAGACCCACAAGAGGTTAAGGCAGAGCAATCCAGAGGAAGTGAAGCCTGTGTCTAGTTCTCCAGGCAAAGATGTACTGTGTAGGAGCCACCACCTGGCTCTCTCTGCCATTCTCCAGACTGGTAGACTGCTAACAGGCTCTGTTCTTCATTCTTCTTTCTTGCTGGAGCCTGGCAGCTGCTAGAGCACCCCAAGTGTCCACAATTATGGAACACCCACTCTCTTTCTGCTCTGTGGTCGAAACAATGGCAGTCTCTCTTTTTATTACTGTTCTGATGGCTTCATGTCCTGAATCATTGTGATGTTATTAATAATGGCAAAAACGGTCTTTATGGCATAGGGACAACATTTCCATACATCACAGTAAGAGCAGACAAGCAAGCTGACAGGTTAACGAAGCTGCCCAAACATGTGACAGAGCTATTAAAGGGACGCTGCCATAACGGGGACATGGGGGATGAAACCCGTGCACTCTGCTCAATCATTCATCCTGGAGAGCAGTTCACCTGAAAACTGAGCTGTGCAGCTAACAAACACAGGAAGAAATGCTTGCCATCATTAGCTATTAGAGCTGCAAATTAAAACTACAATGAGATACCACTCACCCTGACATCAATGGCACTAATCAAAAAAGCTGAAAACAACAAATGCTGGCAAAGTTGTGGGGAGACTAGAACTCTTATACACTGCTAGTGGGAATGCAAAAGGGTACATCGACTATGGAAAATGATGTTGTACTTCCTTAAAAACCTAGAAATAGAAATACCACATGATCCAGCAATCCCACTCCTAGGTGTATACCCTAGAAAAATAAGAATTGTGATGTGACTAGACATATGCACACCCATGTTCACTGCAGCATTATTCACAATAGCAAAATGATGGAAACAACCTAAGTGACCATCAACAGATGAATGGTTAAACAAAATGTGATATATACACACAATTGAATACTATGCAATGATCAAAAATAATGATGAATCCACAAAACTTCTCACAACACAGATGGATTTGGAGGACACTATGTTGAGTGAATTAAGTCAATCACGAAAGGACAAAAGTCGTATGAAAACACTATTAAAAAAAAAGTGAAGGTTTACATACAGAAAAAAAAAAATTCTTTGATGGTTACCAGGAAGGGAAAGGGAAAGTGAGTAAATTACTAAATAGACAGAAGACACATAATAATATTGGTAAAGGGAAAGGTAATATACTACATGGGGGAAGTCAGCACAACACAACAGAGACAAGTGAAGACACTGAAAGGAATACAAGAACAAAAGGCAACTACAACAATTACTATGACATAGACAAACTTGCAACAACAGTATTAACAAATAATAATTTACAAAGGGAAACATAGATAGGTATGCTTAAGAGCTATGGGAGGCTGTAAAGGAGCACACTCACCTGCAGATATAGGTTAGGTTGTGGATATCTCTACCTACATACTTGCAGGTATTACATGTATACCAATATAGACAATAGAACACACAAGGGACAGTCATGGAAACTTCTTATGCACAACCAAACACTTCCTGGGATGAAAATACTTGGCTTGAAGGCTAAGGACCATAGGCTTGGGGACATCTACTTCGACTGGCATAACACAGTGCATAAAAACAATGTCCTACATTCTACTTTGGTAAGTAGCATCCAGGGTTTTAAAAGCTTGCAAAGGCCATCTAAAATACAACTAGCAGTCTCCTTCTATCTGGAGTGAAGGATAGTGAAGGAAAGCAAAGACTTAAGGCAGTAATTAGTCCAAAAGACTAAGTGGCCATATGCACCACAGTGTTACACCACCCCTAGACTAGAAGGTTTTAGACTAGAAAATCTACATGGATTCTGACTACCACTACCAACCACTCTGACCAGGATCATAATAGAAGGTCCCAGACAAAGCAGGAGGAAAATGTAGAACAAATTCATAAATTCAGATTCATATAATAATAATAAAAGATTACTGGCCCAATAGAGGCTGGAGGAACCCCCAAGACTGTGGCCTTAAGAGACCCCTCTGAGGGAACTGCAGCTGTTCCCAGAAACCACCTTCCAGCCAAGCAATACACAGGCCTATAAATAAACAATAACACCAGAAAGGAACATTTTCCATAGAACAATCAAATATATGAGACTGAAAGGGTAACATTTATCCAAAAGTAAAGATGAGAAGGCAGGAAGGGGTAGGAAAGCCAGACAAAAGGAAATGGGGAACCTGGGGTAGAAATGGGGAGAGTGTTGATGTAGTGTGGGGATTGCAACCAATGTCATGGAACTCTTTGTGTCTAATTTGTTGAATGGGAAACTAATTTGCTCTGTAAGCTTTCACCTAAAATGCAATAAAATATTAAAAAAAAAAAAACACCTGAGCCACATCCCAGAGCAGTGTGATTCGTAAATGCATGGCTTTTATGGCAGCTATACTCCTTAAATATGTACAACTTTACTTAGCTCCTAAGAGGAAGACCCTCAACAAGATGGGTTGACACAGTAGCTGCAACAATAGGGTCAAACATAGCAACGATTGTGAGGATGGCGCAGGACCAGACAGTGTTTCGTTCTGTTGTATGTAGGGTTGCTATGAGTCTAAAGTCTAAGGCAACTCAAAGGCACCTAGTAATGACAACAACACTTAGCTCCTGGGTCTGCCAATCTCCAGAATGGAATAATCAGGATTACCTTGAAATATAAAGTTCACAAACCACAGCAAAAAGGCAAACATCACAGAGCGAGCCAAGTAAACAAGGCTCTGTTTTACAAGGAATCTAAAGCGATGGCATAACCTCACCTTCATAACATTAGGTATGAATTTAAGGGTTTAGAGGTGGACCTACACTGTTATTTCATTTTATTTTTCCTAAGGATGTCCTCTATTTCTCCCTGTACTTGTGTCTGCTACTTGAAAGCCAATTCCTTTCTTTCCAATACTATATCCATTTATTGGAATGTGTACCTTTATGAGAGGAAGGACCAGTCTCTGAAAAGGGGCATCATGCTTCTTAAGGTAGAGGGTCAACAAAAGAAAGGAACCCCCTCAGTTAGATGGACTAATATGATGGCTGCAATGATGGGCTTAAGTACAGCAAGGATGGAGCGCTATTTCAGTGTTTCATACATAGGGTTGCTGTGAGACGGAACCAACTCAGTGGCACCTAACAACAACAACAACCCTTGTGAAGAAGGAGGCTAGAACAGGAGAAAAATGTAGAACAAAACTCAAATTCCTAAAAAAAAGCCTGACTTACTGGAGCAGTAGAGACCAGATGAACCCCTGATACTATCACCCTGAGATACTTTTTTTAAACTTAGAACTCAAACTGCTCCCAGAGGTCACCTTTCAGCCAAATGACAGATTTGTCCATAAAATAAATAATATCACACAAGAGTACTCTGCTCCTCAAATAATAGTCTAAATGAAGGCAAATGGTAAACATTTACCCTAGACCAAAGATGATAAAGCTAGGGAGGACAGGGAAGCTAGATTGATGGCAACAGAACAACCAAAATGGAAATAATGAGAATGCTGATATATTGCGAAGAACGTAACCAATGTCACTGAAAAATATGTATATAAAAAAAAAGAAATTGTTAAATGAGAATTTAATAACCTATGTAAACATTCACCAAAAACAATAATTTTAAAAGAAGAAGTGTGATTGCTCTGCTCTGATTCCACATTTAGGAACACTGGAATTAGTTGAGTAGTGGGTGTATGGCTGAGGGGTATTGATGAACATGTTGGAAAAGGAAGCACAGAGGTGGACCTCTGGACTGGGAAAGAATACCAGTGTTCTTTACTGTGGGGTGACTGAGTGGTACAAACAGCTGACACACTGGGCTGCTAACCAAAAGGTTTACTGTTCAAGTCCACCCAGAGAAAGGCCTAAAGATTTACTTCTGAATCATCAGCCATTGAAAACCCTATGGAGCTCAGCTCCACTCTGACACACATGGGGTCACCATGAGTTAGAGTAGATTCATGGCAACTAGTTGGTTCTTTACTGTACATAAGGGAGATGGGGAGTGAGCTCCCAAAACTGTTCACTCCCTGCCTAAAGCCAGGGCTCTGCCCTCAATTCCTTTCTGCCTTGATAACAGAATCGATTATTCATGGAATGTACTAAAATGTGATTTAGGCTTCCCTGGAAAGACAGCAGCTGAGGAGTCTGGGTCAACTTCATCAAGATGACAAAGTCTGTCTTCTGCCACCCCTCTCTATCTCTGTGCTCCTTCTTGCCTCTCCCTTTCTCTCTTCCTCCCTAATTTTAGAGCCCTTCACCATCTACTTCCAGCTATGATTACATCAGCATTTCATATTCTTTTCCCCAGATGTTTCCGAAAATTTAACTCTTATTCTAATTCATCAGCAACTCAGGGCCTAAAGTTGCTTACAGAGTTAAACAACAGAATGGACTCATCTTTTTTGGTTTGCTCTCGTTTATGACAGAATGCTACCAGTCTATCAGCACCCACCTTCTATCATCAACTCGGACCCCACTATGGATGCCATTAAACCTGGACTGACATGAAGGAGCTCAGATCCTGAAACTATGGAAGCCAACTGATAAATTAGATTCAACTCTTGACTCTGACCTTCCTGGAATGGGGACAAAAAGCTCAGCATGCATTCTGATGAGTCTTGAAATAACCTTCCTTGAAAGGGAAAATGTAAAATATGTAATTTATTTGGGGCCTGTAAACTTTTGTGTATGGATCATTACGATGTCATGTATATCCAAGCAAAATGTAAGAATCCTAAATATGTATAATAGTGTTACAGTTTAATTCTCAATTCTAAGAGAAAACATGCAATCTCAATATTTAAGCATTGTATTAAAAAGGCAACAACCAAATTGTCCTGCTTTCTAATTTCATATTCTTTCCTTTATTTACCTTAATATGTGAACATTCTAGAAAACTATGTCAAGCCCCAAATTCA